>NW_012110920.1:1531976-1546531 GCF_000951035.1 Colobus angolensis palliatus | reverse complement strand
CGCCTGTAGTCCCAGCTACTCGGGAGGCTGAGGCAGGAGAATGGCGTGAACCTGGGAGGCGGAGCTTGCAGTGAGCTGAGATCCGGCCACTGCGCTGCAGCCTGAGCGACAGAGTCAGACTCCGCCTCAAAAAAAAACAAACAAACAAACAAAAAAAACTACAGTAATCAGGCTGGGCGCGGTGGCTCACGCCTGTAATCCCAGCACTCTGGGAGAGAGATGATCTGAGGTCAGGAGTTTGAGACCAGCCTAGTCAACATGGTGAAACGCAATCTCTACTAAAGATACAGAAATTAGCCAGGCATGGTGTTGCACGCCTGTAATCCCAGCTACTTGGGAGGCTGAGACAGGAGAATTGCTTGAACTCAGGAGATAGAGGTTACAGTGAGCCAAAATTGTGCTACTGCATTCCACCCTGGCAACAAGAATGAAACTCCATCTCAAAAAAAAAAAAAGGTGTGGCACTAACAATAGAGGAGGATATACTATGAGAAGACACCAGAAGGTACAGGTAGAAAAGTAGGTTGTGTTGATGAGGTTAGACTTTCTCTGTGGGCAATGAGAAGTCCTTGAAGATTTTGCACAGAGACATACTACATTCAGTCAAGATTTTAGAGACTAATTGGAGCAGCAGTGTATAGCAGGAACTGGAAAGTGAAGATACCAAAAGGCTGGCAAAAACCCATTGAAAAGCCACTGTGCTAATCTAGGTGCGAGATAATGGGGCCCTAAATTAGAGCAGTGGCAATGGAAATAAGGAAGAAAAACCAAAGATCAATCTCTCTCTCTCTCTCTTTTTTCTTAAGACTGGTCAAGTGAAGCAGTGGAATGAAAAAGGAACAGAGAAATCTGTGGTTGTGATCAATTAGTTGTAAACACCACTGCACAAAAACCAGCCAAACCAAAGATCTCTTGTGTGAGTCATCCTTTTAACAATCCTGTCAAAAGACAGCAGGTCCAGGCCGGGAGCAGTGGCTCATCCTGTAATCCCAGCACTTTGGAAGGCCAAGGTGGGTGGATTCTGTGAGGTCAGAAGTTCGAGACCAGTCTGGCCAACATGGTGAAACCCCGTCTCTACTAAAAATACAAAAAAATTAGCCGGGCGTGGTGGCACAAGCCTATAGTCTCAGCTACTTGGTGGACTGATGCAGGAGAATCACTTGAACCCAGGAGGCAGAGGTTGCAGTGAGCAGAGATCTCACCACTGCACTCCAGTCTGGATGACAAAGCAAGACTCTGTCTCAAAAAAAAAAAAGACAGCAGATCCTGCAGCACTTGCATTGCCTCCTGAGTGTGAATGCCTTCTTAAATTCTATATGTAGGAACTCACTCACTTTACCCTAATCCCAGCCTTAAAACGAAGGTACCATAACTCCCATTTTCTAAAAGAAAATCAAACCCAAGCAAACCGAATCACTGACTAAAAGTGTTATTGGGCATCCATGAGATGCTGAAGACTGAGCACCAAATAGCAAATAAGACATTAAACCTGACAACAGGCATAGTTTCCTGGAGGACATAGGCAAACAGGCAACTACAATCTAAAGCTGTGACAGGGTAGAGAAAAGCACTGGATCTGGAGTCAGACTGCCTGGATGAGAAGCATAGCTCCACCACTTCCATGTGACCTTGACCAAGGGGATAATAATGAAATAATGATCCCTACTTCACAGTACTGTGAAAGATGAAATTAGTTATTATATACGAAGCATTTAGAACACTGGTGTGGCACGTAGGTATCTAAGTATTTATTGTTATGATGGTGATGATGATGCAGTACAGGTAAGCAGAGAGAAAGTGTGTGTGTATATATATCTACATCTCTACTTTGGAGGAAGGGAATCGCGTGGGAAGGCTTCCTGGAAGAAGTCTACTCCGAGCTGAATGCTCAGAGTTAACCTACTGAAGTCAGTATCCTCATATGTCAGATAATGTCTATCTTACAACATCGTTGTGAGAATTGAGAGGCCAAATAAACAGACAATGACTAGACCTTATATAAAACAGAACTCTGACCCACAACCTGCAGCATCCTGCCCAGGAACTCAAACCATTATTTAGAATAACCAAGCCAGGGGGCCAGCCGGCTATAAGTCAGACTTGAAGGAAATCAGACTGCTATCTCTAGTGACAGCCCAGGAAGCCAAATAATAACCCCTTTAACAATCAGCCCAAAATGGCTAGGCCTTTTTTTTTTTTTTTTTTTTTGAGATGGAGTCTCACTCTGTCATCCAGGCTGGAGTGCAGTAGTGTGATCTCAGCTCACTGCAACTTTTGCTTCCTGGGTTCAAGCAATTCTCCTGCCTCAGCCTCCCCAGTAGCTGGGATTACAGGCACGTGCTATGATGTCTGGCTAATTTTTTGCATTTTTAGTACAGACGGGGTTTCACCATGTTAGCCAGGATGGTCTTGATCTCCTGACCTCGTGATTTGCCCACCTCAGCCTCCCAAAGTGCTGGGATTACAGGCATCAGCCACTGCGCCCGGCCGCAAAATGGTTAAGACTTGACAGCTTCCATAATTTCTGTCCTTGATTCCAACTTAGGACAACCAGGGAAAATCAAATACGCACCCCTAACCCATACCATAGAATGTCCTGCTTCTAGCTAGCTCACCTGCAGCTTCCCTGTGCCAACAGCCTCCAATCAGGCCATAGCTGAAACCATTCCTTTTTTCCACTATAGTTTTCGCACTCCTCTCTTTGACTCGAGTCCCTGCTCAAATGCAAGTGACAGTGGCTGAGGCTGACTCTCTTACTATAGCAAGCCCTGAAAAACACAGCCTTTGCTTGTTCTCATTTGGTTGGTCTCCATTTACATCCTCACAATTTAATTTGAAAAAGTACATAAAATATCTAGCACAAGGCATAACTATTTTTCTAAGGACCTTTTGAATCTTTAAAGGAAATACTAACAGAAACAAAGACTGAGCTGTTTTCAACTAAAATGTACACTTTTATCTGAATCAAAAGGGCTGCCTGACAACCTGGTTTCAAACGCAGTCCTCAACGGTTTCAAAAGCGGCAGGTCAGACCTGAAAGCCAGCCTCCCTCCCAGACGGTTTTGGGCTTAACTGTATTGGTAGAAACAGTACAAGTGGTTTCCTACTTACCGTTTTATATTTTGAAAATCGACGGAACAGAGGGCCTGTAAGAAGAAAGCATAGACATTTTACAGTATGGGATCAAAGTAAAGTATTGTTCATGAGGACTTTTTTTTTTAATGAGGTCTTGCTATGTTGCCCAGGCTGGTCTTGACCTCCTGGGCTCAAGCGATCTTCCTGCCTAGGGCTCCCAAAGTGCTGGAATTCGAGGCGTGAGCCACCCAGCTTCATAAGGATGTTTTAAAATCCAGTTTGGGATTTATCCAGGTCACATCTTCTATTTTCCCCTCTAAATCCTACCTTCTTTAAACTGTCCCCATCCCACTTCCTCCACAAAGGATATTCAGTTTTTTATGGCACCTCTACCCACAAGCACACAGAAATAACATCTGGTTCTGTTCCCGTTAGTTTTGGTTGAGAAAGGACTTTGAAGCTACGGAATAAAAGTCGCGCTAGCGCACTGCAGCTTCAATTCCTGGTCTCAAGCGAGCCTTCCGCCTCAGCCTCCGGACTAACTGGTACTACCCGCCCAAGCCACCGCAGCTGGCCAAAGAAGTAACCCTTAATTAATAGTTCATGATGTTCTTTTCCTTTGCAACTCGGGGTAACAAATACAAAATTTAATGCAAGATGTGAGCATTTTAACTCCATTTTAAGAGAGGTGTGGACTAAAGCCCCTTTCTCGTAAGCATCCACAATTCCTCATTCCTGCGCATATCAGGGACCTGTGGGACCATACATAAAAACCCAATTCCTTATCTTGGGCACCTGAAAATCTACTTTAACAGAGAAAGCGCTCTAGACAGCAGGTGTCCTTGGAGCTGGGAGTGAAGTCCAAGCAAGAACTAACCACACCCCCCAGTTCGCGCTCCTCCACCTGGCAGGTCCTCTGGGGAACCGCCCGTAACGGCCGCGCGGGTACCGTCGCCGAGGCCGCCCAGAGCCGGGCAGGGGCTGCCGCCGGCGTGACTCCCTCTCCCGCTTTTCTCCAGAGGTCCCCGCTCTCCAGGACCGCTCCGAGCGCTACCTGCGAAGGTAACTGCCAGGAGCAGCAGCGCCAAGCGCAGCACCGCTAGCGCCATCCTCCTCCCGCGCCGGGCGTCTGGCCCCTGCGCTCTGGTTCCAGCGCCACTCGCAAAGGGCGCGGGGAGGGCGGGGGAAGGGAGGAAGAAGGGGCGGGGCGAGAGTGGGAGGAAGTGCAGGGGTAGGTGGCGAAGGCAAGAGGGGTGGCGGGAAGAGGAGCCATGAAGGGGGTCGAGGGAGAACCGGGAAGGGCTGGGAAGGAGAAAGGTACGAGGACGGGGGAGGGGGCCATGGGGAAGGAGGGGGCGAGGGAGATAGAGGAAGGGGTGGTTGTTGCCCCACACCCTCTCCTTCCCGCCGAGGAGACTAAGGGGAAGAACTCTCCCTCCGACATACAAGAACCTGAGAGCCCTAGGGAACCCTTGTGGAACTCTTGGGAGCTCTGTCAATCAACCCCTATTTCTTAAGCATCTACTAAGTCCCAGATAGTGTTTTGTTGCTGAAGACACAGCCCTGACCTCAACAAAGGAGGTCCTTGCTCTCAGGAAGCATTCCACCTTTCCCTCTTTTAATGTATTTTTTAACTATTTTAGTTGACACATAATGATTGTACATATTTATGGGGGTACATAGTGATATTTGGATATATACAATGTGTAGTGATCAAAACAGGATAATTAGCATATTCATCACCTCAAACATTTATTATTTGTGTTGAGAACTTTCAAAATCCTTTCATTTAGCTACTTGAAAATACATAATAAATTATTATTATTATTTAAATTTCCGACAGGATCTCGCCCTTTTGCCCAGGCTGGAGTGCAGTGGCATAATCTCAGCTCACTGCAACCTCCACCTCCCAAGTTCCAGGTATCCTCCCACCTCAGCCTCTCTCCCAAGTAGCTGGGACCACAGATATATGCCACCATGCCCAGCTAATTTTTGCATTTTTTGTAGAGAGGGGTTCCCACCATGTTGCCCAGCCCTTCTTTTGAAGCCGAAATTCCTACTCACACAACTTTGAGCATTGCCCCTGAGTCTGGGGTCAGATTTGTGCTGTAATCCCAGCACTTTGGGAGGTTGAAGTGGGTGGATCACTTGAGGTCAGGAGTTCGAGACCAGCCTGGACAACATGGTGAAACCTAGTCTCCACTAAAAATACAAAAATTAGTGGGCATGTTGCCATACTCCTGTAATCCCAGCTACTTGGGAGGCTGAGAGAATTTCTTGAACCCGGGAGGTGGAGGTTGTAGTGAGCCAAGCACACCACTGCACTCCAGCCTGGGCAACAGAGTGAAACTGTCTCAAAAAACAAAAAAAGTGCTGGAGACTGGAGCCAGCTGATTCTGTCAGAGTGATGAAGAGTCATTGCTGTGGCACTGCTGAAAGAAACAGCCAGCAGGCAGGAGCCAGTCCCTTCTCCCTCCTTCTGCCTTCTGGTGTTCCCCTCACAGACCCTATGGGCATAACCTTCTGGAAGCCAGCTGGAAAAGCAGAAATGAGGTCTGCTGAGACCTGGCACCACATAGCAGAGTATAGAAGGGGAGGTGTAGAGCTGATGGAGAATCACCTTATGACTGGCATGTTCCCATGCCCACCCCTTGACCTTAGCAACCTCAAGGGCTGGAACAAGAAGACACTGTGCAGTTTTCAACTCCACTTGGCACCACACATGGCTAAGTTCTGGCTGGTATCCTATCTGAGGCCAAGGGGTAAATTTGGAATGAATGTTAGTACTTTTCTAAGTCACATCACATTCAGTTCTTCGAACAACAGTCATAAAATGGTCACAGGTCATTTTGCTGAAGATTCTTATCAAGAATTGGTAAAATATAATTTATACATAAAGCTTTCTCAACTGTGTTGGATGTCTGTTACCAAATGACATGTGCACTTGCTTACAAACACCTTTGACGCTCTGGGAACACAAATCTGACCCCAGACTCAGGGGCAATGCTCAGAGTTGTGTGAGTAGGAATTTCAGCTTCAGAAGAAAAGCCATTTACACCTCAAGATAGATTTCTTATAAATGTGATGTGTGTGGATACAGCTGCCTTTACGTTATTTTGTTTCAAAGAGTTGACTGACTGTCAGGATGGCTCATGCCTGTAATCCCAGCACTTTGGGAGGCAGAGGCGGGCAGATTGCTTGAGCCCAGGGGTTGGAGTCCCAGTGCCACTCACAGGGGGCGCAGGGAGGGCAGGGGAAGGGAGGCAACATGGTGACAAAACCCTGTCTCTACAAAAAATACAAAAATTAGCCTAGTGTGGTGGCACGCACCTGTAGTCCCAGCTACTCAGGAAGCTGAAGTGGGAGGATCACCTGAACCTGGGAGGTGGAGGCTGCAGTGAGCCATGATCACACCACTACATTTCAGCCTGGGTGATAGGAGTAAGAACTTGTCTCAAAAAAAAAAAAACAAAAACATTGATAGTTATACCTTAGAAATATTTTCTATCATGGTGCTTTTCACATGTTGTCTCAGCATTTGTGAGCCAAGAACAACGGTCAAAAAACATTTTCTGTAAAGGGCCAGATAGTAAGTACCGTTGATTTCTTGTCACAACTAAACTCTGTCATTGTAGTGCAAAAGGAGACATAGACTGTAACTTAATGAATGGGCATGACTGTATTCTTTTTTTGTTTTGTTTTGTTTTTTTGAGAGAAGGTCTTGCTGTGTCACCCAGGCTGGAGTACAGTGGCGTGATCTCGGCTCACTGCAGCCTCAACCTCAGCCTCCTCCCACCTCAGCCCCGCAAGTAGCTGGGACTACAGGCATGCACCACCACACCCAGCTAATATTTTTGTATTTTTTGTAGAAGTAGGTGATATGGTTTGGCTGTGTCCCCACTCAAATCTCAACTTGAATTGTATGTCCCAGAATTCCCAAATGTTGTGGGAGGGACTCGGGGGATAACTGAATCATAGGGGCCAGTCTTTCCCATGCTGTTCTTATGATAGTGAATAAGTCCAGGAGATCTGATGGGTTTATCAGGAGTTTCCACTTTTGCTTCCTCATTTTTTCTCTTGCTGCCACCATGTAAGAAATGCCTTTCACCTCCCACCATGATTGTGAGGCCCCCCAGCCATGTGGAACTGTAAGTCCAATTAAACTTCTTTTCTTCCCAGTCTCAGGTATGTCTTTATCAGCATTGTAAAAACGGACTAATACACGGGGTTCTGCCATGTTGCCCAGGCTGGTCTCAAACTCCAGAGCTCAAGTGATCTGCCTGCCTCAGCCTTCCAGAGTGCTAAGATTATAGGCATGAGCCACTGTGCCCAGCTGGCATGGCTATATTCTAATAAGACTTTACAAAAATAGGCAGCAGGCCGTATTTAGATTATGGGCCTTAGTTTATTGACCTTAAGCCAAACATACCCAAAAAATGGCCATGCAGACCACTGGCATGTTTGTTAGAGGATAAAACCAGGTGCAAGATAAGAGATCTGTTTTGTGGTTAATCCTTGTGGTTTGGTTTTTAGTCATTTTTTAGGTATTCATTGCTGCTTAGGTCACCATAGCTCAAAATGAATTTAAAAAATTGATAAAGTGTCTAGACAATTTAGGCAAAATAAAAAATTTTTTTTCAGTCTTATTATCTGGTCACTACCTTTAAAATCATGTTTTTTTATCATGAATTATCTAGCTAATTCTGCCTGTAGAAGTCTGACTTTCAATTTTAGTTTTCTGTCAGTTCCTGCTGCTCCCCTTGTCATCATAGGGGCCGAGAGAGGAGCTTTCACTGTTTCTCATGCTACAGCCTACTAAGATCTTATTACTAACCCCATCAAAGCATATTATCCAATACCTGTTTAATAATCAATTCTAGGCTTTTGAAATGCAGCCATAGGCATAAAAAAGCAAACTCTGTTATACTAAAATTAGCTCAAAATGAAACATAGACTTAAAATATGAAACTTTAAAATTTTAGAGAAAAGCATAGGAGAAAGCATTTGCTCTGAAAAAAAAAAAAAAAAAAAAAACCTATGCAGAAGATGAGGCTGGGTGCAGTGGCCCATGCCTGTAATCCTAGCACTTTGGGAGGCCAAGGTGAGCGGATCACCTGAGGTCAGGAGTTTGAGACCAGCCTGGCCAACATGGTGAAACCCTGTCTCTACTAAAAACACAAAAAATTAGTCGGGCTTTGTGGCACATGCCAGTAATCCCAGCTACTCAGGAGGTTGAGGCAGGAGAATCACTTGAACCCGGGAGATGGAGGTTGCGGTGAACCGAGATCGTGCCATTGCACTCCAGCCTGGGCAACAGAGTGAAACTCTCAGAAAAAAAAAAAAAAAACAATAAACAGAAGATGAAAAGTAGCAAGGCTCAGTGGCAAGCACCTGTAATGTCAGCTACCCGGGAGGCTGAGGCAGAAGGATCACTTGAGCTCAGAAGTTTGATGCTCTAGTATAGACCAGGCACAGTGGCTCACACCTGTAATCCCAGCACTTTGGGAAACTGAGGTGGGCAGATCACCTGAGGTCGGGAGTTCAAGACCAGCCTGACCAACATGGAGAAACCTCATCTCTACTGGAAATACAAAATTAGCTGGGTGTGGTGGCACATCCCTTTAATCCCAGCTACTTGGAAGGCTGAGGCAGGGGAATCACTTGAATCCGCGAGGCGGAGGTTGCAGTGAGCCGAGATCACATCATTGCACTCCAGCCTGGGCAACAAGAGCAAAACTCTGTCTCAAAAACAAAAAAGAAGTTTGAGGCTGTAGTGCTTAATGATCTCACCTGTGAATAGCCACTGCACTCCAGCCTGGGCAGCACAGGGACACTCCATCTCTCAACACAAACAAACAAAAAAGGCAGAAGGCTGAGGCACAAGAATCACTTGAACCTGGGAGATAGAGATTGCAGTAAGCCGGGATAGCGCCACTGCACTCCAGCCTGGGCAACAAGACACCATCTCAAACCAAAAAAAAAGGTGAGAGAGAGAGAGAAAAGGAGAAATTGTAGACCAGGAGAACATATTTTGTCTAAAATATATAAAGAGATCTCAAAACCAAGAATAAAAAAAATACATGATTAGAAAGTGGGCAAAAAGATATGAATAGACATTTCCCTGGAGAGGATATACAGGTGGCAGATGAGCATAACATTTTAAGCCACTAAGGAAATGCAAAATAAAAACTGCAATAACACTACACACCTGTCAGAATGATGAAAATAAAAAACAGTAGTAACATCAAATGCTGTCAAGGATGTGGAAAAAGTGGATTACTCATTGTTCACGGAAATGTGAAATAGTACACCTACTCTGGCCGGGCATGGTGGCTCACGCCTGTAATCCCAGCACTTTGGGAGGCTGAGGAGGGTGGATCATTTGAGGTCAGGAGTTTGAGACCAGCTTGGCCAACATGGTGAAACCCCATCTCCACTAAAAATACAAAAATTAGCCGGGCATGATGGCGTGCGCCTGTAATCCTAGCTACTCAGGAGGCCGAGATAGGAGAATCACTTGAACCCGGGAGGCAGAAGTTGCCATAAGCTGAGATCGCACCACGGTACTCCAGTCTGGGTGACAGAATGAGATTCCACCTCAAAAATATAGATAAATAAATAGGCTGGGCGCGGTGGCTCATGCTTGTAATCCCAGCATTTTCAGGGGCTGAAGTGGGCAGATCACCTGAGGTCAGGAGTTCAAGACCAGCCTGGCCAACATGCCGAACTCCTGTCTCTACTGAAAATACAAAAACAAAATTAGATGGGCGTGGTGGCGTGCACCTGTAATCCTAGCTACTCAGGAGGCTGAGGCAGGAGAATCGCTTGAACCCAGGAGGTAGAGGTTCCACTGAGCTGAGATCGAGCCACTGTACTCCAGCCTGGGTGACAGAGCGAGACTTCATCTCAAAAAATAAATAAAGTAATAAAATAAATGACATATGACTCAGTAATTGCACTCTTGGGCATTTATCCCACAAAAAAGAAAACTTGGGGCCAGGGGTGGGGGCTTATGCCTGTGATCCTAGCACTTTGGGAGACCAAGCAGGTGGATCACTTGAGGTCAGGAGTTTGAGACCAGCCTGACCAACATGGTGAAACCCCATCTCTACTAAAACTACAAAAGTTAGCCAGGTGTGTGGTGGGACATGCCTGCAGTCCCAGCTACTCAGGAAGCTGAGGCAGGATAATCGCTTGAACCCAGAAGACAGAGGTTGCAGTGAGCCGACATTGTGCCACAGCACTCCAGCCTGAGTGACAGAGTGAGACTCCGTGTCTAAAAAAAACAACAACAACAAAAGAAAAAACCACAATCAATCAATCAATCAATCAAAGCAGGTCAGATGTGGTGGCTGTTTTTTATTTTCGTTTTTGAGATGGAGTCTCTCTCTGTGACATAGGCTGGAGTGCAGTTGTGCAATCTCATCTCACTGCAACCTCCTGGGTTCAAGTGATTCTGATTCTCCTACCTCAGCCTCCCAAGTAGCTGGGATTACAGGCGTGCACCACCACGCCAGGCTAATTTTTGTATTTTCAGTAGAGATAGGGTTTTGCCATGTTGGTCAGGCTGGTCTCAAACTACTGACCTCAGGTGATCCGCCCGCTTCAGCCTCCCAAAGTGCTGGGATTACAAGTGTGAGCTACCACAACCAGCCCTTTTTTAAAAGAAAAAAAAGAAAAAAAAAAGAAAAAGAAAGTAAACCCTGGGTTTTTTAAATTCTGTTATGTATCTTCATGGGGTTGGTGGTCACAGGAATCTTCAAATGTGGTTACAATTGCATAGGATTAAATACACACACAAACACGCACAAATGAACATTGGTAAAACTGGTGAAATCTGATTAAAGTTAGTAGACTGTATTGTCAGTTTTCTATTTTCTACATTATAGTTATGCAAGATATTACTATACTATTTTCTAACAACTACATGCAAGTCTACTATCATCTCAAAATATAAAAGTGAAGCTTTGAAAATTATCTATAGAATCTGAATAGTAAAGGGACACAGTTCTTTTTTTTTTTTCTTGAGACAGAGTCTCGCTCTGTCAATAGGCTAGAGTCTTCACTCCAGCCTGATCTTGGCTCTCTGCCTTCCAGGTTGAAGTTATTCTCCTGCCTCAGCCTCCCAAGTAGCTGGGACTACAGGTACACACCACCATGCCTAGCTAATTTTTGTATTTTTAGTAGAGATGGATTTTACCATGTTGGCCAGGATGGTCTCGATCTCTTGACCTCATGATCCACCCGTGTCGGCCTCCCAAAGTGCTGGGATTACAGGCGTGAGCCGGCGCTCCTGGCCTTCATTTTTTGGGTTTTGTTGTTGTTGTTGTTGTTATTGTTTTTGAGACAGAGTCTCACTGTGTTCCCCAAGCTGGAGTGCAGTGGCACGATCTCGGCTCACTGCAACCTCCGCCTCCCGGGTTCAAGCAATTCTCATGCCTCCACCTCCTGAATAGCTGAGACTATGGGCCAGCGCCACCACACCTGGCTAATTTTTGTATTTTTGTAGAGATGAGGTTTCACTATGTTGGCTTGACCTCAAGTGATTCCCCTACCTCAGCCTCCCACAAGTGTTGGAATTATAGGCATGAACCACTGTGCTCAGCCATAAAGGTATCTAATTCAAAATATTCTGAGCATACAGAGTCTCTTTTCCTTCTTTAACATCATCATGATTTAAATGAACCTGAGTAATTAATGTTATCCTAGTAAATCGTAGTGGCCTTAAGTCTAAGTATTAAGAATAGGTAATTTTAGCCAGGTGCGGTGGCTCAGGCCTGTAATCCCAGCACTTTGGGAGGCCGTAGGCTGGCGGATCACCTGAGGTCAGAAGTTTGAGACCAGCCTGACTAACATGGAGAAATCCCATCCCTACTAAAAAAAAAATACAAAATTAGCTGGGCATGGTGGCACATGCCTGTAATCCCAGCTACTTGGGAGGCTCAGGCGGGAGAATTGCTTGAACCCGGGAGGCAGAGATTGCAATGAGCCAAGATCTGGCCATTGCACTCCAGCTTGGGCAACAAGAGCGAAACTCCTTCTCAAAAAAGAAAAGAAAAGAAACAAGAATAGGTAATTTTATTATATTCTACAATGAAGGGCAATTCAAACGTAATGTAATTTAATGTTTAGACATTTGTGAAACTTTCAACTAAAAGATTCCCAGGTTTCTATGAGAAAAATTAAAACAACCTTTTGTCAGAGTAGGTATCCCAATTATTTTACAAAATATGCTCACCATAAACAAGACAATAATAAGACTTAGAATTAAATGTTAATATAACCTTTCTTGCCTTGCTTTCTACACAGCATTGTGAAATTATGTGTCCTGGATATTTTTGACTTGTATGTGCTTCTGATTAGCTGGAAAATAGCTAGGAAAATACAGTGGTCAAAACACAGAATTGGCCAGGTGTTCTAATCCCAGCACTTTGGGAGGCAGAGATGGGAGGATAGCTTGAGGCCAGAATTTGAGACCTACCTGGGCAACATTGTGAGAGCCCCATCTCTACAAAAAATAAATAAAAGACAAGCCTAATTCAATGTGGTTTTCTTTACCATTAGGCTCTGTGGTGTCGATAGAAACTGTACCCCTGAAGCTAACATAATTGAAATGCAATTGTCGATCAAGTTGGCAACCCAACATGTATGTTCCATATTGCCTCTGGCACCAAGTTTAAACACTTAAGAAAAACTATCCTAATGTGTCCTCCAAATATGTCCTTTCTTTATTTTATTTTATTTTATTTATTTTTTGAGACGGAGTTTTGCTCTCCTTGCCCGGGCTGGAGTGCAGTGACGTGATCTCGGCTCACTGTAACCTCTGCTTTCCAGTGGTTTCAAGTGATTCTCCTGCCTCAGCCTCCTAAGCAGCTGAGACTACAGGCACATGCTACCACGCCCAGCTATTTTTTTTTTTTTTTTTTTTTTGAGATGGAGTCTCGCTCTGTCGCCCAGGCTGGAGTGCAGTGGCGCAAACTCAGCTCACTGCAAGCTCCGCCTCCCGGGTTCACGCCATTCTCCTGCCTCAGCCTCCATGGTAACTGGGACTACAGGCACCTGCCATCATGTCTGGCTAATTTTTTGTATTTTTAGTAGAGATGGAGTTTCACCATGTTAGCCAGGATGGTCTCGATTTCCTGACCTCATGATCCGCCCGCCTCGGCTTCCCAAAGTGCTGGGATTATGGGCGTGAGCCACCGCGCCCGGCTTACGCCCAGCTAATTTTTTGTATTTTTAGTAGAGACGGGGTTTCACCATGTTGGCCAGGATGGTCTCGATCTCTTGACCTTGTGATCTGCCCACCTCGGCTTCCCAAAGTGCTGGAATTACAGTCATGAGCCACCGCGCCCTGCCCAAATATGTCCTTTCAAAGTCATACTAGAGGCCGGCATGGAAGTTGTCTGATTCCAGAGGAAGTCATTTCATTTCATTTATTTACCATTGATAGGGCCCAGAGTCTGTAAAGTTAGATGTTAGCTTATGGAAAATAAGTGGCAAATTATTTTGTTGGGTAGAAAAGATATCTCCAGGCCAGGTGCGGTGGCTCATGACTGAGCCACCTTGCCCAGTCAAAAAAGGGTTTTTTGTAAGATAAGATCTTGCTATGTTGCTCAGGCTGATCATGACTTCCTGGGTTCAAGTGATCCTCCTGCCTCAACCTCCCGAGTAGCTAGACTACAGACACGCCACCCAGCTAATTTAAATTTTTTTTTTTTTTTTGTAGAAACAGGGTCATGCTACATTGCCCAGGATGGTCTCAAACTCCTGGCCTCAAGCAGTCCTCCTGCCTTGGCCTCCTAAAATGCTGGGATTACAGGTATAGGTCACCATGCCTGGCCTAATACGAAGGTTTTTTGATTTTTTTTTTTGAGACAGAGTCCCACTCTGTCACCCAGGCTGGAATGCAGTGGCTCAATCCTCAGCCTCCCATAGTGCTGGGATTGGAGGAGAATCGATTGAACCCAGGAGGCAGAGGTTGCAATGAGCCGAGATCACGCCATTGCGCTCCAGCCTAGGCAACAGAGTAAGACTCTGTCTCAAAAACAAAGATGAAAAACAAAGATGTGCACATCCAAAGATGAAGATGGAAACTGAAGGAGAGGGGTATGGAACAGGCTGTATACTAAGAATAATCATTTTTCACAATCCACATCAAGCAAAAATATTTCTAAGCTCAAGCAGGTAGTCCATTCATTTGAAATCAAAACTCCAACATTTCAATATAATCACAAATCCAAGACTAGTTAAGTCATTTCCTATAAATGTACGTTCTCCAACAGCTAGTAGAGCTAAGCTGGTTTTGGCGATGTCTACTGCCATCTAGTGGAAATGGATTGACATAACTAGTGCATCATTTAGTGCTAAAGCTTTCAAAGTAAAGCTTTCAAATTAAAATTTTCAAAGTACTCTCGTTTTATCTCCACAGTAAACTGTGAAATAGACATTGTAATTCAGTTTGTTTCAATTTATTAAAAAAT
>NW_012110920.1:1528594-1531146 GCF_000951035.1 Colobus angolensis palliatus | reverse complement strand
GTGAGCCACTGTGCCGGCTATTTATTTATTTTCATAGAGACAGGGTGTTGCATTGTTGCCCAGGCTGATTTTGAACTCCTGGCCTCAAGCCATCCTTCTGCCTAAGCCTTCCAAAGTGCTGAGATTACAGATGTGAGTCACCATGCCCAGCCTAAAGAACAATTCCTGAATCGGGTGGCTCTGGGAACAAGCAGAGCTTCAGAGAGCTCCAGTATGTAAGGTAGGCAGGGATCACTTATAGACAGAAAAAAACAGAAATGAGGTGTGAAAAACAGCTTGATCAGTTACAGCTCAGTATTAAGACATGATCTGACCAGTTGGTAGCCTGTGACTGACTGAAGCTCAGCTGCTGTGCTTGGCTGACACTTAGCTATTTGTTACAAAACAAAACTTCTATATTAGGCTCTCAGTTTACCTGCTGAAGTTAGGTTGCAGTTCTTTCAGTAGGAACTCAAGGTATGGAGGCAGCCTCTGGCCAAACTTAGTTTAATTTACTAGGACCCTCAGTAATGCCTATGTTATTGAGTTAACAATTATTGAATTAAAAGAGGCTCTGAAGGAGCCTGAGGGTGAGAGGTGACTTGGCCTGAAAAGGTCCTTGGAGAACCAGGACAGTGTGTTGTCGGAAAAGATACTATAGAAGCATTTTCTTTCTTTCTTTCTTCGTTCCTTTCTTTCTTTCTTTCTGTCTTTCTTCCTTCCTTCCTTCTTTCCTTCCTTCCTTCCCTTCCTTCCCTTCCTTCCCTTCCTTTCCTTCCTTTTCTTCTTTCTTTCCTTGCCAGAGTCTCATTCTGTCTCCCAGGCTGGAGTGCAGTGGTGCAATCTTGGCTCACTGCAGCCTCCACCTCCCAGGTAAGTAAGTATCTGGGATTACGGGCATGCGCCACCAAGTCCAGCTAATTTTTGTATTTTTAGTAGCGACAGGGTTTCGCCATTTTGGCCAGGCTGATCTCCAATTCCTGACCTCAAGTGATCCATCCCACTCGGCCTCCCAAAGTGCTGGGATTATAGACATGAGCCAACGAGCCCAGCCTATAGAAACATTTCAAGGCAAAATAGTCAACAGCAATATAAGCTAAGTGACGGTAAGGGGCCCTGCTGGTTTCTCAATTAAGAGGCAACTACAAAAAAAAAAAGGCTACTGATCAATGTAGTGAATATGGTTTCTGTGAATAATAGAAGCTGAAAGATTTCGTGATGTTGGGGTGTAGGGAGTGAATAGGGGAAATGGAGCTAATCTCTTTTTCTAGAAAGAAAGAACAGTAGCTAAGGTGGATGGCAGGAGCAAATGAGAGAAAGAAAGTGGGGCAGGGATGGCTTATGGGGAAGCTTGTTTGGTTTAGTTTTGCAGGTGTGACACCAGAAGCTATGGAGTTATGCAGAAAGGGAAAGCATGAGGGAGAAATTGACCCAGAGAATGTGGGTGGCTTCTTCTCTCCTAAATAGACCGTCATGTTTACTGAATGTCTGCAGTGTGGCCGCTCCAGGAATAAATAGGACACATCCTTGAACTTCAAGGTCTTGACTACTAAGGGACCTTTGTGCCTCTTCTGTGAAACTTCGAGAGACGGCAGTAAAACGGGCGTGGGGTTCACGATGAACAATCTTTTCTACATGAGGCCCAATTCAAGAAAGATACATATGTATCTGGTCACCAGTTTTCCTGACAATTGAGTTGAACCAGTCTTTATTTCTCCATCACTGGAGAGTTCAGTTTTTAACCTAAAATTCCAAAACAGCGCCATACTGTTAGAATAGGTAGTTAGGCAGATGTGAGCAGGGCAGGAGAGGACTCCCCTCCCCCTAGGAATGTCAGGTGACGGTCAGGCAACTGTCAGGTGATGGTCAGGCAGCTGTTAAACTGTCTCTCTAAAATAATAATTGGGCCAGGAGCTGTGGCTCATGCTTATAATCTCAGCACTTTGGGAGGCCGAGGTGGGCAGATCACCTGAGGTCAGGAGTTCAAGACCAGCCTGGCCAACATGGTGAAACCCTGTCTCTATAAAAATACAAAAATTAGCTACGCATGATGGCAGGTGCCTGTAGTCTCAGCTACTCAGGAGGCTGAGGCAGGAGAATCACTTGAACCGGGGATACGAAGGTTGCAGTGAGACCAGATCGTACCATTGCACTCCAGCCTGGGCGACAGAGCAAGACTCCATCTAAAAAATAATAAAATAAAATAAAATAAAAATTGGTTGCAACAGGCACCAGGAAAGGCAGTCTCCCAATAGATAGAAAACACCTAGTGGCCGGGCGCGGTGGTTCACGCCTGTAATCCCAGCACTTTGGAAGGCCGAGGCGGGTGGATCACGAGGTCAGGGCATCAAGACCATCCTGGCCAACATGGTGAAACCCCATCCCTACTAAAATACAAAAAATTAGCCGGGCGTGGTGGTGCATGCCTGTAGTCCCAGCAACTCGGGAGGTTGAGGCAGTGGAATCGCTTGAACACAGGAGGCAGAGCTTGCCGTGAGCCAAGATCGCGCCACTGCACTCCAGCCTGGTGACAGAGCAAGATTCTGTCTAAAAAAAAAAAAAAACAAGAAAAC
>NW_012110920.1:1526281-1527554 GCF_000951035.1 Colobus angolensis palliatus | reverse complement strand
AAAAAAAAAAAAAAAAAAGAGAAAAAGAAATTAGCCAGGCATGCTGCATTACTATGTACATGCTACAGGCATTAGTGCATGCCCGCAGTCCCAGCTACTCAGGAGGCAGAGGTGGGAGGATCGCTCGAGTCTGGGAAGTTGAGGCTACAGTGAGCCACGATTGTGTCACTGCACTCCAGGCATTGTGATACAGTCACAGATCAGGGATAATTGCAAAAATTCCAGCCCTTTGGAAAAATTCAACATCTGACGTCAACTGGAGGCAGGGGCTGCTATCTTAGTGGTAGCGAGTGGGTTACAGAGTAAAGTGTAGTGTGCAGAGCATAAATAAGAGGGTGAGGGCCATGGTGCAAAAGCCTTCCAGAAACCTCCATCCACCCCTAGCTTCTCTCATCCTAAACAAAGATAAAAGAGAATTCAAGTATTCAGACCCCACCTAGCCCATCCTTCTGAATAGATTCTGCAGTCCATTAAGTTGCTCTGCAGATTTCCAGAGGAGTTGAAGTTCAATCCTCCTCCAATTCTGCTCCCCAAATCAGCCCACCTAGGGGTTTATGTAACTATTGTCTCTGGTTTTCATTTATATACAAATATTCAAAACCTGACCATCACAGAACTGCCCCCAGGGAGCAAACGAGCTTCGGACTCTTTTTCCTTCCAGCTTGAAAGTGCCTACAGGTTCCCAGAATCAGATAATTGAAGATTGAGGGATACCTCTAGCAGCTGGGCTTTGGAGAAGCTCAATGCCTCTAGCCGTGGGCCAATGCCTCCTTTGATATGCTCTCTGGGGCCTTCTCCCTCCTCTGCCCCCCTCCATCCCCTGGGCATTCAGAGCCATCTTAAAGCAGTTGGGCCCAAATAAAGGAAGAACCATTGCAGTTCTTTCCTTCAAGAATAAGTGCTGGCCGGGCTCAGTGGCTCACGTCTGTAATCCCAGCACTTTGGGAGGCCGAGGCGGATCATGAGGTCAGGGAATCGAGACCATCCTGGCTAACACGGTGAAACCCGTCTCTACTAAAAATGCAAAAAATTAGCCGGGCGAGGTGGCGGGCGCCTGTAGTCCCACCTATTGAGGAGGCTGAGGCAGGAGAATGGCGTGAACCCGGGAGGCGGAGCTTGCAGTGAGCCGAGATCGCGCCACTGCACTCCAGCCTGGTGACAGAGCAAGATTCTGTCTAAAAAAAAAAAAAAAAACAAGAAAACACCTGACGCTGGTGATCTACAGCTTCCCGATAATCTCAGGAGTTGGGGGAGTGGGCTCAAGCATATGCAC
>NW_012110920.1:1520892-1525275 GCF_000951035.1 Colobus angolensis palliatus | reverse complement strand
AATAAATACTAAGGGAACTCAGAGACCGGTGCCGGCGTGGGTCCTCTGTAAGCTGAGCGCCGGTCCCCTGGGCCCCACTTTTCTTTCTCTATACTTTGTCTCTGAGTCTTATTTCTTTTCTCAAGTCTCTAGTTCCACCTAACGAGAAACACCCACAAGTGTGGAGGGGCAGGCCACCCCTTCAAGTAGGCCCTCATAAATGTTTTGGTTTTTTTTTTTTTTGAGATGGATTCTCGCTCTGTCACCATGCTGCAGCGTAGTGGCGTGATCTCAGCTCACTGCAACCTCTGACTCCCTGGTTGAAGCGATTCTCCGGCCTCAGCTTCCCGAGTAGCTGGGATTACAGATACCAGCCACCACGCCCGGCTAATTTTTCTATTTTTAGTTAGAGAAGGGTTTCACCATGTTGTTCAGGATGTTTTCCATCTCCCAATCTGCCCACCTCGGCCTCCCAAAGTGCTGAGATTACAAGAGTGAGCCACCGTACCCGATCCTGTCTCTCTTTTTAACAGAGATGAGATCTTACTGTGTTACCCAGGCTGGTCTCAAACTCCTGGGCTCATCGGATCCTCCCATCTTGGCCTCCAAAGCTGCTGAGATTATAGGCCTGAGTCACTAGGCCTGGCCTCATGAGTGTTTTCTGAATGAACGAGTGTGAATGAGGGTGAGCTGAATCCAATGGGTCAGCTGGCCTGGAGAGTAGGGGCAGGCAGGGCAAGACTGCAGTGGAGACCAGGACCAAAGCATGGAGGAGCTTACGAGCTATGCTAAGGAATGTGGCCTTGACCCCTTGGGAAGGTGGACCATTCAGGAAAATTACTCTGTTTTTTGTTTTTTTTGTTGTTTTTTTTTTTGTTTTTTTTTTTGAGATGGAGTCTCTGTGTCACCCAGGCTGGGGTGCAGTGGTGCGATCTCAGCTCACTGCAAGCTCTGCCTCCCGGGTTCTCGCCATTCTCCTGCCTCAGCCTCCCTAGCTGGGACTACAGGCGCCTGCCGCCAAGCCTGGCTAATTTTTTGTATTTTTAGTAGAGACAGGGTTTACACTGTGTTAGCCAGGATGGCCTCAATCTCCTGACCTTGTGATCTTCCTGCCTCGGCCTCCCAAAATGCTGGGATTACAGGCATGAGCCACCGCACCCAGCCGAAAATTACTCTGTCATATGATGAATACATTGGTTGAGGTGAGGGAATTGCTAGAGTGAGGGTATCTCACACAGGGTTTGACACAAGCAAGAAATGGATGACTATTTCCTTATGAAGAGGCAGCTAGAAGGCTACTGAAGTTAGGCTGCGTGCGATGGCTAACACCTGTGATACCAGCACTTTGGGAGGCCAAGGTGGGCGGATCATCTGAGGTCAGGAGTTCGAGACCAGCCTGACCAACACAGTGAAACCCCGTCTCTACTAAAAATACAAAAATGAAACTAGTAGGCCTCACAAAACCTAAAAAGTTAGCACCAGGTGGCCCTAGATAGGGTCAAATGAAACTAGTAGGCCTCACAAAACCTAAAAAGTTAGCACCAGGTGGCCCTAGATAGGGTCCCACCCTGCCTAGATAGGGTCCCACCCTGATAGGGTCCCACCCTGCCAATTCCGGGAAACAACCTCATGAGTTCCCACCCTGCCAATTCCAGGGGTCTCACCCTGCCTCGAAGTTCCCGGAATCATCAACTCCAGGAAAGAACCTCATAAGGTCCTGCTCTAACCAATTAAACCAAGACCCCTTGCTCAGGCTATAGCTAGACCCAATCATTTTACGCCTTAAGCTTTGTTTGAATTTCGCGCCATAAGCTGTGTTTGAACTTGTGTTAGCATATATAAACAGCCTGTAACAAGCAGTCGGGGTCCCAGGACCAACTTAGAGCTTGGGACCCTAGCGCGCTAGTAATAAATAACTCTCTGCTGTGAACCTCGTGTCGGTGATCCTTCGCGACGACCCCTGCCCAGGAGGGAATCGAGAGTTCGGTTCCAACAAAAATTACCCAGATTTGGTGGTGCGTGTCTGTAGTCCCTGCTTCTCGGGAGGCTGAGGCAGGAGAATCACTTGAACCTGGGAGGCAGAAGCTTGCAGAGGTTGCAGTGAGCTGAGATCACGCCACTGCACTCCAACCTGACAACAGAGCAAGACTCCATCTCAAAAATGAAAGGCTACTGAAGTTATCCAGGTGAGAGTTGACTGGGCTGAAGCTAAACAGATGACTGTCTTTGGGGCAAGAAATATTATCTCACTGTTTCTGCAGGTCAGGATTCTGGACACGGTTTTGCTGGGTCCTTTGGCTCAAGGTCTCTCATAAGGAAGCAATTATGGTGTCAGCCAGGGCAATAGTCATCTCAAGGTTCTACTAGGGGAAAGTCCACTTCCAAGCTTACTCAGTAGTTGTTGACAGGTCTCAGGGTCTCCCAAGCTGTTAGCCCAGGTCACCAGTTCCTTGCCACATGGCCCCCTCCACAGGGCTGCTGACAACTAGTCAGCTGGCTTCCCCCAGAATGAAGGTAGAGAGATCCAGAGAATACAAGATGAAAATCGCATCTTCTTTTTGTACGCTAATCTTGGAAGTGCCATCCCATTACTCGTGCCCTATTCTATTTGTTAGAAGCAAGTCACTTTGTTCAGCTGACACTTAAAGGAAGGGGAGGGAGTACACAAGGGCATGAATACCAGGAGGGGGAAATGTTGGGAGCTATCTTACAGACTCCTATGGCAACTCCCAAAAAGGAAGAGAAGGAGAAGCTAGGGGGAGAGAGAGGGAGAAATGTAAATACCGGCCAGGTGCAGTGGCTCACGCCTGTAACCCCAGCACTTTGGGAGGCTAAGATGGGTGGGTCACTTGAGGTCAGGAGTTTGAGACCAGCCTGGCCAACAAGGTGAAACTCTGTCTCTACTAAAAACACACACACACAAAAAAATAGTCAGGCCTGGTGGCAGGCGCCTGTAATCTCAGTTTTTTGGGAGTCTGAGGCAGGAGAATCGCTTGAACCTGGGAGGCAGAGGTTGCAGTGAGCCGAGATCACGCCATTGCACTCCAGCCTGGGTGACAGAGCGAGACTCCATCTCAAAAAATAAAAATAAAAAAAGAAAAGAAATGTAAATGCTTTCTCAATGCCGTATTTAGGAAGAGCTTAGAGAAGGGCAGAAAGAAGGAATTAAGTAGGAGGCAAGGGCAGCCTAAAGGACTGGTGAAATGGCTTGACCTTTCATGTTTTTTCTTTTGTTTTTCCATATGTTAGGCAGATATTTTTTCCACATGGAAAAAATTATTATAACTAAAGATTGCGAGAAATAATACAGTTGAAAGTTCAGGAATCTACCATGTAGCAAAAAATTTAATAAATTCTCAATATGAAAAACATGCAAATAAGGCTGGGTGGAGTGGTTCATCCTTGTAATACCAGCACTTTGGGAGGCCAAGGCTCAAGGATCACTTCAGGTCAGGAGTTCAAGAGCATGGGACATGTTGGTTCATGTCTGTAATCCCAGCACTTTGGGAGGCCGAGGTGGGCAGATCACGAGGTCAGGAGATCGAGACCATGCTGGCCAACATGGTGAAACCCCAACTCTACTAAAAATAAAAAAATTAGTTGGGCGTGGTGGTGCACACCTGTAGTCCCAGCTACTCGGGAAGCTGAGGCGGGAGAATGGCATGAACCTGGGAGGTGGAGCTTGCATGAGCCAAGATCATGCCACTGCACTCGAGCCTGGGTGACAAAGCGAGATTCTGTCTCAAAAAAAAAAAAAAGGAAAAGAAAGAAAAACATGCAAATTTAATTTTAAGATGGGTAAAATTGAAGGAGTCCAGCTAACAGTTGCCAGGAAATATAATATCAGTGGAACAGATGGAAATTATCAATGATATTAAGCAGAAGGTAACAAAGAAAAGTTAACCCCTGGAGGCTGGGTACGGTGGCTCATGCCTGTAATCCCAGCACTTTGGGAGGCCGAGGTGGGTAGAACACTTAAGGCCAGGAAGATCACACCACTGCACTCTAGCCTGGGCGAGAGACCACAACTCTGTCTCAAAAAAAAAAAAAAAGTTAACCTCTGGAAAAAATGAAGCCTATAAGGAAATGGTACAAGCCATGGAGAAAAAAACATTTTTAAAAAATTTCAATAGTTTTTGAAGTACAGGCAGTTTTTGGTTCCATTGGTAAGCTCTTTAGTGATGATTTCTGGGATTTTGGTACCCTTGTCACCGGAGCAGTGTACACTGTACCCTGTGTAGCCTTTTATTCCTCAACCCCCCCTACCCTTCCCTCCGAGTCCTCAAAGTCCTTTTTTTGAGATGGAGTCTCGCTCTGTCCCCCTGGCTGGAGTGCAGTGGCGTGATCTTGGCTCACTGCAAGCGACGCCTTTCGGGTTCACACCATTCTCCTGCCTCAGCCTCC
>NW_012110920.1:1513084-1519629 GCF_000951035.1 Colobus angolensis palliatus | reverse complement strand
AAAAAAATTAAACAGTCTCTAGGCTCCCTAGAATGTACTGAAGAACTGCTTTCCATATACCCTGAGACCTGTGCAGTAGTGACTTTCAAACCCTTTGACCTCAACAAAAAGTAAGAAATACATTTCACACAGCAACTAGTATGCACACACTCACACACATAAAATGAAAGTACAAATTTTATAAAAACAATACTTACCCTGATTATGTACTATGTACTCAAATTTTTATGGTCTATGTCTCTTAAAAATATTTTATGTTAGGCCAGGCGCGGTGGCTCAAGCCTGTAATCCCAGCACTTTGGGAGGCCGAGACGGGCGGATCACGAGGTCAGGAGATCGAGATCATCCTGGCTAACACGGTGAAACCCCGTCTCTACTAAAAATACAAAAACTAGCCGGGCGAGGTGGCGGGCGCATGTAGTCCCAGCTACTCTGGAGGCTGAGGCAGGAGAATGGCGTAAACCCGGGAGGTGGAGCTTGCAGTGAGCTGAGATCAGGCCACTGCACTCCAGTCCGGGCAACAGAGCGAGACTCCGCCTCAAAAAAAAAAAAAAAAAATTTATGTTAAGAACTATTAAATTTTGTATAACATTTTACGAACTATTAATAGGTTATGACATGCAGGTTGAAAATGCTGCTCTGGGCCAGGCACCATGGCTAGCACCTGTAATCTCAGCACTTTGGAAAGCTGAGGCAGGTGGATTGCTTGAGCTCAGGAGTTGGAGACCAGCCTGGGTGACATAGCTAAACCCTGTCTCTACAAAAAAAAAAAAATTAGCCAGGTGTGGTGGCACTCACCTGTGGTCCCAGCTACTCAGGAGGCTAAGATAGGAAGATCACTTGAGCCTAGGAGGCAGAGGCTGCAGTGAGCAGAGATCACAACACTGCACTCCAGCCTGGGCAGCAGGCTTGTTACTTGCAGTAGTTATATTCTATGAAGTTGCCATAAGCACTGAACTAGCAAATATTGAGCCATTGCGTGCAGGGGAAATGCAGGCTTAGGTTCTGTTGAGCCTGTGGTCATATTTTTGTCAACTAGTCAGTATGTAACCTTGTTTTATGGGTGTTTCTGTTTTGGTTTTGTGTTGCTGTGTTGTTTGTTTCTCGTGTTTTTTTTTTTAAAGATGGAATCTCGCTTTGTTGCCCAGGCTGGAGTGCAGTGGCGTGATGTCGGCTCACTGCAACCTCCTCCTGCTTGGTTCAAGCAAGTCTCTGCCTCAGCCTCCAGAGTAGCTGGGACTACAGGCGCCCGCCACCACGCCCGGCTGATTTTTTTGTATCTTTATAGAGACAGGGTTTCACCGTGTTGGCCAGGATGGTCTTGATCTCCTGACCTCGTGATCCTCCTGCCTCGGCCTCCCAAAGTGCTGGGATTACAGGTGTGAGCCAACGCGCCCAGCTGTTTTTAAATTCTCCATCCTTTTAATTAAAAAAAAAAAATCTGTTAAATTGTTAATATAGTTGAATGGTTCAAAACTCAAAAGATACAAAGAATATACAAAGAGTTTCCCTCTCACCCCTGTAATCCAGCTACCCAGTTCTCCTCTGGAAATAACTAATGTTACAAGTTTCTCTGTGTCCGTTTAGAGATAGTTTATACATTATCTTAGTTCATGTGGGGTGCTATAACAAAATATTATAGCCTATGTGACTTATAAACAACAGAAATTTATTTCTGACAGTCCTGGGAGCTGGGGAGTCCAAATCTAGGTTCAGCAGATTAGGTGTTTTCTCATTCGTTTGTCTGGTTTGTTTGAGACAAGGTCTCACTCTGTTGCCCAGGCTGGAGTGCGGTGGCAGGATCATGGTTCACTCCAGCCTCAAACTCCTGGGCTCAAGGAATCCTCCCACCTCAGCCTCCCAAGTAGCTGGGAATACAGGCACATACCACTACAACCAGTTGTTTTTTTATTTTTTACTTTTTTTTTTTGTAGAGACAAGGTCTCACTATGATGTCCAGGCTGGTCTCGAACTGCTGACCTCAATCAATCCTTTTGCCTCAGCCTCCCAAAGTGCTGGGATTACAGATGTGTGCTACCAGTACCTGGCCCAGATTGGGTATTTGAAGAGAACCCACGTCCTGGTTCATAGCCAGCCATCTTGCTGTGTCCTCACATGACTGAAAGCAGTAAAAAATCTCTCTGGAGCCACTTTTATAAGAGCATTGATCCCATTATGAGGGCTCCACCCTCATGACTTAATCACCACCCAAAAGCCCTACCTCCAAATACCATTACACTGGGGATTAGGTCTCAATATATGAATTTGGGGGAGGGGGTTGGGGGAGACACAACCATTCAGACCACAACGTGCGTATAAAGCAAAAACATATATTCTCTCCACTCCCCTTTCTCTACTGTTGCTTTTGTGTATACTTTCCACACTGTTCTGCATTTGTCTTTTTTCATTTAACAATTTAACAATACAACCTGGAGATCATTAAATATCAGTATATTAAGTGTCAGCTTCTTTTTTTTTTTTTTCCCAGATGGAGTCTTGCTCTGTCACCCAGGCTGGAGTGCAATGATGCAATCTCAGCTCACTGCAACCTCTGCCTCCCGGGTTCAAACGATTCTCCTGCCTCAGTCTCCCAAGTGGTTGGAATTACACCACCATTCCCGGCTAATTTTTGTATTTTTAGTAGAGAGGGGATTTCGCTATGTTGGTCAGGCTGGTCTTGAACTCCTGACCTCAGGTGATCCACCTGCCTCGGCCTCCCAAAGTGCTGGGATTACAGGCATGAGCCACCGTGCCTGGCCAATATAAAATTCTTAGAGTTCAAAAAACTTACCTTATAGATGACATTAAAATTTTAATTTAATTCATGTACAAGTGTTGTACAAGTACTGTAAATATTGTTGTTTCTAACACTCCAAAGTCTTGCTATTTGGCTTAATTTTTTATTTAAATAATGTACATATTTCCAGCTGCACTATAAACTACAGAGAGCAAAACTCAGGAAGGTGGCAAATAGTTCAGCTGTTTTGCAGACCTGAGCCCTGGCAGAAGAGAAGACGTAATGGGGCTCTCCGCTGGAGCGCTCCTGCAAGCTCTTACTGTCCTTGAGGCATTTTCCTTGCCCAGATAAGAAGGAAAATTATTTTCCAGTCTTAAGTGCCAAAATTATTCTTGGAATTGCTCCCTTCATCTGTCAGTTTCAGTTTTTTCCCAATGGAGGTGTGGTCAGGGCAGCCAGACCTTCACCATCAGAATCAGGATTGGAACTTAATTGCTCCCACAGACAGCTGGTTTGGAAAAACTCCTTGCGAGGCAATTTTGATAAGGGATGAGAAACATCAGAAAGCTGATACATGTTGGATCTGAAGCTCTAACCATACACCTGACTTGAATCTTTCTACAGGGCTAGTGGCTAACAGAGATACAAAAGAATTAATCATCTTTGGGAATTTCTTAGGAAAGAAAAGACAGAGGAGCTGAGTTCCATGGATTCTTAGTGTTAGTCTCTAGCTCATTTCCCAAGTTCTTTATTTTCACTCTCTTGCTTAGTCTGGTCTAGTCAAGAGTGTGGGCTTTGGAGCCAGATGAACCTTAGCCACATCCATGTTTGTCCCTTGTTGGCTGTGGGATCACGGGCGAATTAGCCTCCTAGAGATAGGGTCTCCACCAATAAGACTGGGAGTACGCTATCCTGCTCTACCTTCCTGTCAGTGTTGAAGTGAGGATTAAAGAAAAACAACTATGGGCATGGTGTCTTGCATGGTTCTGACAAATAAGGCTCAGTAAATGTTAGTTCCTTTCATATTATCACCTTTCTATCCCTCTTACCAATGGCCTAAAACTCATTCTTCTGGAGTTTATGGTCTTGACTAGTGTTAAGTTAGAAAAGAAGGATTATAGTAAGGCAATCTAAGTGGAAACACCGGCTGCAGCTGTACCTAAACTAGAATTCGGAATTTTTCTAAAAATCCATTCCTTTCAATGTGGTAAGATTTTCAAATCTTCTGAAATGTATTTTGCAGTGTCGACAGCCCCTCTGTGAGAAAATCCATACTTCTGGGGGCAACTCTAACAGATTTTGTAATAAAGTCAAAACTGCAGCTTATATTTAAACATTTCACAGTCTTGTAAAGCAATTTAGATACAAATAGATGTTTTACAAAATCAGGTTCAAGTTTCTCTTTTCTTTCCTCTCCCTAGAGAATATAAAAGACAGCTCTCAAAAATAGGAAATGGTTTTATCATAGACAGAGACTTTAGAAATTATCTGAAACAAATGGTTTTGAGATGTTATAAATACAGTACAAATATACAGTACTGAATTACTTTAATTCAAATTATTTATTTGTAGAAACCTAACAGGAACCAATTTAACCATAGTGGCAGACATTGGCTAGCTATTCACCAAACCTGTTTTTCTCCTGGGCATGCAGCTAGACTATATTTCTCAACTTCACTTGCACTTAGGATGTGCCAAGTAGAATGTGGTCAAAAATGATATACAGCCGGGCGTGGTGGCTCATGCCTGTAATCCCAGCACTTTGGCAGGCCAAGGCAGGAGAATTGCTGGAACCCAGGAGTTCAAGACTAACATGGGCAACATAGCAAGACCCTGTCTGTACAACAAGTACAAAAATTAACTGGGCATGGTGGCTGGCATTCGCCTGTAGTCCCAGTTACTCAGGAGGCTAAGATAGGAGGATCACTTGACTCCAGGAGGTTGTGGCTGCAGTGAGCTGTGATCACACCACTGTACTCCAGCCTGTGCAACAGAGTGGGGGTGGGAGAAGTCATATACATATATATGTGTGTGTGTATATATATATATCACTTCCAGACCTGGTCCATTAGAACTGCATGCCGTTTAACCTTACTGGATGAAAGGAAGGAACATGACTCCCCGGACAATCCTGGGAGCTACTTTTTTTTTTTTTTTTTTTTTGAGACTGAGTCTCGCTCTGCTGCCCAGGCTGGAGTGCAATGGTGGGATCTCAGCTCACTGCAACCTCCGCCTCCCAGGTTCAAGCAATTCTCCTGCCTCAGCCTCCTTGAGTAGCTGGGATTACAGGCACATGCCACCAGGCCCGGCTAATTTTTGTACTTTTAGTACGGATGGGGTTTTGCCATGTTGTCCAGGCTGGTCTCAAACTTCTGACCTCAAATGATCTGCCCACCTCGGCCTCCCAAAGTGCTGGGATTACAGGCATGAGCCACCACATCTGCCAGCTACCTTTTTAATACGGCAAAAAAGCTAGAAGGAAGAAATGTGGGTCCCTGAATCACTCCTGGAGGAGAACTGCCCAACCAGGAACATCTGTGTTAGAGTACATTGTGAGTGAGAAATAACCTTTTTTGTATTAAGCTACTGAGATTGGGTGGGGCGGGGGCAGTATTTGCTGTAGCAGCGAGTATTACCAATACAACCTCAAACACAAAATGCCATCTCCCAGACCTCGAATGTCTTCACATCAGCCCCTTCTTTCCTCCCTCTCTCTCCCTCTCCTTCCCGCTTCCTCCTTCTCTGTCTTCCTCCTTTTCCCCTTCTTTCCTTCCATGCTTCATTCATTCTTTCCTTCCTTTCCCAGTACTAATAGAATATCCAGTATATTTTTTCTAGGCATTGTTCTAGGCACTGGGGATCCTGGGTGAACAAAGCAGACAAATCTTTGCCTTCATGAAGCTCATCTTACCATGGGTAACACAGGCAGTAGACAAATAAATAATAAGATTTCAAGCACTGATTATTACAGCTGTCCCTCGGTATCCATGAAGGATTGGTTCCAGGACCCCCTCATGGATAAGAAAATCCAAAGATGTTCAAGACCCTTATATGAAATGGAATAGTACTTGTATATAACCTACACACATCCTCCTGCATACTTTTTTTTCTTAATAAAAAAAAGTTTGAGTTTTTCTTTGAGACAGAGTCTCACCATGTCACCCAGGCTGGAGTGCAGTAGCATAAACACAGCTCACTATAGCCTTAAATCCCTGGGCTTAAATGCCTGCCTCAGCCTCCCAAGAAGCTAGGACTACAGGCATGTGACACCACACAGGACTATTTTTGTTTTTATTTTTATTTATTTTTTATTTATTTATTTATTTTGAGACGGAGTCTCTCTGTGTCTCCCAGACTGGAGTGCAGTGGCGCGATCTCGACTCACTGCAAGCTCCGCCTCCCTGGTTCACGCCATTCTCCTGCCTCAGCCTCCTGAGTAGCTGGGACTATAGGCACCTGCCACCACACCCGGCTAATTTTTTGTATAGAGACAGGGTTTCACCGTGTTAGCCAGGATGGTCTCGATCTCCTGACTTTGTGATCCACCCGCCTCGGCCTGCCAAAGTGCTGGGATTACAGACGTGAGCCACCATGCCTGGCCTGTTTTTATTTTTTTATAGAGACAAGGTCTTGCGATGTTCCCCAGGCTGGTCTCAAACTCCTGGCCTCAAGTGATCCTCCAATCTCAGCCTCCCAAGACAGGCATAAGCCAGTCTGCCCAACCCTCTCGTGTGCTTTAAATAATCTCTAGTGTACTTATAATACCTAATACAATGTAAATACATATAAGTAGTGTTTTTGTTTGTTT
>NW_012110920.1:1502426-1504452 GCF_000951035.1 Colobus angolensis palliatus | reverse complement strand
GTTTTGTTTTTTGTATGTTTTAGTAGAGACGGGGTTTCACTGTGTTAGCCAGGATGGTCTGGATCTCCTGACCTTGTGATCTGCCCGTCTCAGCCTCCCAAAGTGCTGGGATTACAGGCTTGAGCCACTGCGCCCAGCCTCACAGTAAATGTTTTTAACATGAAGGAGCTGGGTGCCATGACTCACACCTGTAATCTCAGCATTTTGGGAGGCCGAGGCAGGCAGATCACCTGAGGTCAGCAGTTCAAAACCAGCCTGGCCAACATGGGGAAACCCCATCTCTACTAAAAATGCAAAAATTAGCCAGGCATGGTGGTAGGAGCCTATAGTACCAACTCAGGAGTCTGAGGCGGGAGAATCATCCTGGGAGGCAGAGGTTACAGTGAGCTGAGATCACACCACTGTACTCCAGCCTGGGCAACAGTGAGACTCCACCCCAAAAACAAACCAAACCAACACCAACAACAACAAAACATGAAGGGAAAACTCCTTATCTCTGAAGGGCTTTTTTTCTTATTGTTTGTTTTTGTTTTGTGAAGCCATATACAGATGTCTTTAGTGATTATCAACACACATGGAAGCCTCTAGAATTTATTTATTTATTTATTTATTTATTTGAGACGGAGTCTCGCTCTGTCATCCAGGCTGGAGTACAGTGGCGCACTCTCGGCTCACTGCAACCTCCGCCTCCCAGGTTCAAGCAGTTCTTCTGTCTCAGCCTCCTAAGGATTACAGGTATGTGCCACCATGCTCGGTTAATTTTTGTATTTTTAGTAGAGACGGGGTTTCACCATGTTGACCAGGCTGGTCTCGAACTCCTGATCTCATGATCTGCCCGCCTCTGCCTCCCAAAGTGCTGGGATTACAGGCGTGAATTACCATGCCCAGCCCTCCAGAATTATTACGTTGGAGTCCCATTTTCCCTCTGATCTTTGCATGTTACTTTGAGCTTTATTTATTCCAAGCAAGAAACAAAGGAAGAATACTGTTTTCTGTTTCTCATTTAGAGAGATCTATAAACACTCTCAAGAAGCAACAATTTCAGCCACTTGAAGCTTATAAGCTCAATGTATCAACAATGGCTGTACTCAAAGAAGAACTGTGAGCTATGCACAAAGTTCATATTTTCAGGCAAGCAGTAGGAGCTAGTGAATATATGATGGAGCATATAACTATGATATTTTACATTTTTTGTCCAATTTTAGTCACTGATTCTTCTGGATACTTTCAGTTGTTCAAAGTTCTTTGAATTTCAGTCATGGGAATATTTACCATCACTTCTTGAAAAGAACATAAAAGATTTCAGATTGTTCTGGTTAACTTTATTAGAATGCCTTATTTTATTTTTGGAGACAGGGTCTCACTCTGTCACACAGGTTGGAATGCAATGGCACAATCATAGCTCTTTGCAGGCTCAAATTCCTGGTCTCAAGGGATCCTCCCACCTCAATCTCCCAAGTAGCTAGGACTACAGGAATGTGCCACCATGCCCAGCTAATTTTTTAAAAAAATTTTTATAGAGATGGGGTCTCACTATGTTGCCCAGGCTGGTTGCCAGTTCCTGGGCTCAAGCAATCCTCCCATGGCAGCCTCACAAAGTGGTGGGACTATAGGTGTGAGCCACCATGCCCAGCAGAATAGCTCATTTTCAGTCAAATTCTCAACATTTCCAAATTTATATTTGGAGGTAGTTCAGGCCTTTCTTTAAGTTATGCCCCCAAAATGTTAAGGAAAATTTCCCCTAAATGTTTATATTACTTCCTAAAGTTTTATAAGTTCTTAAGAAGGTATCTTTTAGGCCAGGCGCAGTGACTCACACCTGGAATCCCAGCACTTTGGGAGGCCAAGGCTGGCAGATCACTTGAGGTCAGGAGTTCGAGACCAGCCTGACAAACATGGTGAAACCCTGTCTCTGCTAAAAATACAAAAATTAGCCAACCGTAATGGCGTGTACCTGTAATCCCAGCTACTTGGCAGGCTGAGGCAGAAGAATCACTTGAACCTGGGAGGTGGAGGTTGCAGTGAG
>NW_012110920.1:1490325-1494076 GCF_000951035.1 Colobus angolensis palliatus | reverse complement strand
AAAAAAAATTAATTGATTGATTAAAAATAGAAACAAACAAAAATAAATAAAGCAAAAGATTTTCGGCCAGCACGGTGGCTCATGCCTGTAATCCTCGCACTTTGGGAGGCCAAGGCAGGCGGATCACTTGAGCTCAGGAGCTGGAGACCAGCCTAGCTAACATGGCGAAACACCATCTCTACTAAAAATACAAAAATTAGCTGGGCACGGACAGGGCACAGTGGCTCATGCCTGTAATCCCATACTTTGTGAGGCCGAGGCAGGCAGATCATTTGAGATCAAGAGTTTGAAACCAGCCTGGCCAACATGGTAAAACCCCGTCTCTACTAAGAATACAAAAATTAGCTGGGTGTGGTGGCATGTGCCTATAATCCCGGCTAGTCGGGAGGTGGAAGCAGAGGCAGGAGAATCGCTTGAACCCGGGAGGCGGAGGTTGCAGTGAGCCAAGATCACACTAGTGCACTCCAGCCTGGGTGACAGAGCAAGACTCCATCTCAAAAAAAAAAAAAAAATTAGCTGGGAGTGGTGGCAAGAAGCTGTAGTTCCAACTACTCAGGAGACTAAGGCAGGAGAATCGCTTGAACCAGAGGGGTGGAGGTTGCCTTGAGCCAAGATCACTGAACTCCAGCCCCTGCCTCAAAAATAAATAAATACAAATAAAAGATTTTTGTGACTTGTTTTTTCAATTATTCATTTAACAAATATTTATGAAGTATCTACTGTGTGCCAGGCATTCTTCCAGACACAGGGAACACACCAGACAAAGTCTCTGCATTCTAGACCTTGCATTATGGTGGGAAAACATGACAATAAACAGAGGTAAGGAGAAGATCTGTAAGTAATATATTATTATTTTTTCTTTTTTTTTTTCCTTTTAAATGTTCTAGACAGGACACCTAAGAACTAAGGATAAATAACATAGTAAAATAATATCAGCTAGTGATATGAAATGAACAAAACATACAAATTTGGATATTTTATTGGTATGAAAAAACCTTTAGGGTATATTGTTAAATGAAAATGGGGCTGGATATGGTAGCTAACACCTGTAATCCCAGCACTTTGAGAGGCTAAGATGGGAAGATCACTTGAGCCTAGAAGGTTGAGCTGAGATCACACCACTGGACTTCAGCCTGGGCAACAGTGAGACCCTGTCTCAAAAAAAAAGGGGGAGTTAATATGCATGTGTATTACCAAGAAAGGAAAGTTGAGAAGTACATACACTAAAATATAAGTATGTTAAAATATTTTTGTAATAAAGGCATTTGAATTTGGGATCTATTTCCCAATATTGAGGAGAAGAGGCTGGGCACAGTGCCTCACTCCTGTAGTTCCAACACTTCAAGAGGCCGAGGTAGGAGGATCACTTGATCTCAGGAGTTCGAGACCAGCCTAGCCAATAAGGTGAAAACCCATCTCTACTAAAAATACAAAAAATAGACAGGTGTGGTGGTGTGTGCCTGTAGTCCTAGCTACTCAGGAGGTTGGGGCATGAGAATCACTTGCAGAGGCTGTAATGAGCTGAGATTGCGCCATTGCACTCCAGCCTGGGTGACAGAGCGAGACTCCATCTCAAAACAAAAAATAAATAAATAAAAAAGGAGGAGAAAAATAGGAAGAGCTTAATTCTCAAGAAACATCCAAACATCTGGTCTATCAGATTTTACAGCCCCTGGAGAGGATTTTTTCCTGATGGCCTGGAGTCAATACTGACAAAAATAAATGGCAGGGTGATAATTAAAGCAAGATCTTGCATTAATGTGTTCCCCTGCCCACATCCAAGGTAAAATTTTCATATCAGCTGAAGCAATGCTTTGCACGTAGTAGATGCTGTGTAACTATTTGATGCAAGCTAGCAGAAAAGAATGTATGAATTTACTGAGGAATGAAAAACAGATGGGACCACTTTGGAAATGTGATCAAACAGTGTTTGAGGTACTGGAGAGGAGTGTATTTGCAAACCAGGAAATAACCAACCCCAGGAAGCAGATGCTGCTTTGCTGTCGGTGAAAACATCCTTTTCATAGAAAACCCTAGGGTTTTATTTTTACCTTGGTAACTATCAAAATTTTTAATCGTTCACAGGAATTTATCTCCAAAATGACATTCTGAGTGACTGCCTCCATTCAGGACAAGCTGGGTTTTGCGATAATTGCCTTTGATGTCTGTTCTTCGGTCTTTCTCCCTTGCCTAACCCCTGTCGCTGTCAATTACCCTGGGAGGCTGCCCACAACAATGGAGACTATTGCCTCAGTAACAGCCGCCTAGGCCTTCAGTATCAGCGGTGCCAAGTGGCTGCAGGCTGTGCTCAGGGCTACACTGTGAGCTAAGGGGACTTCCAAGGCTTTACTTTCCCCGAAATCTGTGATTTTCCTTTCTACTATGTATGACCACTGACCCACGATTTTAGGTGGCATTTCAATCTCAGATCTCAGCCAGATCCCCAAGCTGCCTGCGATGCAAAGTGATTCTTAACATTAAGCGGCTGCAGCTGGGGAATTCAGAGGACAGAGTAGGGAAAAGAGGAAACCCTGGCTAAAGTGATGGCGCTGCCCCAGAGGCTGCCTTCCGTAAGCCATTTTCACCTTCCACACCCAGCAATGTTTTTTGAAGGATTAAGATATTTCAGGCAGGGGCCAGGCGCGGTGGCTCACACCTGTAATCCCAGTAATTTAGGAGGCCAATGCTGGTGGATCACCTGAGGTCAGGAGTTTCAGACCAGCTTGGCCAACATGGTGTTACCCCATCTCTACTAAAAATACAAAGAATTAGACTGGCATGGTGGCGGGCATCTGTAATTCCAGCTACGTGGGAGGCTGAGGCATGAGAATCGCTTGAACCCAGGAGTGGAGGTTGCAGTGAGCCGAGATTGCGCCATTGTACTCCAGCCTGGGCAACAAGAGCAAAACTCTTATCTCGAAACAAAAAAACAAACAAAAACAACGATTGAAGGAACCTCATTATGAACTTTTAAACAGTTTGCTAAATATCTTGATTCCCAGGCCATCACAGCTAATTAGTCAAGGAAAGCATCTAGAAGGATGAGAGGCTCTATTTGGTGATCCTTGCTCTCCAGTTTCCACTGCTGGTCATTTCCCTATAAGGAAAACCAGAGACGCAGGCCGTATTAAGTAACATTGTATTCTGTTCCCATTGTCTTCCAATATTAATTATATTTCAAACATGCCAAAGTAGTTTAAGTTACACTTATCATTATGAACTTTTCAACATCTTTCTGAGCCCAGCCCTAGCATTGTTTAAAATTGACAAATTGTTTCTTATAAATGATATTTAAAATGTATTTGGAAACCTGACAAAGATTTGCAGAAACAAGTGATTACAAAAAAAATTCCACGAAGCCAAGAAGATCACAGAAAATAAAAAGTAGTTTCAACAAACAAACAGGCCAGGTGCAGTGGCTCACACCTATCACGCCTGTTATCCCAGCACTTATCGGAGCACTTTGGGAGGCTAAGGCAAGAGTATCACTTGAGCTCAAGAGTTTGAGACCAGCCTTGGCAACATGGCGAGGCCCTGTCTTTACAGAAACAGACAAACAAACAAACAAACATCAAATTCTTAATTGTGTGAAATAGTACAAGAACAAATTGACAGAGAATGTAAGGTTTTATACAAGCAATGTAAGATGAGTTCTTCACAAATAGAAAAATATTTTTTAAATTGGCTATGGTTGATTCTGGAAGGAAAAATAAATGTCTCTGCAATAGAGTCTCTGCAAAAAAAAAAAAAA
>NW_012110920.1:1486676-1488740 GCF_000951035.1 Colobus angolensis palliatus | reverse complement strand
AAAAAAAAAAAAAAAAAAAGAGTGGAGGTTTAATGGGCAAAAGAAAGAGAAAAGAGAATAGCTCTCTCTCCCTGCAGAGAGAAATGGCACACCCTAGTGGGTCTTCTAGTTCCATGGTGAAATGCACAGGGTTTTATAGACAAGCTTGAGGAGGCGGTGTCTGATTTACATAGGGCACAAGAGATTGGTCAGACCAGGTGTGCCGTTTGCATAGCACACCATGCAAAGAAGTTGGCAGTCCCACCCTAATCTTTTATTATGCAGATGGAGTCTCTACCTGGCCAGTGCCATGTTGCCTGCTTTCTTACTGCACACATGGCGACAAAGAAAAGGAAGGAGGGAACCTCTATGTTGAACATCCCTGTCTTCCAGGTATCCGTTTTCTATTGGCACAGCTGCCAGCATTTACCTATGCAAGCTTTTAGCTTGCTTATTCATCTCTACTTGCAGCTTGATTTTTCAGGCTGCAAAGAAAAGAAATGATTTCGGGACTGCTTTTTATTGAAAGGAAACCTTACTGAAGACTCTTTTACCCTCACCATCTGCCTAAATAATTTCTTTCTAGCTCCTGTATCAGTAACTTGCCCAAAGTTAAAATATGGTTCCCAGAAAATATATACATATGTGCATGTTAGTATGTGTGTGAGAGAGACAGAGAAAGAAAGATTTGTTTGACTTATCAGTGAAGGAATCTGCAGATAGTAAAGCTGGTTCAAAGAGCATTTGATAAACAGAGATTTATAAAGTTCTCCAGGAAAGACATGCTGGAGTAAATTTGCTAGGTTAGAAACTGAAACTAGTTAATGTGCTACAGGATAATAAGATTATGGCCATTTGGGGTACTTTTTCTACTAAAGAGAAGTCATTTGCATCTTTACCAGACAAAAATCTGCAAGTTAACGTGCAACTTCCCAGAGTCTGGGCCTAGTCAACAGTAAATAGCATGCCAAAAACGATCATTTCCTTAGGGAATTAAATCATCTGTGGGTAGGTCTGTCATACAGAACTCAAGTATAACACTGAAAACATACGGCCCTCTTTCTTGCCTCTCTTCCGTGTTTTGTATAATTTTTAACAAGTGTCAGAACCTCCACACTTTTTTTTTTTTCCCTGAGCACAGAGTTTTTAGTAGAGCTGGGATTTTTTTTTTTTTTCCAGATAGAGACTCACTCTGTCGCCAAGGCTGGAGTGCAGTGGTGCCATCTCGACTCACTACAACCTCCACCTCCCAGGATGAAGTGATCTTCTCACCTCAGCCTCCCGAGTAGCTGGGATTACAGTGATGTGCCCCTGCCAACCTCATGGCCAGGTGTGGTGGCTCGTGCCTGTAATCACAGCACTTTGGGAGGCCAAGGCAGGTGGATCCCTTGAGCTCAGGAATTCGAGACCAGCCTGGGCAACATTGTGAAACCCCATCTTTAAAAAAAAAGAAAAATCTGAAGGTCATACTCCTTCCTCACACTCCATTGGCACATAATACATGTTTTGGAGGGAGAGATAGTATTGAGATTTTCAGGTTCTGGGGTTCAGCTGAAATATCCCTCACCAGGACTTAGTGCTCTTAGAACCTGGAAGTTTCAAAAAGGAAAAACAAAAAATAATACATTTTAAAAGAGAAATTAAAATAAATAGTAAAAAAAGAAAGAAAGAACAATAAAATTTTATAAAGAAAAAAAAATCACGCCTGTAATCCCAGCACTTTGGGATGCCAAGGTGTGTGGATCATGAGGTCAAGAGATCGATACCATCCTGGCCAACATGGTGAAACCCCGTCTCTACTAAAAATACAAAAATTAGCTGGACGTGGTGGTGCACAACTGTAGTTCCAGCCACTGGGGAGGCTGAGGAAGGAGAATCACTTGAACCCGGGAGGCAGAGGTTACAGTGAGCTGGTATTGTGCCACTGCACTCCAGCCTGGCAACAGAGCAAGACTCCTTCTCAAAAAAAAAAAAGGCCAGGCATGGTGGCTCATGTCTGTAATCTCAGCACTTTGGGAGGCCAAAGCAGGCGGATCACTTGAGGTCAGGAGTTCGAGACCGGCCTGGCCAATATGGTGAAACCCC
>NW_012110920.1:1484587-1485559 GCF_000951035.1 Colobus angolensis palliatus | reverse complement strand
TCTCAAAAAAAAAGAAAGAAAGAAAGAAGTAAAAAAATTTAGCCAGGTGCAGTGGCTCATGCCTGTAATCCCAGCACTTTGGGAGGCCAAGGCAGACAGATCACCTGAGGTCAGGAGTTTGAGACCAGCCTGACCATCATGGAGAAACCCTGTCTCTACTAAAAATACAAAAAAATTAGCTGGACGTGGTGGCACGAGCCTGTAGTCCCAGCTACTCGGGAGGCTGAGGCAGGAGAATCGCTTGTACCCGGGAAGTGGAGGCTGCAGTGAGCCAAGATAGTGCCTGGGCAACAAGAACAAAACTCCGTCCCAAAACACAAAACGAAACAAAAAATTAGCCAGGTGTGGTGGTGTTAGATATAAGTTCTAAATTTCTTTTCAAAGAATCAGTATGTCAGTATGTTCAATGTTTTGCCTCCTACCTTTAAACTTAACTTCCTCCTAAAGCAACCTTTTTTGATTACCTGCGTTACCCTGACTCGTTCCGATTACCTACTCCACCCTGACTAATTCCGATTACCTGTTCTGTCATAACCATTTTTCCTGTCAAAGCACTCACCCCCTCACTCTCTTTAATCAGCCAATCTGAATTAGTTTAGCCTTTTAGGTCTAACCCTAGCCAACAGGGGAACACACAGCAGGGGCCACGTGCCTCAGGGATAAGAACCCCTTCCCCTCCCTTGTCCAAGTGTGCACTCACCTTTTCTCCATCTGTAAGGTTGCACCCTTCTATAGAAGTACCTTGCCTTGCTGAGAATGAAAAAGAAAATTTTATATTCGAGTGCTATTTCTTTTGGGGCACTGAAACTTTATATATAATAGTGTTGTGTGCCTATCTATAGTCTCAGCTACTCAGTAGGCTGAGGTGGGAGGATTTCTTGAGCCCAGGCAGTGGAGGCTGCAGTAAGCCATGATCGCACCACTGCGCTCCAGCCTGGGCTACCAACCACAGAGCAAGACCCCGTCAAAAAA
>NW_012110920.1:1478028-1479916 GCF_000951035.1 Colobus angolensis palliatus | reverse complement strand
TCTCGGCCTCCCAAAGTGCTGGGATTACAGGCTTGAGCCACCGCGCCCGGCCAAGATGTATTATTAAAGGAAAAAAGTTTTAGGACAGTGTGAAACAATTTTAGTTTAAAGATGTTTATTTTGAACTGGGCGACGTGGCTCATGCTGTAATCCCAGCACTTTGGGAAGCCAAGGTGGGAGGATTGCTTGAGTCTAGGAGTTCAAGACCAGTCTGGGCAACATGGTGAAACCCCTGTCTCTACAAAAAAACACAAAAATTATCTAGGCATGGTGGCATGCGCCTGTGGTCCCAGGCACTCAGTCGGCTGAGGTGAGAGGATCCCTTGAGCCCAAGAGGTCAAGGTTGCAGTGGGCTGTGGTTGTGTCACTGTACTCCAGCCTGGGCTAATACAGAGTGAGACCCTGTCTCAAAATAAATAAATAAATAAATAAATTTTGGGCTGGACATGGTGACTCATGCCTGTTATGTAACACTTTAGGAAGCTGAGGTAGGGGGTTTAACTGAGCCCAGGAGCCAAGATCACGCCACTGCACTCCAGCCTGGTGATAGAGCAAGACTCCGTCTCAGAAAAAAAAAGGAGACTATCATAAAATGATGGCCAATGATTGGATTAAAATTTATTTCTGGATGTGAAGGATCCATTTTTTTGCCTGCTTTTATTGTTTTTCATTGACATATAATAATTGTATTTATGGTATATAGTGTGATGTGGCAATACATGTATACAGTGTGTAATGATCAGATCCAGGAAATTAACATATCCATACCTATCCAAACAAACATTTATCATTTTTTCGTGTTGGGACACTTAATATCTGCTCTTCTCGCTATTTGTTTTGTTTTGTTTTGAATTGGAGTTTCGCTCTTGTTGCCGAGTCTGGAGTACAATGGCGCGCAATCTCGGCTCATCACAAGCTCCGCCTTCCAGGTTCAAGCGATTCTCCTGCCTCAGCCTCCCGAGTAGCTGGGATTACAGGCATGCTTCACCACGCCTGGCTAATTTTGTATTTTTGGTAGAGACAGGGTTTCTCCATGCCGGTCAAGCTGGTCTTGAACTCCTGACCTCAGGTGATCTGCCTGCCTCGGCCTCCCAAAGTGCTGGGATTACAGGTGTGAGCCACTGTGGTTGGTCTCACTATTTGAAAATATGCAATAAATTGTTGTTAATTACAGTCCCCCTATAGTGCTATAGAATACTGTAACTTATTCCTCCTATCTAGCTGTGCTTTTGCCTCCATTAACCAACCTTTGTCTATTCCTCCCTTCCTATGCCCCTTCCCCAGGTGTAATAACTACTATTCTACTCCCTACTTTTTTTTTGTTTTTGTTATTGTTGTTTGAGACAGTCTCCCTCTATCACCCAGGCTGCAGTGTAGTGGCACAATGTAAGCTCACTGCAACCTCCGCTTCCCAGGCTCAAGTGGTTCTCAAATCTCAGCCTCTCAAGTGGCTGGGACTACAGGCACATACCACTATGCCTGGCTAATTTTTTGTATTTTTAGGAGAGACGGGGTTTCACCATGTTTGCCAAGCTGGTCTGGAACTCCTGGCTTCAACTCCCCCTTGACCTCCCAAAGTGCTGGGGTCACAGGCATGACTCGTCACACCTGGCCTCTACTCCCTACTTCTATGAGATCAACTTTTTTTCCCCCTTGAGATGGAGTCTTGCTCTGTCGCCCAGGCTGGAGTGCAGTGGCATGATCTTGGTTCACTGCAACCTCCGCCTCCTGGGTTTAAGCGATTCTCCTGCCTCAGCCTCCTGAGTAGCTGGGACTTCAGGTACATGCCACCACCATGCCCAGCTATTTTTTGTATTTTTGGTAGAGACGGGGTTTCACCATTTTGGCCAGGCTGGTCTCGAACTCCTGACCTCATGATCCACCTGCC
>NW_012110920.1:1456904-1470653 GCF_000951035.1 Colobus angolensis palliatus | reverse complement strand
TTTTTGTATTTTTGGTAGAGACGGGGTTTCACCATTTTGGCCAGGCTGGTCTCGAACTCCTGACCTCATGATCCACCTGCCTCAGCCTCCCAAAGTGCTGGGATTACAGGCATAAGCCACAGTGCCCAGCCCGAGATCAACTTTTTTAGCTTCCATATATGAGTGAGAACATAGGGTATTTACTTTTCTGTGACTGGCTTATTTCATTTAAGTCCATTTTATTTCGACCTTCAGTTCAAGATGACCTTAAACTTGCTAGCAGACAAATTTTCAGTGATTATTCTCTAATGGATGGTGTCTGACTACAGGCCAAACAAGTCAGGGAGAATATCAAATAGGAATCTCTAAACATTCTTAAAGGGTCACCCCATCCCTCCCCTCTGCGTTTGAGGCTTATGAATGGATTTCCTCCACAAAGTCACCGTTGCCTCTCCCGTAGGCCTATTCTGACCCAGCCTGAATTAAGCACCCCTTTCATGGGTCTCCTCAGATGTTATGCATTCTTTCCCCAGCTAGCACTTCTAGAAATGCGTTTTCATCTTCCCACTGACTTATCAGTCTGTACTCTCCACTAAATTGTGAGATTCTTTTTATCCCTAAGGCCTAGCAGGGAATTAGTCATGTGTCCACAAATATTTATTTGAATGTCTATTCTGTGCCAAGCACTGTGCTAGGTGCTGGAGTTGCAATGGTGACCAAAACAGTAAATACTGACATTATGGGATTTACAGTTTGTTGGGGGAATCAGTCATTAAAAAGATGCACAAGTAACTAATTAATTAAGATGGTGTTTAGGGCCACTTAATCCAAGTACTGGGGGCTAACAGAGCATATGTAGCTTTAGCAGGACTTGGTTGAGTTCAGATGAATGCTTCCTGGAGGATATGACATTTAAGCTGATTTCTGAAAAATGAGAGCAAGTTGCCCAAGCAAAGTGTGTCTGTGATGAAATGGGGATAGGTGGGGTGCTGAGACCGAGAAGAACCCTTCAAGTAGTTGGAAGAGCACACAGAAGGAGGCTGAAGCTGGAAGTGGTCAGTGTGGCTGAGCTGCTGAGAAGAGAGGTCAAGATCAGGCAGTTCCTCACAGACCTTGTTAAGCAGTTCAAACATTAAAAGAAATGTGGGCCGGCCAGGTGCAGTGGCTCACGCCTGTAATCCCAGCACTGTGGGGAGTCAAGGTGGGCAGATCACGAGGTCAGGCGTTCAAGACCAGCCTGGCCAACATAGTGAAACCCCCATCTCTACTAAAAATGCAAAAATTAGGTGGGTGTGGTGGCACACACCTGTAGTCCCAGCTACTTGGGAAGCTGAGGCTGGAAAATCACTTGAACCTGGGAGGCAGATGTTGCAGTGAGCCAAGACTGTGACATTGCATTCTAGCCTGGGCAACAGAGCAAGACGCCATCTCAAAAAAAAAAAAAAAGAAAGAAAGAAAAGATATGTGGACGGGGCATGGTTGCTCATGCCTGCAATCCCAGCACTTTGGGAGGCCGAGGTGGGCGGATCGCCTGAGGTCAGGAGTTCAAGATCAGTCTGGCTAACATGGTGAAAACCAATTTCTACTAAAAATACAAAAAATTAGCCAGGCATTGTGGTGGTATGCACCTGTAATCCCAGCTACTCAGGAGGCTGAGGCAGGAGAATCGCTTAAACCCAGGAGGTGGAGGTTGCAGTGAGCCGACGTCATGCCATTGCACCACTCCAGCTTGGGCAACAAGAGCAAAACTCTGCCTCAAAAAAAAAGAAATGGGAAGGCACTGAGGAGATTTTAGCAGAGAATGATGATGTGATCAGATGATGAGATTTGGATTTCTGAACGTTGACCTTTCTTAGGCTGCTAGAAGAATGGAATGTAGAGAAGCAGGAATCGGCAAAGGGAGATTAGTTAAGGCAAGAGAGAATGGAGGCTTCATGAGTTTATGTGGAGTGAATGAGAACCAAAGTGTAGGATGCAAGGCCTGGAAAGTCCCCAGAAATCCCATCTCAGTTAACTAGGAAACTGAGTCCCAGAGTGGAACCATAAATGACTCAGTGCGTTCCAGTTCATTCACAGCACAGTTAGGACGAAAACCAGTCGTGCACTTCGTGTCTTTTGTCTTTTCCTCTTTTTTCATGGACCTTCCCAAGTGACTCAGCTAGCTTTTGAATTAAAAGCAGTGCTTTACCAAGCGATGGATATATGAAGTTCGCTACACTATTCTCTCTACGTTGATACGTTTGAAAATGTCAATAGTAATCAGGTTTATAAGAAGCAACATTTTAAAACTGTTGTGGCATAGGTGCTAACTCAAGGCCTTTCAAACAGTCTGGGAAAGGGAAGAGGTCCGGGGCTTCTTGGCACTCACATCCTTACATGGCACTCACTAATCCGCAGCCTGACTGAGCTCGGCTGTGTTTGTACCTATTGCCACAGTCATACACAATGCTAGACTGCTGGACTCCATGACACTTGCCTTGGGCAAGACACAGAACCTCTCTTTGGATCTTCTGTAAAATAGAAGTCCATGCCTATGACACAAAGAATGTTGTGAGATTGAAGTAAGTATTTACAAGTTCCTGTCTGCCCCTCATTCCCTATCAAATGAATGTTATTTTACAAAAAAACTTTCCTTGAAATTGGGTAATGTCACCACAGCTGTCTGCATAAACCACCAAAGTGACCACGTAGTTGTGGGGTTTTTTGTTTTTTTCTTTTTTTTTGAGATGAAGTTTCATACTTTTTGCCCAGACTGGAGTGCAATGGCGCGATCTCGGCTCACCAGAACCTCCGCCTTCCGGGTTCAAGGGATTCTCCTGCCTCAGCCTCCCGAGTAGCTGGGATTACAGACATGTGCCACCATGCCCAGCTAATTTTGTACTTTTAGTAGAGACGGGGTTTCTCCGTGTTGATCAGGCTGGTCTCGAACTCCGCACTTCAGGTGATCTGCCCACTTCGGCCTCGAAAAGTGCTGGGATTACAGGTGTGAGCCACCTTGCCGGACTTTTTTTCTTTTCTTTTCTTTTCTTTTTTTTTTTTTTGAGACAGAGTCTCTCTCTTGTCACTCAGACTGGAGTGCAGTGGCATGATCTTGGCTCACTGCAACCTCCACCTCCTGGATTCAAGTGATTCTCATGCCTCAGCCTCCCAAGTAGCTGGGATTACAGGCACCTGCCACCACACCCAGATAATTTTTGTATTTTCAGTAGAGACAGGGGTTCACCATGTTGGCCAGGCTGGCATAGTTGTCTACACTACATTTACATTACATGTTAACCTTAAAGACAGTCTGTGTTTTTATTTTTATTTTTTATTTAATTCGGGGATTGTTATTCATCTTAAACCCTCACAATGTAGAAAGCAAAGGTAACATTTACGTTGCTAAAACAATGATGTGGAAGGTGGAGATTTGCTTTTGATCTGAAGTCTCTGGGTCTTGGAGGCTGGTGGTGGACAGTTAAAAAAAATTAATCAGCTTTAGGCCCAGCATGGTGGCTCAGGCACATTGGGAGGCCAAGGCGCGGATCACGAGGTCAGGAGATCAAGACCATCCCGGCTAACACGGTGAAATCCCGTCTCTACTGAAAATATAAAAAAATTAGCTGGGCATGGTGGTGGGCGCCTGTATTCCCAGCTACTCAGGAGGCTGAGGCAGGAGAATGGCATGAACCCAGGAGGTGGAGCTTGCAGTGAGCCAAGGTCCTGCTACTGCACTCCTGCCTAGGCGACAGAGAGAGACGCCATCTCAAAATAAGTAAATAAATAAAAATTAATCAGCTTATTTTCAAGTGGCTGGTTGGCCTTCTTTAGAGAATGTGCTCAAGGAGCTCTTCAAATAACACCTTCAATTTTATCCTCTTCCCAATATTTCTACTCCACATAGACACTCTGGTATACAGAAGACATTTGACTAGTCACCTCTTCATTTCCTCTCCTTTAACACATGTCCTTTTTATTCCAGTCTTAAACCGGTGAGGGCAGATTCAAGGGGCAAATCTGGCATGTTACAACTACATAATAGTTGTTGAGCCTGGGCGCAGTGGCTCATACCTGTAATCCCAGCACTTTGGGAGGCTGAGGCGGGTGGATCACGAGGTCAGGAGATCGAGACCTTCCTGGCTAACACTGTGAAAACCCATCTCTACTAAAAATTCAAAAGTAAATTATCAGGGTGTGGTGGCGGGTGCCTGTAGTCCCAGTTACTGGGGAGGCTGAGGCAGAATGGTGTGAACCCGGGAGGCGGAGCTTGCAGTGAGCGGAGATCGCGCCACTGCACTCCAGCCTAGGCCATAGAGCAAGACTCTGTCTCAAAAAAAGAAAAAAAGTTGTTGAGCAAATGAAGCAATGAATAAGCAAATGTGAGCTCTATAATTTCTTTTTTCTTTTTTTTTTTTTTTTTGAGACAGAGTCTGGCTTTTGTCTCCCAGGCTGCAGTGCAATGGTGCAATCTCAGCTCACTGCAACCTCCGCCTCCCAGGCTCAAGCAATTCTCCTGCTGTAGCCTCTAAGTAGCTGGGATTACAGTCATCTACCACATACCCCGCTAATTTTTTGTATTTTTCGTAGAGACAGGGTTTCATGATGTTGACCTTGCCTGGCCTTTTTTTTTGAGAGGAAGTCTCATTATGTTGCCTAGGCTGATCTGGAACTCTTGGGCTCAAGTGATCCTCCAGCCTCAGCCTCTCAAAGTGCTGAGATTACACACATGTGCGACCACACCCAGCCTGCTACAATCATTTCTAAGCGAATCAAACATGTCTACCAGATTACAAGAATTTATGAAAATGTTAGAACCTGAAAGTTATTTATTTTGGTGGCTCCAAAATTTGAAAGGTAAACTGTAAGACAGAAATTAGTAAAGATTTAATAAAATGTCTATGAAATACATTATGTCAGCTTACTTAGTCATAGATTTAGCATTTATAAAAAGTCATTATATTTCAGAAAAAAAAGTTACATTTTCCTACTTCCAAGATATCCTAAAAGGGAAGAACAATTATTCAGAAATCATTGCTGGTAAATTAAATAAGTTACCAATAGCCAAGTATTTTTAATAGAAAAGAATGTTACATTATTTCAAATAAATAAATATATATGTATGCTGTGTGTGTATATATATATTTTATGTGGGTGAGTGTATTTGAAAATGATTGGTAAGACCTTCAAAATTAAGACAGCTGAGGGCCTAGGAGGCCGAAACAGGTCTCTCACAGAATGCTTTAGCAGTGACATAGGTTGGTTACACATACTACAGGAAAAAAAAGAAAAAACAGATCGAGACTTGAGTGAGCCATATCCACACCACGGCACTCCAGCCTGTCCAGCATGGTGACAGAGTGAGACCCTATCTCAAAAAAAAAAAAAAAAGATGTTATGATCTTAGCCGGCCAGCCTCAACTTCTCACATATGTAATCACAGCACATTGGAAGGCCAAAGTGGGAGGATTACTTGAGGCCAGAAGTTCCAGACCAGCCTGGGAAATAAACAGAGACTCCCCTCTCTACAAAAAATTTAAAAATTAGCTCAACCGGGCATTAGCTGGGTATGGTGGCATGTGCCTGTAATCCCAGCCACTCAGGAGGCTGAGGTAGGAGAATCACTTAAACCCAAGAGGTGGAGGTTGCAGTGAGCCAAGATCACGCCACTGCACTCCATCCTGGGTGGCAGAGCAAGACTCTGTCTCAAACAAAAACAAAAAAATTAGCTGAGCATGATGGGGTGGCTCATTCCTATATTCCTAGCTACTAGGGAGGCAGAAGGATTGATTGAGTCTAGGTGTTCCAGGCTGCAGTGAGCCACGATTGTGCCACTGCACTGAGCTTGGGTGACAGAGCAAGAGACTGTCTCAAAAAAAAAAATTTTTAGCCAAATAAAAAATAAATAAAAGGGCCGGGCGCGGTGGCTCAAGCCTGTAATCCCAGCATTTTGGGAGGTCGAGACGGGCGGATCACGAGGTCAGGAGATCGAGACCATCCTGGCTAACACGGTGAAACCCCGTCTCTACTAAAAAAAATACAAAAAACTAGCCGGGCGACGTGGCAGGCGCCTGTAGTCCCAGCTACTCGGGAGGCTGAGGCAGGAGAATGGCGTGAACCTCGGAGGCGGAGCTTGCGGTGAGCTGAGATCCGGCCACTGCACTCCAGCTTGGGTGATAGCGAGACTCTGTCTCAAAAAAAAAAATAAATAAATAAATAAAAAGTTCAGACAGTCTCCAGTCTGCGTGAAAGAGTGAGACTCTGTCTCCAAAAAAAAAAGGTTCAGACAGTAAGAAAAGTATTATTTGAAAGTAGAAGTCTAGTGGGTTCCAAGATGGCCGAATAGGAACAGCTCCGGTCTGCAGCTCCCAGCATGATCAATGCAGAAGACAGGTGATTTCTGCGTTTCCAACTGAGGTACCTGGTTCATCTCATTGGGACTGGTTGGACAGTGGGTACAGCCCATGGAGGGTGAGCCGAAGCAGGGTGGGGCATTGCCTCACCTGGGAAGTGCAAGGGGTTGGGGGATTTCCCTTTCCTAGCCAAGGGAAGCCATGAGAGACTGTACCTGGAAAAATGGGACACTCTCACCCAAATACTGCACTTTTCCCAAGGTCTTAGCAACCTGCAATCAAGGAGATTCCCCACACCCACAGAGCCTTGCTCACTGCTAGCACAGCAGTCTGAGATCGAACTGCAAGGTGGCAGCCTGGCTGGTGGAGGGGTGTTTCTGCCATTGCTGAGGCTTGAGTAGGTAAACAAAGTGGCTGAGAAGCTTGAACTGGGCAGAGCCAACCACAGCTCAGCAAGGCCTACTATCTCTATAGACTCCACCTCTGTGGGCAGGGCATAACTGAACAAAAGGCAGCAAACAACTTCTACAGATGTAAACATTCCTGTCTCACAGTTCTGAAGAGAGCAGTCATTCTCCCTGCATGGCGTTTGAGCTCTGAGAATGGACAGACTGCCTCCTGAAGTGGGTCTCTGACCCCCGTGTAGCCTAAGTGGGAGACACCTCCCAGTAGGGGCCGACAGACACCTCATATAGGCGGGTGCCCCTCTGAGACGAAGCTTCCAGGGGAAGGATCAGGCAGCAATATTTGCTGTTCTGCAGCCTCCACTGGTGATAACCAGACAACCAGGTCTGGAGTGGATGGACCTCCAGCAAACTCCAACAGACTTGCAGCTGAGGTACCTGTTAGAAGGAAAACTAACAAACAGAAAGGAATAGCATCCACATCAACAAAAAGGACATCTACACCAAAACCCCATCTGTATGTCACCAACATCAAACACCAAAGGTAGATAAAACCACAAAGATGGGGAAAAAACAGAGCAGAAAAGCTGGAAAATCTAAAAACCAAGCACCTCTTCTCCTCCAAAGGATTGCAGCTCCTCGCCAGCAATGGAACAACGCTGGACAGAGAATGACTTCGACAAGTTGACAGAAGTAGGCTTCAGAAGGTCAGTAATAAACTTCTCCAAGCTAAAGGAGCATATTCTAACGCATTGCAAAGAAGCTAAAAACCTTGAAAAAAGGTTAGACGAATGGCTGACTAGAATAAACAGTGTAGAGAAGACCATAAATGACCTGATGGAGCTGAAAACCATGGCATGAGAACTTCATGACACATGCACAAGCTTCAATAGCTGATTTGATCAAGTAGAAGAAAGAGTATCAGTGTTTGAAGATCAAATTAATGAAATACAGCTAGAAGTCAAGGTTAGAGAAAAAAGAGTAAAAAGAAACAAACAAAGCCTCCAAGCAATATGGGTCTATGTGAAAAGACCAAATCTATGATTGATTGGTGTACCTGAAAGTGAGGGGGAGAATGGAATAAAATTGGAAAACACTCTTCAGGATATTATCCGGAGAACTTCCCCAACCTAGCAAGGCAGGCCAACATTCAAATTCAGGAAATACAGAGAACATCACAAAGATATTCCTCGAGAAGAGCAACCCCAAGACACATAATTGTCAGATTCACCACGGTTGCAATGAAGGAAAAACTGTTAAAGGCAGCCAGAGAGAAAGGTCGGGTTACCTACAAAGGAAAGCCCATCACACTAACAGCAGATCTCTCAGCAGAAACTCTACAAGTCAGAAGAGAGTGGGGGCCAATATTCAACCTTCTTAAAGAAAAGAATTTTCAACCCAGAATTTCATATCCAGCCAAAGTAAGCTTCATAAATGAAGGAGAAATAAAATCCTTTACAGACAAGCAAATGCTGAGAGATTTTGTCACCACCAGGCCTGCCCTACAACAGTTCCTGAAAGAAGCGCTAAACATGGAAAGGAAAACCATTACCAGCCACTGCAAAAACATGCCAAATTGTAAAGACCATCGATGCTAGGAAGAAACTGTATCAACTAACAAGCAAAATAACAAGGTAATATCATAATGACAGGATCAGAATCACACATAACAATATTAACCTTAAATGTAAATGGTCTAAATGCCCCAATTAAAAGACACAGACTGGCAAATTGGATAAAGAGTCAAGACCCATCGGTGTGCTGTATTCAGGAGACTCATCTCAAATGCAGGGACACACATGGCCTCAAAATAAAAGGGTGGAAGAAGATCTACCAAGCAAATGGAAAGCAAAAAAAAACCAGGGGTTGCAATCCTAGTCTCTGATAAAACAGACTTTAAACCAACAAAGATCAAAAGAGACAAAGAAGGCCATTACATAATGGAAAAGGAATCAGTTCAACAAGAAGAGCTAACTATCCTAAATGCCACCATACCCAGCTAATTTTATAGTTTTAATAGAGCCTATGTTGGTCAGGCTGGTCTCAAACTCCTGACCTCAGGTGTCCATCCGCCTTGGCCTCCCAAAGTGGTGGGTTTACAGGCATGAGCCACCATGCCTGGCCTAAATAAGTATTTTTTAAAGCAAATGAAAAGCTGTCAATATGGCCTCAGATCTGGTCTCTGCACTCCTCTGAATCTCAGTGGTGCTGGTCTTCGCTGCCTTTATTTCCTAGGCTTCATGTAAGTTGGCATCAGGCTGGGTTTGGTCAGTGGAAAGCACTGGCAAGAGATTGTCCTGGGCAGTGCCTTATAGCAAGAGCAGTTACTTACTCGTTTGCTCCAGCTCTTCCATGACTTCCCCCCCTGGTAAACAGGCCTGGGGTAGTTCCAGCTTCTGTTGGTGTCCCCATCTCCTTGACCGTCCTGCTTGTATACTCAACACTTCAATCACCTCTTGCATTAGTCCATTCTCATGATACTAATAAAGACATACCCAAGACTGGGTAATTTATGAAGTGAAGAGGTTTAATGGACTCACAGCTCCACATAGCTGGGGAGGCCTCACAATCATGGCAGAAGGCCAATGAGAAGCAAAGGTACATCTTACATGGTGGCAGGCAAGAGAGTGTGTTTAGGGGAACTGCCCTCTATAAAACCATCAGATTGGCCGGGCGCGGTGGCTCAATCCTGTAATCCCAGCACTTTGGGAGGCCGAGACGGGCGGATCACGAGGTCAGGAGTTCGAAACCATCCTGGCTAACACGGTGAAACCCTGTCTCTACTAAAAAATACAAAAGGCTAGCCGGGCGAGGTGGCTGGCGCCTGTAGTCCCAGCTACTCGGGAGGCTGAGGCAGGAGAATGGCGTAAGCCCGGGAGGCGGAGCTTGCAGTGAGCTGAGATCCAGCCACTGCACTCCAGCCTGAGCGACAGAGCGAGACTCCGTGTCAAAAAAAAAAACAAAAAAAAACCATCAGATCTTTTGAGAATTATTCACTATCACCAGAACAGCATGGAAAAACCTGTCCCCAAGATTCAATTACCTCCCACTGGGTCCTTCTCACAACATTTGGGGATTATGGGAGCTACAACTCAAAATGAGATTTGGGTGGGGACACAGCCAAACCATATCACCTCCATAAAAAATTAATTGCCTGAAATTCCCTGTTTTAAGTACTTTGAAAGAGTTCTGTTTCCTAGTACAACCCTGACTGACATGCTAATCACGTCACCATCCTAGCATTATTTTCTTAGCATACTTTCTTCTACATGCTCACATGTTTTGACATTATCACAGCCACATGAGTTAGTATTTTGTCTTGTTTTGATCATTTAACATTATAAAGACATAAATATATTTTTGAGTATTTTAAATAATTGTCCTGATTAATGGCTGATAATATTTTTTTCTTGTTGATGTATCATGGATTTTTTTGTTTTTTGGTTTCTGGGGTTTTTTTTAAGACAGGGTTTTGCTCAGTCACCCAGGGTCACGCTGAAGTACAGTGGGGCAACCATGGCTCATTGGAGCCTCAACCTTCTGTGCTCGAGATCCTTCCACCTCAGCCTCCCTAGTAACTGGGACTACAGGCACATATCTGGCTACTTTTTGTATATTTTTTAGAGGCTACTTTTTGTATATTTTGTAGAGGCTGAGTTTTACCATGTTGCTCAGGCTGGTCTTGAACTCCTGGACTCAAGTAATCCACCTGCCTAGGCTTCCTAAAGTGCTGGGATTACAGTCATGAGCCACCATGTCCCTCCAATCAATTGTTAATCTAATCCCTTAATGTGTATTTTAAAATTGTTTGCCTTGAAAACTGAAACTAACTTTCTTGTCTCTGTGCTATATTCTCTGAACAAACATCTTCCTTTTCCTGTGCTAAACAATTCTCGGATTAGGCAAAAATAATTTAACTATTTGTTCTATGAAATTTTTGCTGATGGAAGATGTCACTATGAACCAACTAAAACAGCTAGTTTAGGGCCAGATACGGTGGCTTATGCCCGCAATCCCAGCATTTTGGGAGGCCAAAGCAGGCAGATCACTTGAGCTAAGGAGTTTGAGACCAGCCTGGCCAACATGACAAAACCCTGTCCCTACTAAAAATACAAAACTTAACCAGGCATGGTGGCATATACCTATAATCCCAGCTACTTGGAAGGCTGAGACAGGAGAATTGCTTGAACCGAATACAGCGGAGGTTGCAGTGAGCTGAATTCATGTCACTGCACTCCAGCCTGGGTGACAGAGTGAGACTCCATCTCAAATAAATAAATAAATAAAATAGTTTATCAAAATTAACAACTTGGCCAAGTATGGTGGCTCACATCTATAATCCCAACACTTTGGGAGGCCAAGGTGGAGGGATCCCTTGAGCCCAGAGTTCAAGTTCAACCTGGGCAACATAGCAAGACCCTGTCTCTAAAATAATGATAATATGGCCAGTTTTAGTGGCTCACACCTGTAATCCCAGCACTTTGGGAGGCTAAGGTTGGGAGGATTGCTTGAACCCAGGGGTTTAAGATCAGCTTGGGCAATAGAGCTTGTCTCTACAAATATATATATACATATTTTAATTAGCTGGGCAGGGTCTTATGTGTTTATTATTTATTTATTTATTTTCTTGAGACAGCATCTCATTCTGTCACCCAGGCTGGAGTGCAGTTGCACGATTTCGGCTCACTGCACCCTCCACCTCCTGGGTTCAAGCGATTCTTCTGCCTCAGTCTCTGGAGTAGCTGGGATTACAGGCGCATACCACCACACCCGGACAGTTTTTGTATTTTTAGTAGAGATGGGGTTTCACCATGTTGTGTTGGCCTCCTGACTTCAGGTGATCCGCCCACCTAGGCCTCCCAAAGTGCTGGGATTATAGGCATGAGCCACTGTGCCAGGCAGTGTCATGTGTTTAGAGGCAGGAGGATCATATGAGCCTGGGAGGCAGAGGTTGCAGTGAGTTGAGATTCCAGCACTGTACTCCAGCCTGGGTGACAGAGTGATACCTTGTCTCAAAAATAACAACAATAATAATAATGATTGCATCTGCAAAGGCTGGCATGTGTGGCTGGAGTTTAGTGAGTGTGAGAAAAGGAAGTGATATGGCAGGAGATGTAAGGGAATAGAAGGAAGACATGCGTAATTTAGAATACCAGTTGATAAATGACTTAATTGTGGCTAGAAATCAAAATACTGGGAAGGGCATGTTATTAACCATTAAGTTACTTGATGAGTAGGGACTCTTTTTTTTTTTTTGAGACAGAGTCTCACTCTGTTGCCTAGGCTAGAGGGCAGTGGCACAATCTCGGCTCACTGCAACATTCGCCTAACAGGTTCAATTAATTCTCCCGCCTTAGCCTCTCAAGTAGCTGGGATTACAGGCACCTGCCACCAGGCCCAGCTAATTTTTGTAATTATAGTAGAGATGGAGTTTCGCCATGTTGACCAGGCTAGTCTCGAACTCCTGACCTCAGGTGATCCACCCCACCCCTTCACCCCCCCTACCCTCGGCCTCCCAAAGTGCTGGGATTACAGGTATGAGCCACTAGCCTTTATTTTATTTTATTTTTTTTTTTTGAGACAGAGTTTGGCTCTGTCTCAGGCCGCAGTGCAATGGCATGATCTCAGCTCACCGAAACCTCCATCTCCCAGGTTCAAGTGATTCTCCTGCTTCAGCTTCCCGAGTAGCTGGGATTACAGGGACCTGCCATGATGCCCAGCTAATTTTTGTTTGTTTTTTGAGACAGAGTCTCTCTCTGCCACCCAGGCTGGAGTACAGTGGCGCAATCTTGGCTCACTGCAACCTTGGTCTCCCGGGTTCAAGCAATTGTCCTGCCTCAGCCTCCCCAGTAGCCGGGATCACAGGCCTGCAGCACCACACCTGGCTAATTTTTGTATTTTTAGTTGAGACGGGGTTTCACCATGTTGGCCTGGCTGGTCTCGAACTCCTGACCTCAGGTAATCCACCTGCCTCGGCCTCCCAAAGTGCTGGGATTACAGGCGTGAGCCACTGTGCCCGGCTGAGTATGCAGTTAATGCCAGGAGAGATAAAGAATCTTGACATTTGGCCAGTCACAGTGGCTCACACCTGTAATTGGGAGGCAGAGGTGGGTGGATCACTTGAGGTCAGGTGTTCGTGCCCAGCCTGGTCAACATGGTGAAATCCCATCTCAACTAAAAACACAAAAATTAGCCAGGCGTGGTGACTCATGCCTGTAGTCCCAGCTACTTGGGAGGCTAAGGCAGGAGAAGTGTGTGAATCTGGGAGTTGGAGGTTGCAGTGAGCCAAGATCGTGCCACTGCACTCCAGCCTAGGTGACAGAGCAAGACTCTGTCTCAAAACGAAACAAAACAAAAACTTGACATTTATTCTAAGCCATGAAAAATCTGAGTGAACTATCCTTGTCCTAAACCTAGATTATGCATCTCTGTCTACCAGATTCAGTGTCTCAATCATTGTTAGACAATTTTAGGTGAGTAGTGTAAAATTTTTCTTTTTCTTTGTTTTTTTTCTTTTTTGAGACAGAGTTTCTCTCTTGTTTCCCAGGCTGGAGTGCAGTGGTGCAATCTGGGCTCACTGCAACCTCTGCCTCCTAGGTTCAAGTGATTCTCCTGCCTCAGCTTCCCAAGTAGCTGGAATTATAGGCACTCGCCACAACGCCCGGCTAATTTTTGTATTTTTTAGTAGAGATGGGGTTTCACCATGTTGGCAAGGCTGGTCTTGAACTCCTGACCTCAGGTGATCCACCTGCCTCTGCCTCCCAAAGTGGTGGGATTATAGGTGTGAGCCACTGTGCCTGGCCTAATTGTGCCCAATGTTTCACCTTCATTTTTGTCCTTATGGATTACATGCAGACTAGCTTCTTAGGGAAATACATTATTTCTTCTTAGTATAATCCAGGAATTTAGACTTCATCGAAATTCATGCACTTCATTAGTTCACGGTTTGTCTGTGACATCCATGCTTATGATTGGATTGTAGTGCTGTTGGTTGTGCTTTGCTGAGAGATTTGAGCCCTGCTTTTTTTTTTTTTTTT
>NW_012110920.1:1453236-1454859 GCF_000951035.1 Colobus angolensis palliatus | reverse complement strand
GAAAAGTCCCCCTATCTCAAATATATACATCTCTAAAGCCATTGTACATAGTCACCCATCAGGTCCCAAAGATTAGAAGATGTTTTTGGGAATGGGGCCAGGGAAGAGCAGAAAGAAGACTGGACAAAGTGTCTGAGAGACATGGAAAGAGCACTGGACTGACTGGAAATCGAGTCACGGGTCCTACTTCCATTTGTGCCCTAACTAGTTGTGCAAACCTGGACAAGCCAAAAGCTTGTAGGCCTGTCTCCTTTTATGCATAAAATAAGAGCCTGCACCTCTCAGATCTCTCGCATTTGTGACGTTTTGTGGTCTACATACTGTGTGGAGGGAGAATTCTGGAAAAAAAGGACAATGGTGAGGGCCAGAGAAGAGGGGGCAGAGAAATGCAGATGATGGGCTATGCAACTTGTATTTAAACCCATCAAATGGAGCGACACCTAAGGTTGAAGCAGATTTTTTTTTTTTTTGAGATGGAGTTTCATTCTTGTTGCCTAGGCTAGAGTGCACTGGCGCGATCTCGGCTCACGCAACCTCCGCCTCCCACGTTCAAGCCATTCTCCTGCCTTAGTCTCCTGAGTAACTGGGATTACATGTATGTGCCACCATGCCCTGGCTCTTTTTGTATTTTTAGTAGAGACAGGGTTTCTCTACGTTGGTCAGGCTGGTCTAGAACTCCCGACTTCAGGTGATCTGCCCGTTTCGGCCTCCCAAAGTGCTGGGATTACAGGCGTGAGCCACCGCACCTGGCCAAAACAGATTGTTAATGATCACCAAGGAAAATCCAAGCAGAGGCTGATGTGTGAAACCAGGAATGTGCTAGGAATACAATATGAAGAAGAGCAGGCAGGGAGATTTTCACTAGGAGGGTAGAACCCTGAGACCAGAGATCCAGGAGCATTTATTTATTTAACAGTAGTTATTATGAGATTCAAGGAGGCAGGCTCACGCTTAGCATGACGGAAGACTGTGATGGGTACTGAATGGTGGGTACCAACATGGGTAAGGATGGTTCCCACTTTGAGAGACTGTGATACCAAGCTAGGATTTTGTAACCATTCATCTAACTAGTATTTGTTGAGGAACTGCCAAGTTATAGGTGCTGGGAATAAAGAAATGTCTCTATCTTTCTGGAGCTTAAGTTCCAGTGAAGGAAGAGAAACAATAAGTAGGGTAAATAAATAAAAATACCTAGCAAGTTAGTAATAAATGCTAGAGACAGAAACAGCAGGGAAGGGCATCAGGATTGGATGAAAATGGGAGAGGGTTATAAATGTGAATAGTATGGCCGCTGAGAAAATGACATTTGCGCCAAGGAGGGGAAGGGATGAGCAGCGGTGATGGAGAGGTCCTGGATAGTCTTTCTTTTTTTTTTGTTGAGATGGAGTCTCACTCTGTTGCCCTGGCTGGAGTACAGTGGTGTGATGTTGGCTCACTGCAAGCTTCGCCTCCCAGGTTCATGCCATTCTCCTGCCTCAACCTCCTGAGTAGCTGGGACTACAGGCACCTGCCACCATGCCTGGCTAACATTTTTTGTATTTTTAGTAGAGACGGGGTTTCACCATGTTAGCCAGGATGGTCTTGATCTCCTGACCTTGTGATCTGCCCGCCTCGGCCTCCCAA
>NW_012110920.1:1451708-1453186 GCF_000951035.1 Colobus angolensis palliatus | reverse complement strand
GTATTTTTAGTAGAGACGGGGTTTCACCATGTTAGCCAGGATGGTCTTGATCTCCTGACCTTGTGATCTGCCCGCCTCGGCCTCCCAAAGTGCTGGGATTACAGGTGTAAGCCACTGCCTGGGTAGTCCCCTCCCTTTCCCTCCTCCCTTCCCCTCCCCTCCCCTCCCCTTCCCAGCCCTCCCCTTCCCTTCCCTTCCCTTCTTTCTTTCTTTTTTTTTTTGACAGAGTCTTGCCCTGTCACCCAGGCTGGAGTGCAATCCCACGATCTTGGCTCACTACACGCTCCGCCTCCTAGGTTCAAGTGATTCTCCTGCATCAGCTTTCTAAGTAGCTGGGATTACAAGCATGCACCACCACTCACCGCTAATTTTTTGTATCTTTAGTAGAGATGGAACTTCACCATGTTGGCCTGGCTGGTCTCGAACCCCTGACCTCATGATCTGCCTGCCTCGGCCTACCCAAAGCCCTGGGATTACAGGCATGAGCCACCGTGCCCAGCCCCTGGATAGTCTTTCAAAAGAGGAACAGCAAGCAAAGCAATGGATCTGAGTTAGAAGACTAGCCAGGGTTCAAGGAGGCCAGAGTGGCTGAAGGGAAGAGAACAAGGGAGAGAGTAGTTCCAAATGTGATCTAGGCTTCAAAAGAAGGCAGGAAGGAGCCCAGCTCAAGTCTCAAGTTCCCTTGTTCACCTCTTTCCCTTCTCAGCATGTAGGAAACACCTCCCTGGCTCAAGCTGTTGATGCCTAGAATGAATAAGACACTATTCCAGTTATCAGAACCAGAACAAGAGGTCAGAGTCCAACCGGCAGCAAGAGTAGATGATGCTGGCTGGACTCGGTGGCTTACACAGGTAATCTCAGCACTTTGGGAGGCCGAGGCGGGTGGATCACTTGAGGTCAGGAGTTCGAGACTAGCCTGATGGGTGAAATCCCATCTCTACTAAAATACAAAAATTAGCTGGGCGTCCTGGCAGGTGCCTGTAATCTCAGCTGCTTGGGAGGCTGAGGCAGGAGAATTGCTTGAACCCAGGAGGCAGAGGTTCCAGTGAGCCAAGATCTCGCCACTGCATTCTAGCCTGGGCAACAGAGCGAGACTCCCCAACAGAGCGAGACTCCCCATCAGAAAAAAAAAAAAAAAAGAGTAGATGATGCTGCATCAAACAATCAAATAGGACTAGACCAGGCCTTTAATCTGTCTGTCTTCAGATACCATCAGTCTTGAAGCCAGTGTAGCTCAGGGCCTGTTGGTGGGTCTCTACAGAAGGCAAAGGAGAGATATAGAGAAGAAATTAGGCAGACCAGGTATACCGAACTTTAAAAAATATACAACTGGCTGGCTGGGCATGGTGGCTCACACCTGTAATCCTAGCACTTTCGGAGGCCCAGGCAGGTGGATCATCTGAGGTCAGGAGTTCAAGACCAGCCTGGCCAACATGGTGAAACCCCGTCTCTACTGAAAATACAAAAATTAGCCAGGC
>NW_012110920.1:1449040-1451214 GCF_000951035.1 Colobus angolensis palliatus | reverse complement strand
GGAGGTTGCGGTGAGCCGAGATCGTACTATTGCACTCCAGCCTGGGCAACAAGAGCGAAACTCTGTCCTGGAAAAAAAAAAAAAAAGAAATCTCGAGAAAATATTATTAAGAACATATGATAATTAAAATAAAAAAATCGACAAGTTAAATGTGCAGGACAAAAACCATATAAGAAAAGCAGAACTCATTCTCAAAGTTTTTATCTTGCAGAAGATCCTAAAGTTTGGATACAGCAAAGTAAAATACAGACTTTTGAAAAACAATTAGGAATTCAAGTTCATAGTAACAGCTTCCCCCAAGGAAATTTTCTATTGATTTGTAATTTGGCCTTGAATTTGACCTGTGGCCTTCATGTCATGATAATTTGGGTCACTCTCAATATGCCATCCCTTGAACAAGGGCCTCTGCTAATTTTAAATGAATGCAGCTGCCCGTTTGCCATTCTTCTATTTGCATCACAATATGTGGGAATAAATTTGCAATTAATAAGACATTTCCAGTAAGCAGATTGAGGAAATGAAGGACGTTTAGCAAGTTTAACAAGAGATATTTCATTTTTGCCTTTTTGGACATAAAAAAGGGAAAGAAAACAAGTTTATGTCTTTGATAACCTTGGTAGAGACCTGAACTGTACCCTGGGCTACAGCATCCAAAAAAGCCATGTGACCTCAAATTCGATTTTAGTTAAACAAATAAAATATATATAGAAAAGTTTGTACCAGTCCTAAAAATGTTGATCTTCCTTTCCTCCCTCCCTCCCTTCCTTCCTGTCTCTTTGGTTCAATGAAAATGAGTACTTTTCAGGTTTGATTCATGGAGAGGTCTTACATTTGAAATCGCCTCACTGAAACTTTTGGTGGCCGAGCACCTTAGGGTCTTCATTTCATCTTGCATCGGAGACTGCATTAATTAGTAATATATCGTCCAGATAGAGGGAAACAGAGCTCCTATGTGGGTATACCAGGAAATGAAGAGTCTGGAAGCCCTGCCCCAAGAGAAACAAATAAAGGAACTTCAAAGAGAAGGAAGTGAGGTACCCTGAGGAGAAGCTGGGATGTCTTAACAACGGCTCTGAGATTTTGAGCTTGCCCTTTTCACTGTGTAGAGTGTTCCTTGCCCTACTTTCCACCTGTTGAAGTTTTCTTCATTCTCCAAGTTCACACAGAATGCGTCTACTGTGAAGAGTTTCTAGAACCTCTTGGGATCCATCTCCCTACTGGCAAACCCCCATAGCACTTGCTACTTATGTTGTAATACCAGCAATAGACTTACCTAGGTCAAGTTAAGTAGGGGCTTGAACGCCACACTAAGAGGTTTAAGCTTTAAGTTTGTAGTCATGGGGAGCCATTGTACTTCTGAGGACAGGTGTGACTTATGACCGACGTTTAGGTGTTTCTAAGGCAGACTGGAGAGGCTATTTCAGGTGAGAAAGGGGGTGGAATTACTCTTTCTCCCTCTGTTCCTGTTGTTTGTTTTTGTTTTTGTCAGCACATGACTATGGGCCAGGCATTCCGCTTGGTTATCCCGCTTCATAGACGTGAGCCCGGTTACTCCGACACAACGTGGTTCCAGGCAGCCTCCCCGTCCTCAGCACCTTTTCTTCTGTCATCTGAGGGTAATTCCTCCCCTGTAGTCGTGCTTTCCGGGCTCAGCAATGACTTGCAACCTGCTACGTCTAGGGATCTGTCCCCTCAGTCCTCACGCTCACTTTCTGAGTCCATAACCTCCTTCCCGAAACGTCTTCGCATGTCTTCCAAACTGACTGCATTCCCTCTCCGGAAGTTTGAAATTTGGAAGGCTTTTTTTTTTTTTTTTAACCGCAGATGCTTAAAACGAAGCTTAATTAGTCAAGGATAGCTATGGGTGGAGACTTGAAAAGATCCGAAGGGTATCTTGGAGCGCTTTATACTTGAGAGGCCGGTGACAATAGCTCTAAAGAGACCGGTCAAAGCCTGCGGATTCTTCTTTTAACAGCTCTATTCTCATGCATGCACGCCAGGGCTGGGGGGAACTTTTGTTGTTTGTTTGTAAAAGAAATCGAGAAAGGGAGTGGGGCCCGCCTCTTTTCTGACCTAAGGGCAGGAGTGAGGGGCCGCGAGGATTACGGTCGGCTCCCCCTAGACGCGCCCCCAGGCGGGCTCGAGACTGGGGCACTCCCTGCTTGGTCGGGGGG
>NW_012110920.1:1447780-1448105 GCF_000951035.1 Colobus angolensis palliatus | reverse complement strand
TGGGGGCGTTTGTTGGGAGCGGCGCGTCGCCTGGACCCCCTCCCCACTGGAGGCCAGGACGCCGCCTCCGCGCTGACCCGGACGCTCCTCCGAGTCAGGTCCTCTGAGACCAAGGAGCGGAGCTGCTCGGGCCCCTAGTCCTGAAACTTCCTCTGCTTCCTCCTCCTGCTCCCGGGTCCCACCGCAGCCCCGCGCCGGCCCGCGGCCCTCCTGGCCCCCTCCCCCAGGGCTTCTCCCTGTCGCCGGAAGGCGCCTTTGAGTGCGGCCGGGCGGGTTGAGTCAGCCCCGGGGCCCGGGCGGTTCCGCCAGCGGGGCTGGACAGCGA
>NW_012110920.1:1433711-1447660 GCF_000951035.1 Colobus angolensis palliatus | reverse complement strand
GAGTCCCGGGGCGGTCGGAGGGGCCCGGGCGAGGTCGGAGAAGCCCGGACGCCGGCTGCGCGGTAACTTTCCGTCCTCTCTCGGGACGGGGGCCCTAGGGCTGGGGAGGGGGCTGCCTGGACTCCGGGAGGACTCGGTCCGGCGAAACGGCGTCTCGAGCTTGCTCCCCTCCCCCGTTTTAGTGTTGGAGAGCGCAGGAAAAGGCTCGGGACGAGTGTCGGGGCGACTCCCGCGAGTTGGTGTGTAAATATGTGCAGTGAGCGGGCCGAGGCTAGAGGAAGCGAGAGCGCCCGAGTTTGCAAAGAGCTGCTTTGTGTTTGGTATTTTGAGAAAATGGCCGAATGCCTATTTCAGTTAGGAATGCCGCCGCCGAGGCAGGCGCTGGTGGCAGCAGCACGGAGGAATTCGTGCGGCATGTTGGGCTTTCGGGCTGTGCTTGGACGGTCTTCCTAACAATCGTTAAAATTCCATTTGGGGTGGCAGTTAGGGGTTAGGGAGCGATTAGAAAAGTCGATGTTGGGCCAAATTGCCGAGTAGCTTGGGCTGTTCAGCCCCAGGACAGCCTTCTCCCTGTTTTCTGTGATGGCATTTGCTTCCAACTTTTGTTGGTACGTAGAACTAAACCGGTTTGTGTTTATACACTTGGATGAGGCGGATTACTTTTTGTATTTTCGGTTTAACTTCATTTTCTTAGAACTTGTTACTTTTTTTAATTTGCAAGTGAACACTTCGTTTGAGAATGGCACCTTTTAGATTGAAAAGTAACGTAACATTTAGAAAGCCCAACTTGTTTTCAAGAAGGTGATCTTGTAATGGCTTCCACTAGGCAAGTAGGCCAAGTCAAGCACAATGCAAGAAAGTTGCTGATTGTCGAGTTGAGTTGCACGATGATTTTATTCGTATTGGAAAGCTTGGAATTCAGTGTTGTGGAACTTCAGCCTGCAGAAAAATAAGCTTATTAATTTTTATTTGCGAAGTTTTGAATAAATCAAACTTCCTTTTTCACAAGAAAAGGGGTCCATAATGTTTTTCCTTTTAAGCCTGTGGAGTTGTCGAAAAATTAAGGGACTGACTGGTAGTGGTAGTTTTTCACAGTAGTTTATTCTTTTGGAGTTAGTTGAGTTCATGCGAAATCCAATTAAGTTGAACAATTATTACAGGCTTCTACTTTCCAGATGTGTTTGTGTACTTAGTAAATGCGCTGAATGGCTTGTGGATTTCTGGGCTTTCTGATTCAGACCATTGAACTGTTGAAGGGGGAAAAGTTGGGAGGACAATAATTTACTACTCATGTTTTGAGTTTTTGGAGTAATTTTAACAGTAAAAATGAAGGTTACTTTTTATCCCCACCAGAACAATTAAAAGTGCTTGAGGGACCACATGCCAGTGGCTGGATGGTGAATGAGTTACGTCAAACAACTGGTAGAATTGTTTTCTAGGGATAGTAAACATTTTTTTTTTGGTGATTGCCAAAGACTATTAGGAATTAACTGCTGTTTTAAAGATTTGTTTTTAATAGGTGATGAAGTTTACTGAGTTATAAAGATCATATTGGAAAATTTTTAAGTTATGAAGATTTACAGTGATGTGGTTTTAACCCAGTAACAGCAGTGTTTAAACTGGTGCTCTTGTTTTGTTTTGTTTTTAATTCAGAATACAGTTATGGCCACCCAGGTAATGGGGCAGTCTTCTGGAGGAGGAGGGCTGTTTACCAGCAGTGGCAACATTGGAATGGCCTTGCCTAACGACATGTATGACTTGCATGACCTTTCCAAAGCTGAACTGGCCGCCCCTCAGCTTATTATGCTGGCAAATGTAGCCTTAACTGGGGAAGTAAATGGCAGCTGCTGTGATTACCTGGTCGGTGAAGAAAGACAGATGGCAGAATTGATGCCTGTTGGGGATAACAACTTTTCAGATAGTGAAGAAGGAGAAGGACTTGAAGAGTCTGCTGAAATAAAAGGTGAACCTCATGGACTGGAAAACATGGAACTGAGAAGTTTGGAACTCAGCGTTGTAGAACCTCAGCCTGTATTTGAGGCATCAGGTGCTCCAGAGATTTACAGCTCAGATAAAGGTCTTTCTCCTGAAACACCTGGAGCAGAGGACAAAGGCAAGAGCTCGAAGACCAAACCCTTTCGCTGTAAGCCATGCCAGTATGAAGCAGAATCTGAAGAACAGTTTGTGCATCACATCAGAGTTCACAGTGCTAAGAAATTTTTTGTGGAAGAGAGTGCGGAGAAGCAGGCAAAAGCCAGGGAATCTGGCTCTTCCACTGCAGAAGAAGGAGATTTCTCCAAGGGCCCCATTCGCTGTGACCGCTGCGGCTACAATACCAATCGATATGATCACTATACTGCACACCTGAAACACCACACCAGAGCTGGGGATAATGAGCGAGTCTACAAGTGCATCATTTGTACATACACAACAGTGAGCGAGTATCACTGGAGGAAACATTTAAGAAACCATTTTCCAAGGAAAGTATACACATGTGGAAAATGCAACTATTTTTCAGACAGAAAAAACAATTATGTTCAGCATGTTAGAACTCATACAGGTAAGAGAAGCTTTCTAGTCCATAAGTTCAGTTTTCTTTTCTGATTGTTACTTGAGTGGTTAAGTAGTGCTTGAGGAAAAGGACTCTGGTTCAAATCCAGGTTCCGTTTTTGCTATCTTTGTGACCTTGCACAAGTTGTTTAACCTCTTTGTTCAGAAATTTCTCCATGGAGTAACAATATCTAGGATGGGAGGATTATGTGAAGTTACATGTAAAGCACAGAATGTTACCTGGGAGGAACAGCCAAGAGATCTTACCGTGCTCTTCCTAAAGTACATATCCTAACTTGGGATTTACCTTCAGCAAGTTAGACTGGCCGTGCGTGGTGGCTCATGCCTGTAATTCCATCACTTCAGGAGGCCGAGGCAGAAGGACTGCCTGAGCCCAGAAGTTCTAGACCAGTCTGGGAAACATGGAAAGACCCCTGTCTCAAAAAGAAAACAGAAAAAAAAAGTTTGTATATTTATTTCTGTGACAGTGAACACATTTAAGATGCAGTATAGTTTCTGAAAGGAATTGAGGGCTTATATAAAAAGGAAAACTCAGTGATTAACCTTGCATATCTCCACTTAACAAAAGCTTCAAACTTTGAAACATTTGACTTACAGCATTGAGTTCCTAAATGGAACAACTTGTCTTTGTCCACAAAAAAGAAATGTGAGAAGATAGTTTTTAAAACATGGGTGGGATTATCACCAATTGAAACTATTTTCCTATGAAAGCAAACACATGTAGAAAATGTATTTTTCAGACAATTGTGTTTAGTGTGTTTGAACTCATACTAAGCGCAACTGTATAAAAAAAGTTGAAACTTTTTTTTTTTTTTTTTTGAGAAGGAGTCTGGCTCTGTCACCCAGGCTGAAATGCAGTGGCACGATCTCGGCCCAGTGTAACCTCTGCCTCAGGGTTCAAGCGATTCTCCTGCCTCCACTGTGTCTGGCTAATTTTTTTTTTTTGACACGGAGTGTCATTCTGTTGCCCAGGCTGGAGTGCAATGGCATGATCTTGGCTCACTGCAACCTCTGTCTCCCAGGTTTAAGAAGTTCTCATGCCTCAGCCTCCCGAGTAGCTGGGATTGTAGGCGCCCACCACCATGCCTAGCTAATTTTTTGTATTTTTAGTAGAGACAGGGTTTCACCATGTTGATCAGGCTGATCTCGAACTCCTGACCTTGTGATCCACCCACCGCAGCCTCCCAAAGTGCTGGGATGACAGGTGTGAGCCACCGCACCTGGCCATTTTTTTTTTTTTTTGAGATAGCTTTACTTCGTCACCCATCCTGGAGTGCAGTGGCGTGATCACTGCTCACTGCAGCCTTGACCTCCTGGACTCAAGTGACCCTCTTGCCTCAGTCCCCCAAGTAGCTGGGACCACAGATGCATGCCACCACACCTGGCTAATATTTGTAATTTTTGTAGATACAGGGTTTCTGCCATGTTGTCCAGGTTGGTCTCTAACTCCTGAACTCAAGTAATCTGCCCTCAGTCTCCCAAAGTGCTGGGTTTATGGGTGTGAGCCACCATATCCAGCTGACTTAATTTTTAAAAATTTATTTTATTTAGTTATTTTTTACATCCCAAAGACTTGAAACTATTAAGTGGTAGGCTTAAACAATAAAACTTGCAGGTGAGATTCCATTACAAGAGTGACCTCTGTTACAAGATTGCTAGGCCCCAGCAGATGGATGGCTCATGTGTTGAATGCTTTAAAATTTAGTCCAGTAAAATAATTTGTAGTCCCTTTGGAATTCGTCATAACCTGTGATTTTCTCCATGCTTTGAAACCATTTGATTTCAGAAGTAAAGGTCAAGCATTACAAAAATATGTAGAGTAGGAAATGAAAGTTACTTGGGGATACAACCCCATTAATCACTTGACAGTTTGAATTAGACAAACTGTTAGACTAAACCAGCCTCACCTACAATATCTTAAATCCCAGCCATCATATATACTAAACTCATAAATAAGTACATCATATTCATTTAGCTGGAATTACAAGTGCCTTCCATCACGCCCGGCTAATTTTTGTATTTTCAGTAGAGATGTGGTTTCCCATGTTGGCCAGGCTAGTCTTGAACTCCTGACCTCAGGTGATCTGCCCACCTCAGCCTTCTGAAGTGCTGGGATTGCAGGCATGATCCACCATGCCTGGTTTATTTGGTCTTAATGCTTATTTTTCCCCGGTATTACCTTCATTCTGATTTTTTTTTTTTTTTTTTGAAACAGTTTTACTCTTGTTGCCCAGGCTGGAGTGCAGTGGTGCAATCTTGGCTCACTGCAACCTCCACCTCCCAGGTACAAGCAATTCTCCTGCCTCAGCCTCCTGAGTAGCCGGAATTCCAGGCATGTGCCACCACACCTGACTAATTTTGTATTTTTGGTAGAGATGAGGTTTCTCCATGTTGGTCAGACTGGTCTCAAACTCCCGGCCTCAAGTGATATGCCCGCCGCGGCCTCCCAGAGATTACAGGCATGAGCCACCATGCCCAGCCAGTTTTTTATGTGTGTGTGTGTGTGTGTATATTTTTTTTTTTTTTTTAGACGGAGTCTTGCTCTGTTGCTCGGGCTGGAGTGCAATGGCGCGATCTCGGCTCACTGCAACCTCCGCCTCCCAGGCTTAAGTAATTCTCTTGCCTCAGCCTCCCGAGTAGCTGGGATTACAGGCGCGCGCCATCACGCCCAGCTAATTTTTAAAAAATTTTTTAGTAGAGACAAGATTTCACTGTGTTGGCCAGGCTGGTCTCAAACTCCTGACCTTGTGATCAGCCCGCCTCGGTCTCTCAGGGTGCTGGAATTACAAGTGTGAGCCACCGAACCTGGCCTTTTTTTACATTTTAAAACAATTGGGTGATGTATAGATTGAAGGTAAATATTTTGATTATGTAAATTCTGAAAGTATCTCGTATTAAATGTATAGTTCTGAAAATTATGGAAAATAAATTCATCTGGTGCGGAAGAGTAGAGGGAGAAAAGACAGGAATCACTTAAATTGATAGTGTTCAGGAATTACTTCTCATTTCCACTTGTAAGTAGCCCAGTTTTCTGATTGACCTAATGGGCTTAATTGTGTTTCTTGTGCCCAGTGTTAGGTGCTGTCTTCTTTTCTGTGCTAATCTTCAGAACAATCCATTGAGGAAAATAGCATCTGTGATGATAGTTCATGCTTGCAGAGGGGAAAACTTCAGATTTAAAAGCCTGAAGTGATGTTCCCAAGGTCATATACAAGTATCACATTTAAAGCCTTCCACGATGGCTCACGTCTGTAATCCTAGCACTTTGGGAGGCTGAGGCAGGAGAATCGCTTAAACCTGGGAGGTGGAGGTTGCAGTGAATCGAGATTGCGGATCTGCACTCCAGCCTGGGCAACAGAGACTCTGTCTCAAAAAAAACCAAAAACAAAAGTAGCATTTAAAGTTCAGCAATCTTCACTCACTGCAGCCTCCACCAAAACCGGGGGACGTTGGGAGCTGGGGATTACTTTCATTCAGGTTGACCTCTTTAGTTTAATGGTTTTGTTATTTAACTAGTTCACAAAATCTACTTTTAAAGAAAATCTTTTTTCCTGTATGTGTAACTGAAAAATCTGTAGGTAACTAAACTTTCTAGAGGAGAGTTATGCCTAGTTTGTGGAATTACACAGATAAAGTCATCTGTTGTAAAGAATTTAAAAGCAGGCTGGATGAGGTGGCTCATGCCTATAATCTCAGCGCCTTGTGAGGCAGGCAGATCACCTGAGGTTGGGAATTCCAGACTAGCCTGGTCGGCATGGTGAAACCCTGTCTCTACTAAAAATACAAGAAGTCCCAGCTTCTGGGGAGATTGAGGCAGGAGAATCGCTTGAACCCTAGAGGCAGAGGTTGCAGTGAGCCAAGATCATGCCACTGCACTCCAGCCTGGGCGACAGAGCGAGAGTCTGTCTCAAAAAATAATAATAGTAAAATAAAAGAATTTAAAAGTAAATTATTTTTGATTCTTCAAGTTTATCTGCAATGGTATTTAGTTTTTTCCAACTTCATTGAGATACAATTTACATGTACAGTTCACTATAGATTGGCCTATTTTGAATATTTCATATAAGTGGAATCATATAATAGGCGATCTGAATAATGCTGCTGTGAATATTCATGTATAAGTGTTGTGTGGACATATGTTTTTGTTTCTTTTGGATATGTACCTAAGAGTGAGATTGTGGGGCAGTATAGTAGCAACACTTTGGGTAACTGCCAAACTATTTTCCAAATTAGCCATGCCATTTTACAGTCCCACCAGCAATGTGTGAGGGGAAGCACATCCTCAGCAGTAATACTGTTAACATCTGTCTTTGTGATTACAGCTATCCTAGTGGGTATGAAGTCTTCATCTCATGTGGTTTTGATTTGTGTTTCCCTCACAGCTAATGATAATGTTCATCTTTTCATGTGTTTATTGGCTATTTGTATATCCCTTTTTTACAGAATTCCATTAATATAAAACTATCTTGATTGTTCCAGGTCATAAGGTAGGCATTCTGTTGCTACCAGCTCTTTACAGCTAATACATAGCCACCAGCGAATTACAGCAGAATTGTTACTAGGAACACATTTCCCACCTATCACCATTCTTTTTGTTGTTGTTGTTGGTTTTTTGTTTTGAGACAGGGTCTCACTCTGTTGCCCTGTATGGAGTGCAGTGGCGTGATCACGGCTCACTGAAGCCTCGACATTTGAGCCTCTGGGCTCAAACGATCTGCCTGCCTCCCAGAGTGCTGGGATTACAGGCCATGAGCCACCATGCCTGGCCTATTCTTGTTTTCTGGGTACCACCTTTTCCTTATTTTATTAGACATATTTGTTTCTGTCTTAGACAAAATTGATAGCTGACATTTATCAGCTTTACTATGTGCCAGACACAGTGTTAAATGCTCTGCATATATTATTTAAACTTTTGCAATTACAGGGAATGAAGATTCTGTTACTTTTGCAGATGGGGAAACGGGGTGTTTTAGTAACTTTACCAAGGTCATAATTATCTTATGTCTGGAGACTATATTAAAACAAATTGTACACCTTTTTTTGAAAGCTTGTTTTGCCGGGTGTGGTGGCTCACGCCTGTAATTCCTGCACTTTGGGAGGCCGAGGTGGGTGGATCATGAGGTCAGGAGATTGAGCCCATCCTGGCCAACAAGGTGAAACCCCGTGTCTGCTAAAAATACAAAAAAAATTAGCTGGGCATGGTGGCAGGCACCTGTAGTCCCAGCTGCTCGGGAGGCTGAGGCAGGAGAATGGCGTGAACCCAGGAGGCGGAGCTTGCAGTGAGCCAAGATCTCGCCACTGCACTCTAGCATGGACAACAGAGCGAGACTCCATCTCAAAAAAAAAAAAAAAAAACCTTGTTTTGTTGTTGATAGCTGTGTCTAAAAAGAATATACATGTCCTACCTTTGAGTCTTAAAATTATTCAGTATTAAATCACTGGCTTCTAGTCTTCAGTCCCTGTGACTTTTGTAATTTGTTTTAAAAATTGGTAACTGGTTGGGCATGGTGGCTTATGCCTGTAATCCCAGCACTTTGGGAGGCCAAGACAGGTGGATTGCTTAAGCCCAGGGGTTAGAGACCAGTCTGGGCAACATGGCAAAACCTGGTCTCTACCAAAAAAAAAAAAATTATCTGGGCTTGGTGGCCACACCTATGGTCCCAGCTACTTAGGAGGCTGAAGCGGGAGGATCTATTGAGCCCAGGAGGTCCAGGCTGCAGGAGCTATATTCACGCCACCACACTCCAGTCTGGGCAACAGGGCGAGACCCTGTCTCATAAAAAACAATAAAAAGAAAATTGATGATCTTCTCTTTCATTTTTCTTTTTAACTTACTGTTTTCTATTTATTTTTATTTTTAGAGACAGGATCTCTCTCTATACTCCAGGCTGGAGTATAGTGGTGCCATCATAGCTCACTGCAACCTCAAACTCTGGGCTCAAGTGATCATCCTGCCTCAGCCTCCCAAGTGAGACTATAGGGTCTCACTTTTACCTAGGCTGGAGCACAGTGGTACAATCATGACTCACACCAGCCTCCTCCTTCCTGGGCTCAAGCAATCCTCCCATCTCATTCTCCCAAGTAGCTGGGACCACAGGCGTGTGCCACCACACCTGGCTAATTTTTCTATTTTTTGTAGAGAGGAGGTCTTGCTATGTTGCCCAGGCTAGTCTTGAACTCCTGGGCTCAAGTGATCGACCTGTTTTGGCCTCCCAAAGTGTTGGGGTTACAATTGGGGGCCACAATCCCCATGCTCAGCCCAGGCTTTTTTTTTTTTTTTTTTTTTTTAAATGAGGTCTCACTCACTGCAACCTCCACCTCTGGGGGTCAAGTGATTCTCCTGCCTCACTCAGCCTCCTGAGTAGCTGGGACAACAGGCACATGCCACCGTGCCTGGCTAATTTTTTTTTTTTTTTTTTTTGTATTTTTAGTAGAGGTGGGTTTAATTATGTTGGCCAGGCTGGTCTTGAACTCCTGACCTCGTGATCTGTCAGCCTTGGCCTCCCAAAGTGCTGGGATTTCAGGCATGAGCCACCGTGCCCAGCCCCAGGCTGGTTTTTTAAAATAAATTTTTAGAAATGGGGTATTGCTGTATTGCCCAGGCTGGTCTGGAACTCTACCACTTGAAAATTTTTAGCATAAAGCAATTACATTCTCACTCAAAAGTATTGTTTTAAGCTAACACTTTCAAATGGTAGTAGATTTGTCATTTACAAGTTAAAAAAAAACAGTGTTAATAGCATCAGACGGGGTAGACTTTTTTAAAAGGTGAATCTTATATAACAAAAATACGCTTTGTATCTTATCAAGATAGTTTTTCACTTCTCACTACTTAATGTATTAACATGCAGTATCACTGTGAAAATTAAAAGGTCTTTGAGAATTCAGAAAGTCAATGTTTTTTTTGTCAGTAAAGCCAAAATAATGTAGTCATAGTTTCTGAAATAAATAACTTACATTTTAAATACATGATAAATTGATCTTTTTGCCAGAAATAGGAAAAAAAAAAATTCTTGTTAAAATGTGCTGAGCACTGAATATTGTTGCATTGTTAGTAAGAATTGTATTTGGCTTATTTTGTGACATTTAAACACTCTTCATTATTGAAATTTGCAGGAGAACGCCCATATAAATGTGAACTTTGTCCTTACTCAAGTTCTCAGAAGACTCATCTAACTAGACATATGCGTACTCATTCAGGTTGGTAAGAAATGAGAACTTTCCTATCATTTTCAGTCAACAGCCATTTTAGGGAAGTTCTTTTAAGGACTTGTAACCGAGTCGTTTATTTATTATTTATTTTTAATATAATTTAGAAGTCAGAATTTGAAAATCAATGTTCTGTCAATCTGGGGATTTCTAACATGGAATCCAAAGGTGGACCTCCTGAAAATGAAATTTTTGTGTATACTTTTTCTGGGAGGAGGGGCCTTAATTCTCATCAAATCTTTGAAGTGTTCTGTGACTCCAACAAAAGTTAAACTAATGTACACCAACGCTGATTGATCCTTTAACCCCTACTTCTCACATTTCTCCTAACAGTATAAAGCTGAGACTCATAATGTGTGGTTGACAAGTGTCAGGGATTCCTTCTTAGCTTCTCAGGTCCTGAAATTTAGGTTTGTTCTGTTTCAAGGTTTGGTAGAGCTTTTGAGGACTGACTGCAAAAGCTTAGCTTGAAGAAGAAAATGACAATCTAGGATGCCAATTTATTAAGCTATAGTAAGAGTGTAGGACCGTGACATGAGAGATTCGTCCACTGCAGGGACTGAAACAGTCACCATCACCACTCAGTTAGTCCCCATTGGCCAGCACTGTGGCTCAAGTCTGTAATCCCAGCACTTTGGGAGGCCAAGGTGGGCAGATCACCTGAGGCTGGGAGTTCGAGACCACCCTGACCAACATGGAGAAATCCTATCTCTACTAAAAATACAAAATCAGCCAGGCATGGTAGCACATGCCTGTAATCCCAGGTACTCAGGAGGCTGAGGCAGGAGAATTGCTTGAACCTTGGGAGGCGGAGGTTGCGGTGAGCCAAGATCATGCCATTAAGAGCGAAACTCCATCTCGATAAAGAAGTCCCTATTAAAGTATGTAAGTGGCCAAGTTAAAAAGTAATGTTAGCATCAGTGATCTTGCTTGAATGGGTATCCCTGATTGACTCTTGGTGAACTACCACTTTTACTTTTTATTTTTTATTTTTTTGGAGACAGTCCTGCTCTGTTGCCTAGGCTGGAGTGCAGTGATATGATCTCAGCTCACCACAACCTCCGCCTCCGGGTTCAAGCGATTCTCCTGCCTCAGTCTCCTGAGTAGCTGGGATTACAGGCGCACATCACCACACCCGATTAATTCTTGTATTTTTAGTAGAGATGGGGTTTCACCATGTTGGTCAGGCTGGTCTCGAACTCCTGACCTCATGATCTGCCCACCTTGGCCTCCCAAAGTACTGAGATTACAAGCATGAGCCACCACGCCTGGCCGAACTACCACTTCTAATTAGAATACAGATTTAGAAAGTATATCCTTGTGGGAAAAGTATCTTAAATCTTGCTGTTACAAAAGCCTATGTAGGCCTGTCCCCCTTAAGTTAGTAATTACGTTACCTTAGATCTGTGCTATTCAGTTGAGTAGCCACTAGCCACCTTAAGCTTTCGAAACAGTAGTAGTTTAAATTAATACTTATAACATACGTACTTACCAGATTTTTTTGTTGTTGTTGAGACAGAGTCTTACTCTGTACCCCAGGCTGGAGTGCAGTGGCATGGATTTCAGCTCACTGCAACCTCTGCCTTCGGGGTTCAAGCAATTCTCATGCCTCAGCCTCCCCAGTAGCTGGGATTACAGGCAGGTGCCACCATGCCCAGCTAATTTTTATAATTTGTCTTGAACTCCTAGCCTAAAGTGATCTGCCCATCCTGGCCTCCCAAAGTGCTGGGATTGTAGGTGTGAGTCACTGCACCTGGCCACAGATTTCAAACAGTATGAAGAAAAGACTATCTTTCTCTGAAGCAGGTTAGAGAAAAAATAAAGAATATTAAATATTTATTTTTCAAGTTGATCATATGGCGAAACTGTTACATACATTGGCTTTAAAAAGTAATAAAATTAATTTTACCTGTTTCCTTTTTACGTTTGTGGTATGACTGCTAGAAAATTGAAGATTACATGTGTGATATGCATTATATTTCTACTGGACATTGCTGCCATTAGTTAGTAACAAGACTTGATAATCAGTCTTGATTATATTGCAGATTCTGATTTATTTGAACAGCTATGAAGATGTCCTATAGTATGCTTGCTAGCCTTTCTTGACCCTACATGGTTGTCAACGCTAATGTACTTCGAGTGTTTTTTTTTTTTTTCCTAAACCTCTAAGCCATTGAGTGGTGCCACGTAACCAGAAACCTGGTTTTATTACTTTTGGGTGTATTTTTGGTTTCATTCTCTGATGGTAACGTGGATGCAATCTCAGACTTTGGAGGTAGGCATCATGTCCTGTTGATAGTTGTACTCTAGCTTTTTAGTGAAATATTTAAGAGTTTTGTAGTAGTAGTAGTATTCCTTTTTTTCCTGAGATGGAGTTTCGCTCTTGTTGCCCAGGCTGGAGTACAATGGTGTGATCACAGCTCACTGCAGCCTCTGTCTCCTGGGATCAAGCGATTCTCCTGCCTCAGTCTCCCAAGTAGCTGGGATTACAGGCATGCGCCACCACACCTGGCTAATTTGTATTTTTAGTAGAGATGGGGTTTTACCATGTTGGCCAGCGTGGTCTCGAACTCCTGATGTCAGGTGATCTGCCTGCCTCAGCCTTCCAACATGCTGGGATTACAGGTGTGAGCCACTGCTCCTGGCCAAGAGCTTTATATTAGTTAAGTAGTTTTAGTCTTCATAACTGTTTTATGTTGCACGAGTTCTATTATCCCCATTTTACAGACCTTTTTTCCTGTAGAATGTCCTTTCTTCTGGATATGTCCACTTGTTTTCTCATGGTGTCATTTAGCTTTTCTTCTGTCCCTTATATTGTAAACTAAATTTAATTATTGTAAATTAAATTTAAATGCTTGATAATCTTTCTCACAAATGATAAGCCTCATTTAAAGTCACATGTGGTTGATCCATTAATATAATGTTAGGTCACTGTATTTAGAATGACTACATACTTTTATCCTTTTGTTCAATTAATAATACTTTGTCTTGTCACTGTTTAAATGTTTATGGTGTTTTATACCAGTTGATAATCTTTGCCTGAAACCGTTGTATTTGAGTTTGCAAATGTTTTGCGTTTTGCCTGCTATATTTTAAAAATGATTTTAAGTATTTGTTGTTACAGTATAGCAAGTATTTTAATGGTATCTTAAAGACTAGTAGTAGCCACTAGCTATTGTATGTATGCTGGGTACTAAAAACAAGTATTTGCTGTCTCCAATCTTAGTACTAAGAAGATACTGAGTTTCAGATTACATATTATAGGATACAAGCTCACAAATAAGTAATTTTGTTGTTGTTTTTGGAGTTGGGGACTCTGTTGCACAGGCTGGAATGCAGTGGTGTGATCATGCCTTACTGCAGCTTCAAATGCCTGGGCTCAAGCCATCCTCTTGCCTCAGTCTCCTGAGTAGCTAGGTCTATTGGCACATGCCACCACTTCAGCTAATTGGGGACTATTATTGTTATTATTATTATTTTCAAGACAGTTTCGCTCTTGTCACCCAGCTGGAGTACAATGGCGCGATCTCGACTCAGTGCGACTTCTGCCTCCCGGGTTCAAGCTATAGAATCTTCCTCAGTCTCCTGTGTAGCTGAAATTACAGGTGCCTGCCACCATGCCTGGCTAATTTTTGTTTTTTGGAGACAGGGTCTTGCTCTGTCGCCCAGGCTGGAGTGCAGTGGCACGATCTCTGCTCACTGCAAGCTCCACCTCCCGGGTTCACACCATTCTCCTGCCTCAGCCTCCTGGGTAGCTGGGACTACAGGCGCCCACCGCTAGGCCCGGCTAATTTTTTTGTATTTTTAGTAGAGATGGGGTTTCACTGTGTTAGCCAGGATGGTCTTGATCTCCTGACCTCGTGATCCGCCTGCCTTGGCCTCCCAAAGTGCTGGGATTACAGACGTGAGCCACCATGCCTGGCCAAATTTTTGTATTTTTAGTAGAGGTGTTGACTAGGCTGGTCTTGAACTCCTGAACTCAGGTGATCCACCCACCTCAGTCTGCCAGAGTGCTGGGATTACAGGCATGAGTCACTGCGCTTGGCCGGGACTATTATTTTTATTTAAATATACTATTCGTGGCTGGGCGCGGTGGCTCAAGCCTGTAATCCCAGCACTTTGGGAGGCCGAGACGGGCGGATCACGAGGTCAGGAGATTGAGACCATCC
>NW_012110920.1:1433065-1433661 GCF_000951035.1 Colobus angolensis palliatus | reverse complement strand
AAAAAAAAAAAAAAAATGCTATTCATTTATTGAGACCGAGTCTCGCTGTCGCCCAGGCTGGAGTGCAATGGCGCAACCTCGGCTCACTGCAACCTCTGCCTCCTGGGTTCAAGCGATTCTCCTGCCTCAGCCTTCTGAGTAGCTGGGACTACAGGCTCGTGCCACCATGCCAGGCTAATATTTTGTATTTTTAGTAGAGACAGGGTTTCACCATGTTAGCCAGGATGGTCTCAATCTCCTGACCTGGTGATTTGCCCACCTCAGCCTCCCAAAATGCTGGGATTACAGGGGGGAGCCACTGCGTGCAGCCAATATCCGATTTCTTTTTATGGAGACTGGGTCTTTCTGTTGCCAGGCTGGCCTCTAACTCCTGGCCTCAAGCAATTCTCTTGTCGCTTACAGGTATGAATCACTGTGCCCAGGCATACATATTTTTTATTTTTTCTATTGATAACGTTGGTTCCAAGGGACTATTTTAAATAACTGGGATTGTTTGAAAGATATTTTAATGGTTTGAGAGCCTTTGTAGAATAAATTTTAAAAACAATATTTTATTGAGGTATAATTTATAAATTTAAAAATGCACAGATGTTTTT
>NW_012110920.1:1416784-1432456 GCF_000951035.1 Colobus angolensis palliatus | reverse complement strand
ATGTTAGCCAGGATGGTCTCGATCTCCTGACCTCGTGATCGGCCCGTCTCGGCCTCCCAAAGTGCTGGGATTACAGGGTTGAGCCACCGCGCCCGGCCAAAAATGCACAGATCTTAAGTGTACAGCGCAGTGACTATGCTTTCACCTATTTGCTTATCACTCAAGAACAAGTGATGGAATATTTCTGCTCAGAAACACCTTGCCCTTTCCACTCAGTCTTTCCCCTGGATGATATTTTGTCTCCTACCAAAGAACATTATAGCATTTTTTTGTTTGTTTGTTTGAGATGGGATCTTACTGTCACCTAGGCTGGAGTGCAGTGGGTGCAGTTACAGCTGCCTAAACCTCTTGAGTTCAGGTAGTCCTCCCACTTTAACCTTCCAAGTAGCTGGAACCACAGGTGTGCGCTACCATGCCTGTTTTTTTGTTTTTTGTTTTTGTAGAGATGGAGTCTTACTATGTTGCCTAGGCTGGTTTTGAACTCCTGGGCTCAAGCAATTCACCTGCCTCAGCCTGCCAAAGTGCTAGGAATACAGGCATGGGCTACTGTACCTAGTTTTAGAACATTCTTTTATAAAGTGTTCTTGAGATTTATCCATGTTGCATTATTGGACTTCATTTTATTGCTGGTAATGTATGCCCCCATTACTTTTTACTTAAACATTTTCTTTGCCAGCTGTGCACGGTGGTTCACACCTGTAATCCTAGCGCTTTGGGAAGCCAAGGTGGGCGGATCACCTGAGGTCAGGAGTTCAAGACCAGGCTGGCCAACATGGTGGTACCCCATCACTCCTAAAATACAAAAATCAGCCTGGCATGATGGCAGGTGTCTGTAATCCCAGCTGCTCAGGAGGCTGAGACGGGAGAATCACTTGAACCTGGGAGATAGTGGTTGCAGTGAGCTGATATCACACCATTGCACTCCTGCCTGGGCAGCTGAGAGAGACTCAGTCTCAAAAAAAAAAAAAAAAAAAGTAGAGAAAAATTTATTTGCCATTCTCTCTAGATTTTTGTTTTGTTTTGTTTTTATTTTTAATAGAATTAATTCAAAAATTAAAAAAAAATTGAGAGGCTTGTATTTGTGTATTTCTCACTGCAGCTTTGACCTCCTAGGCTCAAACGGTACTCCCACCTCCGCCTCTGGAGTAGGTGGCACTGTAGGCTTGTGCTACAACATCTGTCTAAGTTTTAAATTTTTTTGTAGACAGGGTCTCACTTCTCACTAGGTTGCCCGGGCTGGTCTCAAACTCCTTAGCTCAAGCAGTCTTCCTCACCTCATCCTCCCAGAAGTGCTAGGATTACAGGTGTGAACCACTATGCCTGGCCATTCTTCTAAAAATATTTTTGTTACATATGTATAAATCTTGCAGAACGCTTTCCATTTTTGTCTTGGCTTACACCTATAAATTCATTTCGGAGGCATAAAACAGATGACTGGCAGATTTATAAAGAAGAGAAGCTGTTACTAGAATTGGAAAAAAGAATTTAAAATTGTTTGTACAGGGCAAAAAGATTAATATTCAGGTAGGTACTAATTGGAAAATCTTGATGAACATAATACAAGCAAGATTTAATAGCAATAAAGTAAAAATTATGGGAGAGAAACAATGGAACAAATAAATCATGCCATCAATTTTTAAACAGAAAATTTCTACATCCTCCCTTTCTGTTCACCATTCCTTAGGTAGACCCTTGTACCTTGATTCATGCTTGCTTGCTGTATAGATCTCCTTATTCATTAAAGTTATAAAATGGTGCTATTTTAATTATAATTATTTTATTATTAGTGTAAATTTGAAGAGGAGAGATAAATTCTACTTATCTATTTAGTCATAATGTAGGAAAGACAGGATACGTAAGAGTCTTCTCATTGATTGATTGATTGATTGAGATGGAGTCTCACCCTGTTGTCCAGGCTGGAGTGCAGTGGCGCAGTCTCAGCTCACTGCAACCTCTGCCTCCTGGATTCAAGCGATTCTCCTGCCTCAGCCTCCCGAGTAGCTGGGATTACAGGCACGTGCCACCATGCCCAGCTAATTTTTTGTATCTTTAGTAGAGATAGGGGTTTCACCATATTGGCTAGACTGGTCTCCAACTCCTGGTCTCCAACTCTTGACCTCTTGATTCACCTGCCTCGGTCTTCCAAAGTGCTGGGATTACAGGCGTGAGCCACTGCACCCAGCCTTTTTTATTTTTTTATTTTTTGAGATGGAGTCTCGCTCTGTTGCCAAGGCTGGAGTGCAGTGGTGCGATCTCGGCTCATTGCACCCTCTGCCTCCTGGGTTCAAGGGATTCTCCTGCCTCAGCCTCCCAAGTAGCTGGGACTATAGATGCACGTCACCATGCCTAGCTAATTTTTTTGTGTTTTTACAAAATGCCTCCCAAAATTTTATATTTTTGCAAAAATGCCTCCCAGAGTTCTGGGATTACAGGTGTGACCCACTGTGCCCAGCCGAATCCCTCTTTTATTTACCCATACTCAGAGTTACCAGTTGGTTCCAAAAGTGAACAATTATAGATAATTCATTTTGAATTCTTGCTCTCTGCTCCATGTTAAGGACTTTACATAGATAAGATCATTTATAGCTGACAACACTTAGTATTTTATAGATGAAATTGAGACTGGGCATGGTGGCTCATGCCTGTAATCCCAGCACTTTGGGAAGCCGAGGAGGGCGGATCACCTGAGGTCAGGAATTCAAGACCAGCCTGATCAACATGGAGAAACCGCATCTTTACTAAAAATACAAAATTAGCCAGGCTTAGTGGCACGTGCCTGTAATCCCAGCTACTAGGGAGGGTGAGGCAGGATAATCGTTTGAACCTGGGAGGAGGAGGTTGTGGTGAGCCGAGATCGTGCCATTGCACTCCAGCATGGGCAACAAGAGCGAAAGTCCGTCTCAAAAAAAAGAAAAAAAGCAATTGAAGTCGAGAGAGGTTTCAGGACTTTGCTCAAAGTCTCAGAGTAAGCAACTTGCAGAGCTCATTGTTTTATCTCCCAGTCTAGCTCTATCTAGAAGAAGTTCTTAGGCCTTATGCTACCTATCTTTCTATGTTCTCTGTCCACATATGTTAAGAAAATGTTTGTCTTCATTTAAATCATTCACTGGAGAGGACAGTATAGAACCAGATTTAGAGTAATGTAGCATGTTGTAGAAACTTGCATATTTATAAATCTGTTAGTAGACCAACATGGAGAATTGTCCAGTCAGCTGAATATCCAATTTGACTACCTGGATAAGGTGATTATTTTATCACCAGGCATTTTCTAATCATGTAAAACTTAACATCTACATGGTTTTACCTAATGTCTGAGTTTTGTTTTATGAAAAATTTTAGTAAGATTTGATATGAATTTGAGAATGTTTGAGATGAATTTTCATAAATGTCAATTTCCGTTTTTCTACTATGCATTCCATTGGACCAGTGGGGTATGGATACCATTTGGTAATATTTACTAGAGTGTGATCTAGATGGGTATGTATTCAGGTAGAATGTATTACTCTTATGCCTTTAATTTGGGGGTGGGGGTGGTTCTGGTTTTGTATGTATCAGTGATTGTGACTTTGCTTATTTTACATACCATATCTATTTGTGTGCCACTTCTCATTACCTAGTTCCTTTATCTATTTTATGGAAAGGTGGAGGGGGGGGAAATCAGGAAAGTTTTCTGAATAATTACCTTGGCCTGTATTTTTGCTTTAAAATAGCAATGCTAGCACAGGAAGTTTGCTAAGTGAAAATTGACTTAGCTCTTGCCATGATGGACAGAAGGATTACACTTCAAGAAAAAGCCTTTGCTCAGGCTAAAGCAGAATTTCAAAACTTTTGCACCTAGGATCTGGGAGTATAGCCCAGAGTGAAAGATATTTTTCTCAAGATTTACCATAAGAAAATTAGGGTGAAGGGAGTATGGGAATTTTATTTTATTTTAATTTATTTTTGAGACGAAATTTTGCTCTGATTGCCCAGGCTATAGTGCAGTGGTGCGATCTTGGCTCACTGTAACCTCACTTTCTGGGCTCAAGCAATTCTCCTGCTTCAGCCTCCCGAGTAGCTGGGATTACAGGCGTCTGCCACCACACCTGGCTAATTTTTTGTATTTTTAGTAGAAATGGGGTTTCACCGTGTTGGCCAGGCTGGTCTTGAACTCCTGACCTCAGGTGATCCACTGCCTTGGCCTCCCAAAGTGCTAGGTTTACAGGTGTGAGCCACCACGCCTGGCCGGGAATTTTATTTATAGATTTATTTTTGAGTCAGGGCCTTGCTCTGTTGCCCAGGTTGGAGTACAGTAGCACATGCACAACTCACTGCTACTTCAAATTCCTGGGCTTAAGCGGTCCTCCTGCCTTTGTCTCCCGAGTAGCTGGAACTTCCACAGGTGCACTCCACCATGCCTGGCTAATTTCTTTTTTTTTTAGACAGAGTCTTACTGTCGCCCAGGCTGGAGTGAAGTGGTGCGATCTCAGCTCACTGCAACCTCCGCCTCCTGAGTTAAAGCAATTCTTGTGTCTCAGCCTTCCGATTAGGTGGGATTATTGGTGTGCAGCACCACGTCTAGCTAATTTTTTTTGTATTTTTTAGTAGAGATGGGGTTTCACCATGTTGGCCAGGCTGGTCTCAAACTCCTGGCCTCAAGGTATCCACCCATCTTGACCTCCCAAAGTTAATTTTTGTTTTTATTTATTTTGCTCAGGTTGTTCTGTAACTTTTGGGCTCAAGCAGTCCTTCTGCCATGGCCTCCCATAGAGTTGAGATTATGGTCGTGAGCCACTGCACCTGGCCAGAATTTTATTTTCTACTTCATTAGGCATTTGTTTTAACTAAACAAAAAAATTAAAATTGATAATTTTCCTCCAAATTAACATCCAGAGCCCAATTGAACTTTGCCAATAGTTGTGTATGTCTTAAAGAATCTCTGTTCTTTAATAGTGCTTGAGGACTCTAACTTGAACTTTTTTGAAGCTTGTGGTTGACTGAGATTTATTCCTCTCTTTTGAGAATCAATGTCAAAGGATAAGAGAAATGTTATACAAATAAATATGGTAAATGTAAGGTGCATGATACAGCATTTTCAATAAATAGTCTTTGTTGTTACTTTACATACACAGTTCCTTATATTTTAATCTTGAATTTGTCTTAATCTATGTCTTCTCTCATACTTTTGATTTGTCTTCAGGTGAGAAGCCATTTAAATGTGATCAGTGCAGTTACGTGGCCTCTAATCAACACGAAGTAACCCGCCATGCAAGACAGGTTCACAATGGGCCTAAACCTCTTAATTGCCCACACTGTGATTACAAAACAGCAGATAGAAGCAACTTCAAAAAACACGTAGAGCTACATGTGAACCCACGGCAGTTCAATTGCCCTGTGTGTGACTATGCAGCTTCCAAGAAGTGTAATCTACAGTATCACTTCAAATCTAAGCATCCTACTTGTCCTAATAAAACAATGGATGTCTCAAAAGTGAAACTAAAGAAAACCAAAAAACGAGAGGTGGACTTGCCTGATATTACCAATGAAAAAACAGAAATAGAACAAACAAAAATAAAAGGGGATGTGGCTGGAAAGAAAAACGAAAAGTCCATCAAAGCAGAGAAAAGAGATGTCTCAAAAGAGAAAAAGCCTTCTAATAATGTGTCAATGATTCAGGTGACTACCAGAACTCGAAAATCAGTAACAGAGACGAAAGAAATGGATGTGCATACAGGAAGCAATTCAGAAAAATTCAGTAAAACTAAGAAAAGCAAAAGGAAGCTGGAAGTTGACACCCATTCTTTACATGATCCTGTGAATAATGAGGAATCTTCAACAAAAAAGAAAAAGAAGGTAGAAAGCAAATCCAAAAATAATAGTCAGGAAGTGCCAAAGGCTGACAGCAAAGTGGAGGAGAATAAAAAGCAAAATACTTGCTTGAAAAAAAGTACAAAGAAGAAAACTCTGAAAAATAAATCAAGTAAGAAAAGCAGTAAGCCTCCTCAGAAGGAACCTGTTGAGAAGGAATCTGCTCAGATGGACCCTCCTCAGGTGGGGCCTGCTCCCACAGAGGCAATTCAGAAGGGACCCGTTCAGGTGGAGCCGCCACCTCCCATGGATCCTGCTCAGATAGAGGGTGCCCAGGTACAGCCTGTTCATGACGAGCCTGTTCAGATGGAGGTGGCTCAGGAGGGGCCTGCTCAGAAGGAGCTGCTGCCTCCCCTAGAGCCTGCTCAGATGGCGGGTGCCCAGATGGTACCTGCTAATGTGGAGCTGCCTCCTCCCATGGAGACTGCTCAGACGGAGGTTGCCCAAATGGGGCCTGCTCCCGTGGAACCTGCTCAGATGGAGGTTGCCCAGGTAGAACCTGCTCCCATGCAGGTGGTCCAGAAGGAGCCTCTTCAGATGGAGCTGTCTCCTCCCATGGAGGTGGTCCAGAAGGAGCCTGTTCAGATAGAGCTGTCTTCTCCCATGGAGGTGGTTCAGAAGGAACCTGTTCAGATAGAGCTGTCTCCTCCCATAGAGGTGGTCCAGAAGGAGCCTGTTCAGATGGAGGCGTCTCCTCCCATGGGGGTGGTTCAGAAGGAGCCTGATCAGAGGGAGCCACCTCCTCCCAGAGAGCCTCCCCTTCACATGGAGTCAGTTTCCAAAAAGCCTCCTCTCCGAAAAGATAAAAAGGAAAAGTCTAACATGCAGAGTGAAAGGGCACGGAAGGAGCAAGTCCTTATTGAAGTTGGCTTAGTGCCTGTTAAAGATAGCCGGCTTCTAAAGGAAAGTGTAAGCATAGAGGATCTCTCACCACCATCACCACTGCTGCCAAAGGAAAATTTAACAGAAGAGACATCAGGAGACCAAAAATTACTCAACATAGGTGAAGGAAATAAAGAAGTCCCTCTTGAGAAAGTAGGAGCAGAAGAGGCAGATGAGAGCCTACCTGGTCTTGCTGCTAATATCAACGAGTCTACCAGTGTTTCATCCTCTGGACAAAACTTGAATACGCCAGAGGGTGAAACTTTAAATGATAAACATCAGACTGACACTATGGTTTGTGAAATGAAAATGGACACTGATCAGAACACACGAGAGAATCTCCCTGGTATAAATTCAACAGTTGAAGAAGCAGTTTCACCAGTGCTTCCCCCTTCAGCAGTAGAAGAATGTGAAGCAGTGTCCAAAACTGCACTGGCATCATCTCCTGCTACCATGGCAGTAAATGAGTCTCAGGAAATTGATGAAGATGAAGGCATCCACAGCCATGAAGGAAGTGACCTAAGTGACAACATGTCAGAGGGTAGTGATGATTCTGGATTGCATGGGGCTCGGCCAGTTCCACAAGAATCTAGCAGAAAAAATGCAAAGGAAGCCTTGGCAGTCAAAGCGGCTAAGGAAGATTTTGTTTGTATCTTCTGTGATCGTTCTTTCAGAAAGGGAAAAGATTACAGCAAACACCTCAATCGCCATTTGGTTAATGTGTACTATCTTGAAGAAGCAGCTCAAGGGCAGGAGTAATGAAACTTTGAACAAGGTTTCGGTTCTTAGTTTGTAAGGTATATTACATTTTATATTCATTTATGGTAGCAGACAACCTTTTAAGATTGCTTTAATTAGTATCTGATGTTGATTTTTAAGTGGCATTCTTTTCCTTAGGACTTTTTATGTATACCTATTGATTGTTGCATAAATTTTAGCAAATATAAGAGAGTTAGTGTACTAAACCAGCAGATACCTAAATCTGTTAGCTTATGTGTTTAATTGAAATTATAAGCCTACGATGGTATAACAGCATTTTATTGCTTTGTCCAGCTACAACTTGTCATTTTTTTCTCCATGTCTTATCTTCCTGTTTCACTTTAGTTTATTCATTTTTTATTGAGATCTATAAAAAATTGGCTTACTTAATAGCAAATTACTTGAAGAATTTGCCTGCTTTATATAAAGTTAGCACTTTAAGATTTTTTTTTTAGAGATAAGACATTTAAATTGAAGAAAATTCTCCCAACAATAGACATTTCTGTCAGTCCAAGTATTTACTTCCTGAGTTTTGATCAATATTTTTTATTTGTGTATGTTAATCATCATAAAAACAGTGATTTTGGTGTGTTTTTTATTTTGGTGCTTTAATGGCTTAAGATGTTGCACATTTTTTTTTCTTTTGGTTTCTGTTTTTGTTTTTTTGCCTATGCAGTTAAATTTTTCCTAGAAATAGCATTTGTGTTGAACAGTAACACTTTATACATATATATGCATGTTTATTTTGTTTGGCATCTTTGGAGGGATGCTTTTAGACTTGTTTGCAAAAGGGCAGTTTTCTTTTTCTTTGCTGCAGTTGTCTATTTTGCAGAATAATAGTGTGTGCAAGTTTGTGAGCAAATGAAACATGCAGGTTCAATCCATTGATTTTGATTTTTACATCTTATATCTATGCCAGAATCTGTATTTCATATTACTTATTTATTTTGAATGGATGTAGTAAATTCACAGCTATCAGTTTTGATTTTGCAATAAATAGACCACTAGGTTCTATATCGAACAAATTTTTATCTCAAATACCAACCATCAGTTTTTTGTTTTTTTTTTTCCGTGTGTTTTGGTACAGCTAATTCCTAATTGTAGAGTGTTAAATGTTTGAGGAAAACCTTTTCTCATAGATGGTTGGTGTCCATATGGCTACTTTACAATAAAGAATTGTAAGTGTTATTTGGAAACTGCAAACCTGGAATTAGGAGACATAATTATTCCTTCATTTATAGAGTATCACTTGGGAGATTCCAAAGCCATAGCTATTACGCGGCAAACCTAGGATAAGAGAGGTAGACCAGCTGCAACTTTCCTATACAGTGAAAAAGGCTGGTGAAACAAGTACAGTCCAGATTTTTAAAAATCATACTTTCTCAGGGATCTCCACAAACTGGTGGGTGTCCTGGCTGTCTGTGTGATAGCCTCTTTCTACAGGTGAGGCCTCAAATGAATTGCAGCTATCCTAGTGTTCCTGTGGGGGCACTTTGTATGAAAAAGGGCCTGTACTTCAAAACATTTTTGTAGGTTCTTTGGCCAGTTGCCAAAGTGTATGAAAGAATCCAATAGAGGATTTTTCTTACTGATAGCAGTCATTAATTGCAGTAAAATATGATCCCATTAGGGAATCTTGAATTCTGACCTCCCATATTCTGTTTTGAAATAACCACTTTATATATCATTTTTTAAAAAATCTGATGATCTCTTTGAGGCAGGTTTCAGATTTTGGCAGTACAACATGAAAGATTAGGAAAAGCATTAATAATGTGTGGGTGGAAAGCTTGTTAAAAATCTGAGAGTGAAGTTTGAGTTAAAAGTTGTTTGAACATGGAATTGACTGGGAGGCCAAAGATTTAAAGAAGCAGAAGATTCTTCTCTTAAGACATGAGGAGTAAGTTGTGTGATAATGGTGTGTGTTTTGTGTGCATGAATGGACATTGTAAATGTTGAATTCTAGGCTCCGACAATCATTGTCAACAGAAGATCAAGCTGCAAATATTTATGTTTTAAAACTTAAATTATAAAGCTAGTTAAGTCTTTCTAACGACTAGTTTTAATGTTCATGGGTACATTTTACCTAAGTTACCGTTTACATTGTATAGAAAAAGATTCATCTTAAGCACAGATTGGTTATTAGGAACTAGTTTGGGGAAGAGGTTTTTTTGTGGATTCTTTCATACTGTAAAGAAAAACCATTTGTCTTTTGGGGAATTCTAATTCTAATCTAGTCTTAAGACTAGAGTGTTAAAAACAAAAACATGAAGGAAATTAAAACCCCTTATTATTAGATTGATTTGTAAAAACATTGTTACTGGAAATTGATTGGACTTGAGGCCTTCTTCCAGAAAATAAGGACTTGATTGTCAGGCCTATATTAGGTTCTGAACCTTAATGCCGTGTATTTGTACTTACTAAAAATTGTTTCAATGAAAAGTACATTAGCAGTATGAACTTCTGGTCTAGGTGGAAGTTCTTCCATTTGAAAAGTGTGATATTTGCATGGAACTGTTTGAATATTTTTATTTTCTAGTCCCCCTCCCCCACACTGGATAGAATTTAACCTAGAATTTTCCCTTTGGATAAAAGAACAAAAATTGAACATGTTATTTGTAAATTGATGTTTAGTAATTAGTGATAAACTTGAAATACTAGCATATATTATAAGCCTTAATCTTAGGTAGTCTTATGAAAATGAATCTCTTAACTATCTTTTGAACCTGTATTCACATTGGTTTTCAAGATGTTTTAAGTTATATTTTTTCCTCTTTTCAGAGCTGCTTCTTATTCTGGGGCTACTTTTTTTTAAATTGTGTAATTCACAAGGGGCTGCATTTTTTTTTTTTTTAATAAGACATAACTATGGCTGGATCTTTTGCTCTAGTCTTCTAAGAAGGGCCATTTTATTTTTTAGAGTCACTTCTAAAGTCATGTGGTAATTAACTTTGGAGACTGTTTTGCATATGAGTGCTGATACAAATTAAAACCCAAGTAGACCTCATTGCATGTCACCCTATGAATGTTGACAATGGAAGGAATACTTGCCTGTAGTATCCTGTCACTTCTGGACTGAAAAGCTGAGGAAGAAAGTTAATTTTCTTTTTTACCTAAGTTAGAAAAACTTAACAACTGGTGTTCCTAGTTTCCTGGTTGACCTCAGCAGATGAAGTGAACAGATAGTGTTAATTCAGATTGAAGAAATTATCTGAATCTTGGTTTGTGTAGATTTACAATCTACATGCAATATTAACTAAATCAATTAGCTTTTACAGTTTCACATGTGTACATAGGTTCCCTCCCAGTCCCTTCCATATCCATTAGTTATTGAACTTTCTAAACTGGCATTGAAACATTACAACAATGTTTTGTTGCACCAATTTTATAAACTTATGCAGTGCAATACGTGTTACTTTTTTGAGGCAAACCAAAGGTAAATTTCTCAAGGTTCTTGCTGCCTTCTTTAGCAGCATTTGATGGAAGATCTTTTATACATTTGTAATAGATAAAAATAAACCAGATTGCAAATCCTTTTTTAAAATCTTAACCATGTACCAAGTTTTTGGTCCAAATTGTGTAGGATAAGTTAAATTGCATTCTATTAACCAATATGAGTGTATTTCTGTAAGCATAGTTAATGTTGAAATAAAGTTTTAAAAACCATGATGCCTTTGTTTATTATTGGTATATCCAGAATGTAGGAAAGCCAAATTTATGTTGCTGGAGCTGCAAGTGTATTAATAGGCTTTTCAAGATTATTTCTCAGGCTGGGCACAGTGGCTTACGCCTGTAATCCCATCTCTTTGGGAGGCTGAGGCAGGTGGATCACGAGGTCAGGAGTTCAAGGCCAGCCTGGCCAACATAGTGAAACCACGTCTCTACTAAAAATACAAAAATTAGCCGGGTGTGGTGGCAGGCGCCTGTAATCCCAGCCATTCGGGAGGCTGAGGCAAGAGAATTGCTTAAAGCCAGGAGGTGGAGGTTGCAGTGAGGCGAGATCGCACTGTTGCACTCCAGCCCAGGCGACAGTGCGAGACTCCGTCTTAAAAAAGTATGTATTGGCCGGGCACGGTGGCTCAAGCCTGTAATCCCAGCACTTTGGGAGGCCGAGATGGGCGGATCACGAGGTCAGGAGATTGAGACCATCCTGGCTAACACGGTGAAACCCCATCTCTACTAAAAAAATACAAAAAAACTAGCCGGGCGAGGTGGCGGGCGCCTGTAGTCCCAGCTACCCGGGAGGCTGAGGCAGGAGAATGGCGTGAACCCGGGAGGCGGAGCTTGCAGTGAGCTGAGATCCAGCCACTGTCCTCCAGCCTGGGCCACAGAGCAAGACTCCGTCTCAAAACAAAAGAAAAAAAAAAAGTATGTATTTATCACAGGTGACCAGTTGTAGGTAGAAAAGTCACAGCATGTTGAGGTAACAATCCAGTATGGGTGGTAACCCAAAGCATACACTGCTTGGTGGGAGGTGGGGGAGAAATTGGACAATTCACACAAGATTTTAAATAGTAATTACTTCCCAACCACAAGTCCCCTTAATAGTTTTAATATGCGTATCCCTTTTCAGTAGCAGGCCTGGAATTAGTGAATTTTGAAACAGTCTCTGTCACCCAGGCTAGAGTGCAGTGGCATGATCTTGGCTCACTGCAACCTCTGCTACCTGGGTTCAAGTGACTCTTATTCCCCAGCCTCCCAAGTAGCTGGAATAACAGGTGTCTGCTACCGTGCCTGGCCAATTTTTGTAGTTTTAGTTCGCCAGGCTGGTCGAACTCCTGACCTGGTGATCCACCCGCCTCAGCCTCCTAAAGTGCTGGGATTACAGGCGTGAGCCACTGTGCCTGGCCAGATTTTTTTTTTTTAAATAGACATGAGGTCTCACTATATTGCCCAGGCTGGTGTCAAAGTCCTGGCCTCAAGTAATCCTCCCGATTTGGCTTCCCAAAGTGTTGAGATTATAGGTGTGAGCTGCTGCATCCCACCACCGGATGTTTGGGCGGGAAGATAAGTTGAGTTACACAGTATAGTGTTCATTCGTTTCAGGGCATGATTTTAAGCTTTTATTGTGTTTAATGAAGCTCTGAGAAGAAACCCAAGGGAAAGTGATACATCTCGTAGTAAGCCTCTGCTTCCTCTGTTAACAGAAACTTACAGTTGAACTGTATGTTGAGCAAAGCGTATGCTTTTGTGCAATTTAGGGATGAGTTGAGAGACCTCTCTGGCCACGTGGGGCTTTGAAGCAATATGATGGCATTTTGCTATTTTTTTATTTTATTTTTTTGAGATGGAGTCTTGCTCTGTTGCCAGGCTGGAGTGCGGTGGCACAATCTTGGCCCACTGCAACCTCCGTCTCTTGGATTCAAGCGATTATCCTGCCTCATCCTCCCAGGTAGGTGGGACTATAGGCGTGTGCCGCCACACTGGCTAATTTTTGTACTTTTAGTAGAGACAGGGTTTCACCATGTTGGCCAGGGTGGTATCAATCTCCTGACCTCATGATCCACCCGCCTCAGCCTCCCAAAGTGCTGGGATTATCGCACCCGGTTGCTGTTACTTTGTTTTTTATAAAATGAGATGGAGTTCTCACTGTGTTGCCCGGGGTGGGCTCAGATGATCCTCCCACCTCAGTCTCCCTAAATGCTGGTGTTACAGATGTGAGCCACCGTGCCCAGCCTGTGTCCCCCACTCCCAGACGGAGTCTTGCTCTGTTGCCCAGGCTGGAGTGCCATGGCATGATCTACTTTCACTGCAACCTCGGCCTCCTGTAAGACAGGTTCAAGAGATTCTCCTACCTCAGTCTCCTGAGTAGCTGGGATTACAGGTGTCCGCCGCAACGCCCAGCTTATTTTTGTATTTTAGTAGAGACGGGGTTTCACCATGTTGCCCAGGCTGGTCTTGAACTCCTGAACCGAAGTATTCCTCCTACTTTGGCCTCCCAAAGTGCTGGGATTACAGGTGTGAGCCACCATGCGCGGCCTGTTTTTTTGTTTTGAGAAAGGGTCTTACTCTCTCCCAGGCTGGAGTGTGGTGGCATGGTCACAGTCCCTGCAGCCTTCAACTCCTGGGCTCAAGCGGTCCTCTTGCCTCAGCCTCCTGAGTAGCTGGGACTACAGACCTGCCCCACCACACCACCTGCATCCTCCTCTCAGAAGCGTATTATAGGCATGAGCCATCATGCCCCGCCACATTTTGTTTTGATGCAGCATCAGATCTGGAAGATTCTGAGTCTGGAAAAGAGTATTTCATATTTGGATTGGTGAGTTATTCACCCTCTTTCCCACTTCCTGCAAAACTCCCTATCAGCAACAAAGCAAAATGAATTTTTTTTCCCCTTGAGACAGGGTCTTGCTCTGTTGCCAAGGCTGTAGTGCAGTGGCACCATCATGGCTCATTGCTGCTGCCTCAACCTTCTGGACTCAAGCAATCCTCCCGCCTCAGCTTCTTGACTACAGGTGCATGCCACGCACCCAGCTGGTCGGTCTCTCTCTCTCTCTTTCTTTCTTTCTTTCTTTCTTTCGACAGGGTTTTGCCTTGTTCCCCAGGCTGGTCTTCAACTCCTGGACTCAATCAATCCACCCTCTTTGACCTCCTAAAGTGCTGGGATTCCAGGTGTGAGCCATCATACCCGACCATTGATTTTATTATGGTAGAGTCGATGATGAGTAGCATGAAATTTTCTAGCTCATCTGGGATATATGGGGAGTTTATCTTGAATATATAAATCCTTTGATAATCTGATTTGGTGTGTTTAATGAATGAAGTAATTGGTACAAGGTCTTTCTCCAGTCTTTTGCTGTTGCTTTCCCACAACTATCCCTGGTAAGGGTTTTTACATATATTACACATTCACACTTGCCTTGTTGCCCCATCCCTTTTTCTTCCCAAGAGTCTCACTTGGGTTGAATGTAGGAAGAGTTAACAGTATAGTAGGGTGAGCAGCCTATTGAAACTCATCCTCAGCTTCATAAAGGCAGATTGATGAAAGTTCTAAGACCCATATGCTAACATTTGCTACTCAGGTAGGTCAGTGTGAAGAAAGTGGTGGCTTTTCTTATTTTTTTTCTTTTTGAGACGGAGTCTCGCTCTGTCACCCAGGCTGGAGTACAGTGGTGCGATCTCAGCTCACTGCAACCTCCGACTCCCTGGTTCAAACGATTATCCAGCCTCAGCCTCCTGGAGTAGCTAGAATTACAGGCACCCACCACCATGCCCAGCCAATTTTTGTATTTTTAGTAGGGATAGGGTTTCACCATGTTGGTCAGGATGGTCTCCATCTCCTGACCTCGTGTTCCGCCTGCCTCAGCCTCCCAAAGTGCTGGGATTGCAGGTGTGAGCCACCCCCCGCACCTAGCCGAAAGTGGCTCTTTTCAAAGGATTTGAAGTTCACTGTATCGAGAGCTTTGTGGGCCCTGCAGTGGGAGCCAGGTTTACAAGGGGCTTCTCTTCTATAATCAGGCAGATCATTTTAACTTTACTAAGCCTGTTTCCTCATCTATAAAGTGGATGTGTAGCACATCTATCTATAGAGTGGCATTTGCTTGGCATATAGTACTAGCATTAAGACCTCTTTCACTAGATAACAAACCAACTATTAAAGAAAAGGTGCGATCTCAATTTCTGGTTAAGTTGTATAGCTCATCTTTTTTGCATGGTTTGCAAAGTAGTGAGCATTTTACTGGTGTATAAGTAGTATGTAAGCCTTTGTGTTGATCTGTTAACATTTCCATGAGAGCCACAATGCTTTTATTTTCACATACTGGCCCTTATTGGGACAAAGAGTTAATTGCCTACGCCAAGAATAGTATGTGTATATTGATATTAACTAATACACAATGGTAGTTTTACTGTGATTTTAAAATTCTAATAATGTAGAAATCTCTTTGTAAACAGACTGTTTTCTTTCTGGATGCCTTAACAAAGTAAGGAGAATTGCCAGGCATGGTGGCTCACGCCTGTAATCCCAGCACTTTGGGAGACCAAGGCGGGTGGATCACATGAGATCGGGAGTTTGAGACCAGCCTGGCCAACATGGAGAAATGCTATCTCTACTGAAAAAATACAGAATTAGTCGGGCATGGTGGCACATGCCTGTAGTCCCAGCTACTTGGGAGGCTTAGGCAGGAGAATTGCTTGAACCCGGGAGGCAGAGGTTGCAATGAGCCGAGATCACACCATTGCACTTCA
>NW_012110920.1:1411915-1416092 GCF_000951035.1 Colobus angolensis palliatus | reverse complement strand
GAGGCTGAGGCAGGAGAATTGCTTGAACCCAGAGGTGGAGGTTGCAGTGAGCTGAGACCATGCCATTGTACTCCAGTCTGGGTGACAGAATGAGACTCTGTCTCAAAAAAAAAAAAAGAAAAGAAAACATACTCCTCAGTTGGATTCACCACTCACATTTGCTTTCTATATATTTATGTTATTTGCTAAACCACTAGAAATTCAGTTGCAGACATACCCTTTCTAAATATGTCATTTGTATCTCCTAAGGATAAGGGCATTTTCTTCTACAATCAATATAATACATTTGGGACATTGAAGTATTATTTAAAAAAAATTTTTTTTGAGACAGTCGTCTAGCGCAATCTCAGCTCACTGTAACCTACACCTCCCAGGTTTGGTTTCAAGCCATTCTCATGCCTCAGCTTTCTGAGTAGCTGGGATTACAGGCGCATGCCACCACTCCTGGCTAATTTTTGTGTTTTTAGTAGAGACGGGGTTTCACTATGTTGGCCCGACTCTGGAACTCCCAGCCTCAAGTGATCTGCTCACCTTGGCCTTCTAAAGTGCTGAGATTACAGGCGTGAGCGACTGCACCCAGCAAAATTAATGTAATGTTCTAATATACAGTCTCTACAGATTGAGTATCCCTTAACCAAAAAGCTTGGGACTACGGTGTTTTGGATTTTGGATTTTTGAGTATTTGCATTATACTTACCAGTTGAGCATCCCGAATCTGAAAATCAAAAATCTGAAATGGTCCAATGAGCATTTTTTTGAGCATCATGTTAGTGCTCAGAAAGTTTCAGATTTCTGGATTTAGGATGCTCAACAAAGGTCTTTTCAAACATAAATATCTTGATACCTAATCCCCTCCATTTATTATCCATTGTAGTTGTTACATTTCTTCAGTTTCCTTTAACTTGGAACAATTCCTTAGCCTTTGTCTTTAACAATGACACTTTAAAGGGTGTGCACCAGATGTTTAAAGAATGTCCCTTAATTTATTTTTTTCTGTTTCTTCCAGCTTCAGTTCAGGTTACGCATTTTGGCAAGGATACTTAACTCTGTTATATTACATCAGAAGCCACATGATGTCAGCTTATTCCAATATTTGTTGTGTTAGGTGGTTAAGGTGTTGTCTGCCAGATTTCTCTACTGTAAGGTTTCTTCTCATAATTCTGTGGGAGGATACATTGAGTCTCCTTCCTCAACAAACCCACTGATTTTAACATCTGTTGATTCTTGCTTGAATCAGTTATTACTATCATACCTTATATATTAGCTGATAAATTTCTCCGGTCAAGAAGAATTTTCCCTTCTCATTTCTTTTATATCATTGCTAATTTCTACACCAGTGTTGGTGTAGACTCCATTTTTAATTTGATTAATGTGTTGTGACCTATGACAGTCATTCACTTTACCCCATTCAGCTGTTGGGGGCTGGGGTGCTCATCTCAGCTCCTTGAATGAGACTTTATACAGTCTGTTAATACACTGGCCGGGCGCGGTGGCTCAAGCCTGTAATCCCAGCACTTTGGGAGGCCGAGACGGGCGGATCACGAGGTCAGGAGATCGAGACCATCTTGGCTAACACGGTGAAACCCCATCTCTACTAAAAAAAAATACAAAAATCTAGCCGGGCGAGGTGGCGGGCGCCTGTAGTCCCAGCTACTCTGGAGGCTGAGGCAGGAGAATGGCGTAAACCCGGAAGGCGGAGCTTGCAGTGAGCTGAGATCGGGCCACTGCACTCCAGCCTGGGCGACAGAGCAAGACTCCGTCTCAAAAAAAAAAAAAAAAAATACACTGAAGGGTTCCAATCTGTGACCAAAGACGTTCAAACTCAGCTACATCAAACGTCTGTATAAGTCATAACAGTACTATAAGGTTTAAAATTTATGAAAGCTTGATGGAAGATCTTAAGGGATAAACTGCAAATGGAAATTTACCAGTACTGAAGATTCTACCAGAAGAGGCAATCTTAGAGAACAATATCCTAACTCTTTTATTAACTTTGAAATACCACAATTTTCATGTCTTCCTTTATGTGCTCTAATTAGATAATGTTTAAGTCACAGCTCACACAATTACATTCTCAGAATTCATCTTGATTAGCTCTCTTCCTACTAACTCTCTTTAATTTGTTTCTTCTCCAGAATTAACCACTGTTAACTGCTTACTGTTAACTTGTTACTTACTTGTATATGCGGATTGAAATGCATGATTTCTCAACATGGAATCAGCATTTGCAACCTAATGCGCTTATTTTTATTAGTATCACACCTCTCACAACTTCATGCTGATCCACGTTCATTTTGTAGATGTAAGTTATGTACTATTGTATTACTAAATCCTAAATGTTACAGGTTATTACAAAATCAGATCTGACTGTGCGTGGTTGCTTACGCTGTAATCCTAGCACTTTGGGAGGCTGACGTGGGCAGATCACTTAATGTCGGGAGTTCAAGACCAGCCTAGCCAACACAGTGAAACCCCATCTCTACTAAATACCAAAATTAGCCAGGTGTGGTGGCACACGCCTGTAATCCCAGCTACTTAGGAGGCTGAGGCAGGAGAATTGCTTGAACCCAGGAGGTGGAGGTTGCAATGAGCTGGGATTGCTCCACTACACTCCAGCCTGGGCAACAGAGTGATACTCCTTCTCAAGGAAAAAAGAAAAAAAGAAAAAAATCGGACCCCTATATCTTTGAAATCTAGTAAGTAAGTGTAAGTCTAAAGGAATATCCATAAATATCATCATTTGTTATGGTCTCTTAAATATTCTGTTTTCTACTTCTTAACATTTCCAAAATCAGTATGATGTCCCTTAATATCTTATAAAGTTGAATTTCTTTTTTTTTTTTCTTTTCCTGACACAGAGTCTTTGCTCTGTCGCCAAGGCTGGAGGGCAGTGGCACGATCTAGGCTCACTGCAACCTCCGCCTCACAGGTTCAAGCGATTCTCCTGCCTCAACCTCCCAAGTAGCTAGGATTACAGGTGCCTGCACCATGCCCTGCTAATTTTTGTTATTTTTAGTAGAGATGGGGTTTCACCATGTTGGTCAGGATGGTCTTGAATTCCTGACCTCAGGTGATTCGCTCCCCGCTCAGCTTCCCAAAGTGCTGGGATTACAGGTGTGAGCCACGGCCTAAAGTCGAATTTCTTCCTTCCTTCTTTCCTTCCTTTGTTTCCTTTCCCAAAGTGCTGGGATTACAGGCATGCATCACCGCACCCAGCCTATCCTTGTGTTCTTAAGATAGAACTACTTAGCCAGGCGTGGTGGCTCACACCTGTAATCCCAACACTTTGGGAGGCTGAGGCAGGAGAATAGTTCGAACCCAGGAGGCTGAGGTTGTAGTGAGCCGAAATTGTGCCACTGCACTCCAGCCTGGCAATAGAGCAAGACTCCGTCTCAAAACAAACACTTTCATATTCTCCAATAGTACCTAAGTTTTAGAGGCATTATGTTAAAAGTTTCTTTTTACACAGAAGGTGTATTTGGAATGTTTAATTCAGTGTTTATTAAAACAACAAACAATAATGAGTAACATCTTACTGGCTTCCCTCTATTATGACATCTAACCACCAGTTTAAATTTACTAAAGACTGGCTGGGCACAGTGACTCAGGTCTGTAATCCCAGCACTTTGGGAGGCCAAGGCAGGTGGATCACCTGAGGTCAGGGGTTCGAGACCAGCCTGGTCAACATGGTGAAACCTCATCTCTACTAAAAATGCAAAAATTAGCCAGGTGGTGTAGCGAGCACCTGTAGTCCCAGCTACTCAGGAGACTGAGGCAGGATAATTGCTTGAACCTGGGAGGTGGAGGTTGCAGTGAGCAGAGATTGCACCACTGCCCTCCAGCCTGGGTGACAGTGCGAGGCTCCTCAAAAAATAAATAAATAAATTTACTAAAGACCATAATCTACCAACACTTGGCAGATTAATTTCATCCTTTTGACATAAAAGTAAATGTATAAAACAGTCGTACCCTGATTCTGCTTTATTTTTATTTTTTTATTTGAGAGCGTCTCACTCTGTTGCCCAGTCTGGAGTTCAGTGGCATGATCTCAGCTCACAGCAGCCTTGACAGCCCCCGGCTTAAGTGATCCTCCCACTTCCACTTCCCAAGAAGTTGGGACTACAGGCGTATGCCACCATGCCGGCCAATTTTCTTTATTATTTCTTTTTTTTTTTTT
>NW_012110920.1:1407973-1410205 GCF_000951035.1 Colobus angolensis palliatus | reverse complement strand
ACACACACACACACACACACACACACACACACACGCCTTTAAATTCTTCACTTTGGCTTGTTGGAGTCCTGTCTCTGGTCGGTAGATGGTTTACAGCAGGCAGCGCAAGATCAGTCCACCCCATTCAGATGAAGTCAGGGATTTCAGGGCCTTGGTCCCTCAAGTCAATGAACTCCAGAGGAAAGGAATCTTCTGGAGATACCAGAAGACTCTGGTATGAGCAAAGCCCAGACTCTTCTGGGCTGTACTCATGTTACAAGAAAGGGGTCACGATCCAGACCCCAAGAAAGGGTTCTTGGATCTCGTGCAAAAAGGAATTCAGGGCAAGTCTGCAGTGAAAACCAAGTTTAGTAAGAAAATAGAGGAATAATGGCCGGGCGTGGTGGCTCACGTCTGTAATCCCAGCACTTTGGGAGGCCGAGGCAGGCGGATCCTGAGGTCGGGAGATGGAGACCATCCTGGCTAACACGGTGAAACCCCATCTCTACTAAAAATACAAAAAAATTAGCCGGGCGAGGTGGCGGGCACCTGTAGTTCCAGCTACTTGGGAGGCTGAGGCAGGAGAATGGCGTGAACCCGGGAGGCGGAGCTTGCAGTGAGCCGACTCAAAAAAAAAAAAAAGTAGAGGAATAAAAAAATGGGTACTCCATAGACAGAGCAGCCCCGAGAGCTGTTGGTTGCCCATTTTTGTGGTTATTTCTTGATGACATGCTAAACAAGGCGTGAATTATTCATACCTCCCCTTTTTAGACCGTATAAGGTAACTCACTGACGTTTGTAAACTGTCATGGCACTGGCTGGAGTGTAGCAGTGAGGACGACCAGAGGTCACTCTTGTCGCCAGTTTGGTTTTGATGGGTTTTGGCCAGCTCCTTTACTGCGACCTATTTTATCAGCAAGGTATTTATGACCTGTAGTTTGTGCTGACCTTCCTGTCTCATCCTGTGTCATAGAATGTCTTAATCATCTGGGAATGCAGCACGGTAGGTTTTAGCCTCATTTTACCCAGCTCCTATTTAAGATGGAGTTGCTTTGGTTCACGCGCCTCTGACATTTCCCCCTCCCTTTTATAGGAGAACCCTTAATCCTAAAGGTTGCAGAGGGATTAAGTTCTATCTTCTGTAACTCCTTCAGGCTGAATAGGGGGCAAAGATATTTCTGCCTAACTATGAGGGTCTCTGGCTAATTGGAGTAGAGAGGAGCTCAGTCAGAAAGCATCAGTATGGTGAGGTCCATTCATAACAAAAGTTTTGTCAAAACTTGAGTTTTGACAAAAGGTGATATCTGGAAGATTAGTGTTTAAGAATACATTTAGTAAACTTGTCCTGTATTCCTACACAAGGAGTACAACAGCAATATACTCCACAAGAGTAAAGCAAAATAAGTAAAGTTATTCCAAGTAAACTAAATTAGAAGGCTTTTCATGAACTGGGCAACTGTTGGAACTAAGCTGATATGGGGTCGTTAGTTGATTATAATGTGCCTAGAATAAGAATACTGATCCAGATTTTACATTACCCATCCTCTCGTTTCTTCTGAACAGCAGTCAGAGATTACTGCTTGGTTCACAGGAATGAGCAATGTTAGCCTAAATTGCAGAAACAAACTTAAAAATAACTAATGAGACTAGAATTTAATAACAAGTGTACCATAGTTCATGAAACATAATATTTTTCTCCAATTTCCTATTTTTACTAAAGAGAAATTGTAAGACTGATATGCTTTATTATACTTGGCCTGATTATATATATAAAGTGCAGCAAGAATAATTATTTTTCACATAAGGTCTTTTTAAATTGGCTTTGATGGAACCCTATTCCATAGAAGGAATTTCAGATAAGACTTTTTTTTTCTTTTTGCAGTTATTATTATTATTATTATTATTTTACCATTCATTCAACTGTTTGCGCAGAGAGAAGCCAGAAATCTCACTGGTAAGAAATTCTTAACCTTTTCCCGGGATGCCAGGCTTCTGGGTTCCCTTTCCATGAGTGGCCCCAGTGATACAGCTTGTGGCACCATCACCCTGGAGGCCAAGCAGCATCATAAAGGAAAAATATTTTTTTGTTCTGGCTAGAGCAAAATATGTGATAAAACATAGACATTAGCTACTCTGTTTAGCACCCAATATCAAACTGGCAAGGCTTAAATTTGCCCCCAGATGGACCCTATCATCTTTTTTTCTTTTTCTTTTCTTTTCTTTCTTTCTTTTTTTTTTTTTTTTGAGATAGAG
>NW_012110920.1:1397143-1407667 GCF_000951035.1 Colobus angolensis palliatus | reverse complement strand
CATGTTGGTCAGGCTGGTCTTGAACGCCTGACCTCGTGATCCGCCCGCCTTGGCCTCCCAAAGTGCTGGGATTACAGGTGTGAGCCACCGAGGCTGGCAACCCTGTCATCTTTAATCCAGCCTCCGATTTAGAGTTTCAACACATGGACTCTGGGCAATATGGTTGCCCTGAGTAGCAGAAAAGATTAAAAAAAAAAGGGAAAGGAGAGAGAAAAAAGCATTGCCTATGGCGGGGCGGGGAAGACAAAATGCTCAGGGAGGCCAGAGAAAGAGCCACCCATTGCAGCAACACTGAAAAGTTCAAGTGGCTGCGGGTGCTGTCATGAAGGTATCTTTTCGGGCAGTCCCATCAGTTCTCAAGTTTCCCCTTTTAGGGAGGAAAAAGCTCCCCATGTCCCACGATCCTGTACATGCCTAATCCTGTCACCCACAGCCATCAGCAAAGAGTGCAAGGCAGATTAATACAAAAAGCATAGTCTGCAGTGCCAAACTCCTTTTTAGCCGAGTGGGAGACTTTACTGAGAGGGGCCTCTAACCCCCTAAATCTTAGAAGGGACTCTAACCCTCCTAGGTCAGGCCTCTAACCCGAGGTTAGTCAAGCATCCTTGCCTTTTATTAAGAGGGGCCTCTAACCTACTCTGTCTTAGAGGAGACTCTAACTCCCCTAAGTTGGGTCTCTAACCCAATCTGATTCTTTACCCCACCACTTACCCAAAGTTGTCCAGTCACTGCTGGAGTCTATTTCCTTTGTGTGAGGGGGGTCTCCTCAGTATTGTCCCTTTTGTGGTTTGCAAGATAGATGTTACCAGACCCCACCACTTACCCAATGTTAGCCTTTGGGTTGGGAGTTTCTGTAGTATAGTCACTTCCCTGGTCACCAGAAAGATGTTACCGGACCCCCGCACTCACCCAAAGGTAGCTGTTGGGTCAGGGTTTCTCCACTATAGTCTCTTCTGTGGTCACCAGAAATATGTTTCAGGAAAGGGGGTCCCGATCCAGGCCCCAAGAGAGGGTTCTTGGATCTCACGCAAGAAATAATTCAGGGCGAGTCCACAATACAAAGTGAAAGCAAATTTATTAAGAAAGTAAAGGAGCTGGGCACGGTGGCTCACGCCTGTAATCCCAGCACTTTGGGAGGCTGAGATGGGTGGATCACTTGAGGTCAGGAGTTCGAGACCAGCCTGGCCAACGTGGCAAAACCGCGTCTCTACCAAAAAATACAAAAATTAGCCAGGCATGGTGATGCACGCCTATAGTCCCAGCTACTCAGGAGGTTGAGGCAGGAGAATTGCATGAACTCACGAGGTGGAGGTTGCAGTGAGCTGAGATCGTGCCACTGCACTCCAGCCTGGGTGACAAAGCAAGACTCCATCTCAAAAAAAAAAAAAAAAAAAAGTAAAGGAATAAAAGAATGGCTACTCCATAGAGCAGCCCCGAGAGCTGCTGGTTCCCCATTTTTATGGTTATTTCTATGCTAAACAAAGGGTGGATTATTTATCCCTCCCCTTTTTGGACCATATAGGGTAACTTCCTGATGTTGTTGTGGCATTTGTAAACTGTCATGGCACTGGTGGGAGTGTAGCAGTGAGGATGACCAGAGGTTACTCTTGTCACCATTTTGGTTTTGGTTGATTTTGGCTGGCTCCTTTACTGCAAGCTGTTTTATCAGCAAGGTCTGTATGACCTGTAGTTTGTGCTGACCTCCTGTCTCATCCTGTGACTTAAAATGTCTTAACCATCTGGGAATGCAGCACTGTAGGTTGCAGCCTCATTTTACCCAGCTCCTATTTAAGATGGAGTTGCTGTGGTTCACACGCCTCTGACCCTCATACATATGTGGGAAATGTGCCTTATAGCAGAACCTGGAAAACCTCAAGATATTCCCTGAGACCTATGCAGATCCCCAGATTTCAAGTCCTGCCAGAATACTTGATCACTTTCATTAGAGTAAGTGGCCTCTTCAAACTTAATAACCTTGTAAATATATGATGAAATTAATTCATAAAGCATTTAAAAATCACCTTTGGGCCAGGCATGGTGGCTTATGCCTGTAATCCTAGCACTCTGGGAGTCCCAGGCAGGCAGATCACTTGAGGTCAGAAGTTAGAGACAAGCCTGGCCAACATACTGAAACCCCATCTCTACTAAAAATACAAAAATTAGCTGGGCATGGTGGTACATGCCTGTAAACCCAGTTACTCGGGAGGCTGAGGCAGAAAAATTGCTTGAATGAGGTGGAGGTTGCAGTGAGCTGAGATTGCGCCACTGCACTCTAGCCTGGGCGACAGAGTCTAAGACTCCATCTTAGAAAAAAAAAAAAAAATTGACTTTACACCTTTTTGCCCAATGGTTTTTTTCATCTTGATAGTTTTTACACTAACTGGTGGGGACAGTTCAAGGAGTTTCTTTTTGGGTTACAACACTATCACATCTCTAGATACCCCAATATAAGATTCTAGTGAAACATGGAGTCAAAGATGGATTTAGGAACAAAGGGACCTCCTCTATGGTTCTCCTCACTCCCTGCCTCCCCTTCTGTCTCAGTATGGGTCCGGTGTGCTCTGGCAGGACAGGCGGGTGTGGGGAAGGGAGGGATAGAGATGCAGAAATGCTGGCACATGGCCAATGCTAAAAGGGGTTCTGAAATTACTTCCAGCCACATGTCCTCCCCACCTCTCTCCCTGGTCATGGAGCCAGGAAAAGAAAGGAGTTTGTATGGCCTCAGGACCCTCAGCTTGGACTTTGCCTCAAACCCTTGTCCATTTTTCTTTCTTGGAGAGCAGTAGGATACTATTTTGAGACATGAAGGTCCTTTATTTCTGTGTTCTCCTTACCTTCCCCATTACAGAGACTTCCCAGGTAGAGGACTTCCTAGGATAGCTTTCTTCTAGTATAAGTACTGGAGCTAGAGGGAGAGAGAGCCCAGAATTGAGTCTGCATGGATTTTTTTTTTCATTGAAATTTACCAAAGTAATATGTACACATAAGTAAAAGCAAAATATTCCTAAAGGATTTATGATGAAATCAAAAGCCCAAAATCTCTCCCCTCTTCTTTCCTCAGTCATATAGCAGCTCTATGTATCAGACTTCTCAGGTAAATCTAAATTAGGATAATATTTCTTTTTTTTCTTTTCTTTTCTTTTTTCTTTAAGACGGAGTTTCAGTCTTGTTGCCCAGGCTGGAGTGCAATGGCATAATCTTACCTCACTGCAACCTCCACCTCCTGGGTTCAAGCGATTGTCCTGCCTCATCTTCCTGAGTAGCTGGGATTACAGGCATGCACTACTATGCCCAGCTAATTTTTATATTTTTAGTAGAGATGGGATTTCACCATGTTGGTCAGGCTGGTCTCGAACTCCTGACCTTAGGTGATCCACCTGCCTCTGCCTCCCGAAGTGCTGGGATTACAGGTGTGAGCCACCATGCCTGGCCTCAGTATTTCTTATTTGATAGATTTATATTGGATTCACTTTTTTTTTTTGAGACGGAGTCTCACTCTGTCGCCCAGGCTGTGGTGCAGTGGTGCGATCCCGGCTCACTGCAACCTCCACCTCCCAGATTCAAGCGATTCTTCTGCCTCAGCCTCCGAGTAGCTGGGACTACAGGCATGTGACACCACACTCGGCTAATTTTTGTATTTTTAGTAGAGACGGGGTTTCACCATATTGGCCAGGCTGGTCTCGAACTCCTGACCTCGTGATTCGCCCACCTTGGCCTCCCAAAGTGCTGGGATTAAAGGCATGAGCCACCGTGCCCAGCCTGGATTCACTTTCTATAGGTCAATTAGATAGCATATTATATTTGTATTTTCTTCAGGGTGATCAACACCAAAAGCTAATGATGGATTAAAATGGCCACAAATTCCAGTACATGTTTGAACCTGTGCTGCCATTGTGACTTGCTTTGGTCAATAAATGCACCAGAAGTGGCACTGTGTGACTTTGAGCTTCGGCCTCCAGAGGCTTTGCAGGCTCTACTCGCAGGCGTTTTGTGAACGCTGTCACCTTGTGCACAAGCTTGAACTAGCCTACTTGAGGATGAGACCCTTGGAAGAGAGAGTGATCAATGGAAAACGTCTCACTTGCTCAGCTGTTACAACCATCTCAGCTGAAACTCCTGTGCGTGAGGTCAGCCTGGCTGTGTGCTGTGTGCAAATGCATGTCGCCACAGAGCAGAAGTACCATTGAACAGAGCCTAGATTAAGTTGCCAAACTAAAGAATGGGAGCAAATAATCACTTGGTTCAAGTCCCCAAGTTTCAGGGTGGTTTGTTATTCAGCAATAGATGTGGATACCAACCTAATCATGTCCTCAAACCTAGTTAATAAAAAAGAAGCATTTTCAATGAACAAGTGAGCAACTGTACCTAGAAGTGACTTACTCCATGCCCAACGGGGGAGTTAGTGGGTACATGGGACAGTTACACATTGTTCTCCTTTGTTGAACAGTCTCTTGTCCAAGTTCCCATGCTGAAAAATTTTAACACATTTCTCAGAATTAGCTTTACATAAAGCTTTATTTATCTAATGAAAAAGCTAGTGTTTCAGTAAAATACATCTTTTATCTGGTATTTTAAAGGAAAGCAGCCCCATTTCTCCAATTTGCCTTCCTGTTGAGTATTTCATCATAGTCTTTTTTGTTTTGTTTTGTTTTGTTTAAGACAGAGATTTGCTCCTGTTGCCCAGGCTGGAGTGCAATGGCATGACCTCAGCTCACTGCAACCTCTGCCTCCTGGGTTCAAGCGGTTCTCCTGCCTCAGCCTCCTGAGTAAGCTGGGATTACAGGCGCCTGCCACCATGCCCGACTAATTTTGTATTTTTAGTAGAGATGGGGTTTTACCATGTTGGTAAGGCTGGTCTCAAACTCCCAACCTCAGGTGATCTGTCTGCCTCAGCCTCCCAAAGTGCTGGGATTACAGGTGTGAGCCACCGTGCCCAGCCTCACCATAGAGTTTAAAGTCAAAGACAGAGAAAAAAAGATAAATCTATTTAGGTCAAATGCTAAATGCCAAGAAAAACTTGCAATAATAGAAAGCTTTTATTTGGACAACCCAGTAACTCCTGTTTAGGGAAAGTCAGTAAGATGTAGCAAGAAACAGGCAACCGGATTGAGTGCTACACAAGTAGGAAAAGCAGGGGGCATTTAAACAAGTTCAGGGTCAAATTAACAAATTGGTTTTTGAGGCTTCTTGTTTTGCAAGTACACAGGGATCACCAGTTCTAATCTCATGAGTAGGACTAGGATGAAAAATTACAGTCCCTTTTCTATGATAGTTTAGTGTAATTTTTGGATGTTTGCTTTCCAAATTTCCTGTATATCTAATTTACTATTTTCTTAATCAGAGTTGTGGGTAAGGATCTCCATGCATGCTGTGATCTGTCCGTGGTACTTGGCAAGCTCACCAGCAATGTGAAAGATTCCCAGCCAGCCAGGGAAGCACAGTCCATTTAAAGCCATCCGAGGTGGTGAGAGAGCATGGAAATCACACTGGCATACCTGTTTTGGTTTGGGCAGCAGTGCTGAAGTAAGACAGCAGGGGCACAGCACATTACACACACACACACACACACACACACACACACACACACACACACACACACACACCGCTCTGAGACATAAGCTCAGGGAGAAATTGTATATGGTAGAATTCAAGGGAAGCCAGAAGGAGATTAAGTGGTAGTTGTCCAGAATTCCCAAGAGAACTGTGCTATTATCTATGAAGGTCTTCAAAGTAGGTTTCCTTCCTAAGGTTGAAAAATTCTCACCTTCAGGTTTACTGATGAGTTTTAGTATATAGACGAATTATTGTGCAGTGGTTGAAGACATGAAGACATGGATACTGATGGAACTGTGTTTTTTTTTTTTTTTGAGATGGAGTTTTGCTCTTATTGCCCAGACTAGAGTGCAGTGGCACAGTCTCGGCTCACTGCAACCTCTGCCTTCCAGTTTCAAGCAATTCTCCTGCCTCAGCCCCCCAAGTCACTGGGATTACAGGCCCCCACCACCACGCCCAGCTAATATTTTTGTATTTTCAGTAGAGATGGGTTTCACCATGTTGGTCAGGCTGGTCTCAAACTGCTGACCTCAAGTGATCCGCCTGCCTTGGCCTCCCAAAGTGCTGGGATTACAGGCGTAAGCCACTGTGCCTGGCTCAATTTTTCTTTTTCTTTCTTTTTTTTTTTTTTTTGAGACAGAGTCTGACTCTGTTGCCCAGGCTGGAGTGCAGTGTGGTGATCTCAGCTCACTGCAACCTCCACCTCCTGGGTTCAAGGGATTCTCCCTGCCTCAGCCCCACGAGTAGCTGGGCTTACAGGCGCCCGCCACTATGCCTGGTTAATTTTTGTATATTTAGTGGAGATGTGGTTTCACCATCTTGGCCAGGCTGGTCTTGAACTCCTGACCTAGTGATCTACCTGCCTCGGCCTCCCAAAGTGCTGGGATTTCAGGCCACCATGCCTGGCCAGAACTGTTCTATATTGTGATTATGGTGGTCATTAAACAAACATATACGTGTGATAAAATCCATAGAACTGTACATGAAAACAAAGTCTGTTTATAATAAAAAACTCCAGGCTAGGCGCATGGTGGCTCACACCTGCAATCCTAGCACTTTGGGAGACTGACGCAGGAAGATTGCTTGAGGACAGGGGTTTGAGACCAGCCTGGGAAATATAGTGAGACCTTGTTTCTACAAAAAAATTAAAAAATTAGTTGAGTGTGGTGGCGCGTGCCTGTAGTCTCAGTTACTCGGGAGGCTGACATGGGAGGATCGCTTGGGCCTGGGAGGTGGGGGCCACAGTGAGCTGCGACTGTGTCACTGCACTCCAGCCTGGGTGACACAGTGAGAAACTTTTTCAAAAAAAACAAAACAACAAAGCCCCACATGAGTTCTGGAGATAAGAGTGCCTGGGTTTGTTTGAATCACAGCTTCATCACTTATTATTTAGATCCTGGGTAAGTTATTTGTGCCTCAGTTTCCTCATCTGTAAATGTGGGTAATAATAGTATCTTCTGCATGGGGTTGCTGTAAGGATTCAGTTAATATATGTAAAGCACTTGAAAGAGTGCCTGGCTCACTTTATGTACTATATAAGTGATAGCTACTATTATTATTATTACATGAGTATAAAGGAGTAAAAAGATATATGGGCTATCATATGATTATAGTAACTATGAGTAATCTGAAGTCTGAAATAAAACTACCATGAGGTACTGGCTTTATGCAGGAAAGGAAGAAACTCTGTAAGAGGTTAGTGAAAATGCTATTAAGCAAATTTAAGTTTGCTCTTTCCCTATTTTCCAGGGAAGGCAAAAATCAACCAAACAAAAAAATCCTTTCACTCTATTGATTCATGCGTTGAATGTCTGCTCTTTTCTTTTCTTTTGTTCTTTTTTTTTAGACGGAGTCTCACAATGTCGCCTGGGGTTGGTGTTCAGTGGCACGACCTCGGCTTGCTGCAACCTCTGCCTCCCAGGTTCAGCCTCCTGAGTAGCTAGGATTACAGGCATGTGCCACCTTTGTATTTTTAGTTGAGACAGGGTTTCACTATGTTGGCCAGGCTGGTCTCAAACTCCTGATCTCATGATCCACCCGCCCAAAGTGCTGGAATTGCAGGGGTGAGCCACCATCCCCAGCTATGCCTGCTATTTTCTAGGGCTTACTGAAAGGTTAGAAAGGATCCTGGCAGTCTTTCACTTCCATATATTTCACTTCCAGTATCACCTGACACGTGATGATATATTCTCTAATGCGTCTGCTTTTTTTTGTGTATGTGTGACCTCAGTTTTTTCCGATTTACCACAGCTGCCGGGTAGAGGTACTGACGGTGTCTGTGATTAAGCATCATACCTATTACAGCATCTACCAATGAGAGTATTAAGACCAAATGAATTCTCCCACTAGATTGATTACACAGGAGGTAAATTCTGAGAATTATTTGCGAAGCAAAAAGAAGCTTTTGAAAACAGGAACCTGGGAATCCAAGCAGTGGGTGTTTTGAGGATGATCCAGATACACTTAGGAGTATTCAGATCCTGAAACTCCATGACATGAAGGGAAAAGGTGAGGCATCATTGCAATATGATGTTAAAATAGTAATCTTGGCCTGGTGTGGTGGCTCACACTTGTAATCCCAGCACTTTGGGAGGCTGAGGTGGGAGGACTGGTGAAACTAGGAGTTTGAGACCAGCCTGGGCAACAAAGTGAGACCCTGTCTCTACAAAAATAAAAAAATTAGCTGGGTGTGGTGGCACTTGCCTATAGTTCCAGCTACTCGGGTGACTGAGGCGGGAGTATTGCTTGAGCCCAGGAGGTCGAGGCTGCATTGAGCTGTGATTATACCACTACACTCCAGCCTGGGTGACAGAGTAAGACCCTCTCAAACAAAAAAAAAAAAAAAAGAAAAGCAATCTTGAACCATTCCCCTCTCACTACAAGGTCTTCCTGGGGGCAGATAATATGACAGAGAGACATTCAGAGCAGGCAGAGGTGTCATCTAGTTGATTCACATGAGTCTGAAATCTTGTTTTTAATGTTTAAGCATTACTCTTTGACAGTTGAGAGAAAACAACCCCCCGGGAGGAGGAAAGCGGCCAAGAGAAAATGGAACAGCTGAGAAAGAATGGAAATGACTCTAATGCTCCACGACACACAGCCAAGTGGGAGGGAAGCCAGGGTAAATGATCCGAGCCCGTCTACGAAACAGCCCGCCTCAGCTTGCGCGCTGGGTGCTTACTCAGTGAAGCAATAACAACTCTGTCATGGCTGACACAGCTGGAGCTCCTCCACGTTAGTCAACTGCAGGAAACCAGCCTATGTCCCTTGTGCAAGAAGGGTCTGAACACTAGAGACACAGGCATACAAGACTGTGTCTCTACTCCACTTCTCCTTGGTTGTTATGGGAAGTGAGTGTCTCAAGTTAAATAAACTAGACTCTGGGGAACTATACAGTAAAGACTTAGTGATCGGCACAGCTTGGCATTTATGGTGATTAAAGATACAAACATATTGCAACTTCATTTTGTCTTAGTAACTTTGAAGAAGATGCTGTTATTTTAGTTTAATTAGAGGGGGGAAAAGCAGGGAGATTACGTGTAACTTTTTAAAATAAAACTTTGAACCTAATATCACATAAAAGTCAAAAAGTACTTTGATGGAATTCATTTTACTTCTTTTGGATGTCATGAATACAAAAGACATGCTCAACACCACAAGGCTGCAGAGCCAGGTAAACAATCTAGAATAAACTTGCTTCATTGTTTTCTAGCAACCCCTAACCACCTCTTTGATCTGTGGAAGTAAGGAGTTGGTACTTTGCCCTTAATTTCTCCTCCCATTCTGGCCAGAAGAGCCTACTAATTCTTGTACCCTGTCATAGTGTAAGCGACTGCTGATTCAAGAGATGTCTTTATATGGATAATGGATAAAGAAGTATAGTCATGTATCGCATAATGACTTCTTGGTCAGCAGTGGGCCACATATACAGCTGTAGTCTGGCAAAATTCTAATGGAGTCGGAAAATACCTATTGCCTAATGATTTGTGTTACAGCTGCCTACAGAATTCAGTACAGCAACATGTTGTACAGGTTTCTAGCTTAGGAGCCACAGGCTATACCATACAGCCTAGGTGTGGAGTAGGCTATACCATCTAGGTTTGTGTAAATACACTTTATGGTATTTGCACAAAGACGAAATCGCCAAACGATGCATTTCTTAGAACACATCCTTATTGCTAAGCAATGCACTACTGTGTATGTAAAGAGTAGAGCTCAGAGACTAACATAGTAATGGAACTTTCTTAAAGCAAAATCTACTAGGACGCACTTGAGCCTAGCAGTGATCCTAGGCTGCATTGGACTGGGGGTATAATATGGAACAAATTAATACCAGATCCCAACAGAAGTCCTCAACTAATTCTAGGCATAGAGCATCTTTCTCACTGTTTGCTGGCTTTCTTTCCTGCTTTTTTTCCCTTGAGATGGAGTCTTGCTGTGTTGCCCAGGCTGGAGTGCAGTGGTACAATCATGGCTTACTGCAGCCTCAACCTCCCAGGCTCAATCAAGGGATCTTCCCACCTCAGCCCCCTGAATAGCTGAGACTACAGGTGTGTGTCACCATGCCCAACTAAATTAAAATTTTTTTTTTTTTTTTTTGTAGAGACAGGGTCTTAACTATGTTGCCAGGGCTGGTCTTGAATGCCTGGCTTCAAGGGATCCTCCTGCCTTGGCCTCCCAAAGTGTTTTGATTATGGGTGTGAACCCTGTGCCTGGCCCTGTTTTCTGAAGTACATTTTCCTAAGTTGTCAGGGTATTAGTAGTCAGTTTTTAGATTGTTTCTCCACAAAGGCCCAGTTCACCCTGTGCTGACTTTTTTCCTGCCTGTTTTTTGTTTTAATTCTACCTAAATATCCTGGCCTAAGTTCTGAACTGTGAACTCCTGTTTTCAACTGTAGGTAGAAATATAATGACAATTTTTTTTTTTTTGAGATGGAGTTTCGCTCGTTACCCAGGCTGGAGTGCAATGGC
>NW_012110920.1:1390767-1396163 GCF_000951035.1 Colobus angolensis palliatus | reverse complement strand
GCCCGCCTCAGCCTTCCAAAGTGCTGGGATTACAGGCGTAAGCCACCACACCTGGCCGAAATGCAGTTTTATACATAAAGAATCACCTTGCCCAAGATACCAATAGTACTCACTTTGAAACACTATAAAAGGTCTACAACATTACAAGTTGCATCTTAAAAAATTCTCCATTATATTTAGTCTAAGAGGACTTAGAAGAGGGCTGAAGAGTGGGGAGAAGGCAGGAGAGTGTGAAATACATGGGGACTCCCATATGTTGGGAGAGAACATGGCCCTCTAAGGAATTTCATGGCTCTAACTGCGTTTCAGCCTAGCTTATCTTACCAGCACTTATTTCAACATTAGGATCTGGGACTTGACTTGGCAGGCGTCCATGACACAGCTGTAGTACTACTTACTCAGCTAGGAATAACAAAAGGTGTAGACTTTCTCTTTTTTCCTTTTTTTAGACAAGGTCCCACTCTGTTGCCCAGGCTGGAGTGTAGTAATGTGACCATAGCTCACTGCAGCCTCCATCTCCCAGGCTCAAGTGATCCTCCTGACTCAGCCTCCCCAGTAGCTGAGACTACAGGCACACAGCACCATGACTGGCTAATTTTTTTGGGTTTTAGTAGAGATGAGGTCTTGCTGTGTTGCCCAGGCTGGTCTTGAACTCATGAGCTCAAGCAATCTTCTCACCTTGGCATCCCAAAATGTTGGGATTACAGGCATGAGCCACTGTGCCTGGCCAATAAAGACTTTTGACTGATGTAATATTATTCAGTCATATAAAGACAAAATGTAAGTAAAATGGTTAAAGTATCCTCTCAGTTGCAGAATAGACCTCAGTTGCTAGAAATACATAGCTTTTTAAAAATCTTATTTAGTTTTTTGGGATGAAGTTTTGCTCTTATTGTCCAGGCTGGAGTGCAGTGGTGTGATCTCAGCTCACAGAAACTTCCACCTCCTGGGTTCATGCAATTCTCCTGCCTCAGCCTCCCAAGTAGCTGGGATTACAGGCGCCCACCACCACACCCAGCTAATTTTTGTGTTTTTAGTAGAGACGAGGTTTCACCATGTTGTCCAGGCTAGTCTCTAACTCTTGACCTCAGGTGATCCACTTGCCTTGGCCTCCCAGAGCGCTGGGATTACAGGCGTGAGCCACTGTGCCTGGCCTACAATTCATTTTTATTTAAAATAATAATAATAATAATAGAGATGGGGGTCTCACTATGTTGCCCAGGCTGATCTTGAACTCCTGGCCTCAAGCGATTCTCCTGCCTTGGCTTCCCAAAGTGCTGGGATTATAGGTGTGAGCCACTACATCCGGCCTTGAATCCTTTTTTATCTAAGACATTGTCAAATTGTGTAAGGTAAATTTCTACTTGTTCTCTAGAATCCATTCTCCTCATTTTTCCTTAATAAAAACCCCAAATGGGTCCCATTTCCTCCTCCATTTCCCAGCTTCCTTATGGGTGGGTATGGCCACGTGACTTGACCTATGGACTGTGTAAACTGATGTGTGCAACATCCAGCTTTTCCTCCCTTCTTTTAAATAGGGAAGCTGCTTGCTCTCCATGCTTTCTCCCTTTTCACCCTTACTGGGAAAGGATGACAACTTGGGCAGCCACCTTAGACCTACAAATGGCCATGGAATGTTCCACCAGCTGGATCCTTGGAGCAGAGCCATCTACTCATTTCTATCTTATTTAAGCCAACGTATTTTGGAGAAATTAATTTTCCTGCCATTTTTTTCATATGCTGGCTGCTAACTCCAAATAAGAGAAATGACATCTGGTCTCAACATAAAAAACAGTAATGAGGTGGGGCATGGTGCCTCATGCCTGTAATCTCAGCACTTTGGGAGGCCAGTGGGTGGATCACTTCAGGCCAGGAGTTAAAGACCAGCATGGACAACATGGTGAGACCTTATCTCTACTAAGAATACAAAAATTAGCCAGGGGTGGTGACACATACCTGTTATCCCAGCTACTCAGGAAGCTGAGGCATGAGAGTCGCTTGAATCCAGGAGGTGGAGGTTGCAGTGAGCTGAGATTGCACCATTGTACTTCAGGCTGGGTGACAGAGCAAGACCCTGTCTCAAAAAAAGAGAAACAACAGTAGTGGGAGAAACTTGAATGTAGCAGGCATCCAATTTTATATATATGTGGGTCAGATACATACTGTAGAAAAAAATAAACTCGTTTTTATAAGCTGAATACATTATGAACAGGCACAATCTTGAACAGTTTAAAAAAGTTAACTGTGGCTGGGCGCGGTGGCTCACACCTGTAATCCCAGCACTTTGGGAGGCCAAGATGGGCAGATCACGAGGTCAGATCGAGACCATCCTGTCTAACACAGTGAAACCCCATCTCTACTAAAAATACAAAAAATAAGCCAGGCATGGTGGCCAGCGCCTGTAGTCCCAGCTACACGCGGAGGCTGAGGCAAGAGAATGGCATGAACCTGGGAGGCGGAGCTTGCAGTGAGCCGAGATCTTGCCACTGCACTCCAGCCTGGGCGACAGAGTGAGACTCCGTCTCAAAAAAAAAAAAAAAAAAAAAATCGTTAAGAGCTTTGAAAAGGGTGAGGCTGGCCGCAGTGGCTCACGCCTGTGTTCCCAGCACTTTGGGAGGCTGAGGCGGGTGGATCACCTGATGTCAGGAGTTTGAGACCAGCCTGGCCAACATGGTGAAACCCCATCTCTACTAAAACTACAAAAATTAGCTGGGCATGGTGGTGCATGCCTGTAATCCCAGCTACTAGGGGGGCTGAGGCAGAAGGACTGCTTGAACCTGGGAAGCAGAGGTTGCAGTGAGCTGAGATCGTGCCACTGCACTCCAGCCTGGGAAACACAGTGAGACTCAGTCTCAAAAAAGAAAAAAAATGAGAAAAAAAAGGGTGAGACTGGGGGCTTTATTTATGTTTAATATGTTTAACACAATTTCAATGTATATTCTTGTGTTCAATACAGTTAATATCTGGAGTGAACAAGGTCGGTCTCATACATCTATCTGTCCTTTCTTCTTCCGCACGTTGAATACAAGGGAAACAGGCTTCTTGGTTTTATAGGCCACACTTTTCTTGATGCGCTGTCCTTTGATGTTAACAATATATGGCAAGAGAGGGGGCCGGACGGTCAAAACTGTTCCTTCAGGTGTATAGCCTCGGAGATGCAGTCTGTCCTTCACATTAGGTGTTACTGAAACCCAACCTATGCAGGCACATGACACAACACAAAAGGCTGTTAGCAGTCATCTTATTCAAAATACCAAACCAAAGCTGAAAATGGAATATCAGAGATGGCTGTCATTCTCTTTCACTCTCTTATTATTTTATTATTTTTAAAGAAACTATCTTGCTATGTTACCCAGGCTGAACTCAAGTTCCTGGGCTCTATTGATCCTCCTGCCTCAGCCTCCTGAGAAGCCAGGGGAACAGATGGGCACACCTTATTTTTAAAAAAGCATACAACGCGTTTGTGAAAAGTACAAACTTATTTTCAGAATAGGCTATATTTTATGAATAAACTAGTATGTATACCTTAAAATAATCAGCTTTCATCAGTTAAGGCACTTTTCTATTAAAAAAATTGTCAGTAAGGCTGCTTTATTCACTTTTTGTTTTTTTTTTTGAGATGGAGTTTGGCTCCTGTTGTCCAGGCTGGCGTGATCTCGGCTCACCGCAACCTCCACCTGCCGGGTTCAAGCGATTCTCCTGCCTCAGTCTCCCGAGTAGCTGGGATTACAGGCATGCGCCACCACGCCCGGCTAATTTTGTATTTTTAGTAGAGACTGGGTTTCTCCATGTGGGTCAGGCTGGTCTCAAACTCCCGACCTCAGGTGATCCGCCTGCCTTGGCCTCCCAAAGTGCTGGGATTACAGGTGTGAGCCACTGCACCCGTCCTTTTATTCACTTTTTAAAAAATGCTTGGCATAAAATTACCTGCAGAGGAAAACTTGATGTCTGCCACTGCTTCAGATCCCCCCCGTCCTTCTTTTAACATAATATCTTCAGCAACAAGAGGAGGAAATCCTGCCATTCGTTCTTTTCCACCCATTGGAACCTTCCAATGAAATAAAGATATTTACAAGTTCAAATTAAATTTCTTGGAACTCTAACATTAAGTAAATCACTGATAAGATAATTCTGTACAGGGATCAAGAATAAAATCCTTTCAAATATTCAACTGTTGAAAAGAACGTACAATCACTTCTGGGGTCAAATGAAAAGCAAGGGAACTCTGTGATGGGATGAAGCCTACAAATCTCAGGGCCCTGGGCCACACACTGGGCAAGCACCTGGCAGCAGCCTCCGGACAGGAGAATTGTGCTTCACTGACACTGTTTTTAGAATCCTCCACGGGGCTTCACATAGATTAATGTTGGGCAGTTAAGGCATGGTCCTTCCAAGTACCTCAGTTCTTACAAGTGTGGCCATCAAGATTAATGCCTGGTCTTTATGAGTTAAGGGTCCATATATAATGGATAAGATTTAGCTTTTATGTTTACAGGTGTTTCCATGATGAGAAGTAATTGGGTTTTTTTTTTTTGAGACAGAGTTTCGCTCTTGCTGCCCAAGCTGGAGTGCAATGGCACGATATCAGCTCACTGCAACCTCCGCCTCCAGGGCTCAAGTGATTCTCTTGCCTCAGCCTCCCAAGTAACTGGGATTACAGGTGCGTGCCACCATGCCAGGCTAATTTTTTGTATTTTTAGTAGAAACAGGGTTTCACCATGTTAGCCAGCCTGGTCTTGAACCCCTGACCTCAGGTGATCTGCCCGCCTCGGCCTCCTCCCAAAGTGCTGGGATTACAAGAGTAGGCCACTGTGCCTGGCCGTAACTGGATAATTTATTCATCTATTCATTAGCAAATCTCTCCTGTGTTTAGCACTAAGGACACAAAGATAGATTTTGCAGTATGGTTTCTGCCCCCAAGGAGATCAAAGGGGTAAATAATATGTAAGCAAATACAAGGTCAGAAATGTAATGTGAGGCATCTATAAGTACTATGGTTGTGAAGGAAAGAGTAATGAATGTGTTCAGTCAAGGAAAACATTAGCAAAGAAGCAATATATATATAAAGCAAACAACAACAAAACAAATAAGCAATTATAAGCAATATTTTGAGAAATGAGTCAAAGTTATTCGGTGGAAAGATATTCTCGGTCAGCACAGGTACAGATAAAAACTGAAAAAAGGATGATGAGTTCAGGGAACTGTAGCTTCATTGTCCAAAGTATGGTGTGTGTGTATGTGTGTGTGTGTGTGTGTGTGTATGTGTATGTGTGTGTATTAGTGATGAGGCTATCAGTTTATACAACTTTTTGCAACAATGTCACTACTGGGCACTCAAAATGTGGCTGGTGACACTAAGCAGCCATATTTTAAATTTTCTTCTTTTTTTTTTTTTT
>NW_012110920.1:1378035-1389617 GCF_000951035.1 Colobus angolensis palliatus | reverse complement strand
TCGATCTCCTGACCTTGTGATCCGCCCATCTCGGCCTCCCAAAGTGCTGGGATTACAGGCTTGAGCCACCGCGCCCGGCCTATTGTATAACAGTTCTGTCCAACAAAGGCCTTCCTAACAGAGCTATGGGACCATTCCAGTGTATACTAGCCATAACCATGCAATCATCAAGGCGTGTTGCCTTACCTGGAGTAACGTATGACCTGCATGCTTCTGATACAGAGTGTCTGCCCTGTCCAAGGAGGTGATATGCACAGGGAGGATGTTGGAAGCCACGACTGTAAACCAAGCTGACTGATTTCCCTTAAGAAAGGAAGAAGTCATTTGACCTGGTGAAAAACTTGGAAAACCTGCATATTCAAGGTACAATCAACTATCAAAAAAAACCCAAAAACCAAAAAACAAAAACCCAGTCAGACTCCCTTTATAAGTATTGGTATGGCAGTAGCTGTAAATCAAATTATACTAAGAACAGGGGCACAATACTGAAGCACTGCATTTCAGCAATTCATGTGAAACAATGACTTCTTTGACAGACTCAATACATTATTTTTGAAAAAACATGTCTATTATTAAAAATTAAAAGGAAATACTATCGGCTTCAATTGTCTCTGTGTAAAGCTAGGTTTAAAATATTAACATTTTATGTGCTCTAATGAAATATATAAGGGTGCAAGCCTGGTGTGGTGGCTCATGCCTGTAATCCCAGCACTTTGGAAGACTGAGGTGGGTGAATCCCTTGAGCTCAAGTTTGAGACCAGCATGGGCAACATGGCAAAACCCCATTTCTATAAAAAATACAAAAATTAGCTGGGTGTGGTGATGTGTGCCTGTAGTCCCAGCTACTTGCGGGGCTAGGGTGGGAGGATCACTGGAGCCCAGGAGGTTGAGGCTGCACTGAGCCATAACTATCACTGCACTCCAGTCTGGGCAACAGAGAGAGACCCTGTTTCAAAACAAAACAAAACAAAAAAAAACCAACTCCCCCAAAAACAAAAAACCAACAACCTCCCAAAATGAAATATATAAGGGTTCTAAGTGTGTAAAGCAAAATTTCTAACAAAGTATGAGCAAACACAAAACCCAAGAAATGTGCTATAGTAATGGCCTGTAAGTTGTATTGTGTTGTTGGACATATCCATGTTTCATTTTCCTTTTTTCTCTTCACTTTAGCAAAAGGGAGAACAATTCTATAGACACTCCAAAATCTCTAGATGCTAAATAAATGAATACCAAACAAAAAAGTATATGCATAAAAACACACATATCATGGGAAACAAAGTGTGAAATTAATTTAATGCCTGTAACCCTGTACCTAAAGGTTTGACTTTATCCCATAGATTTGACTCTGTCCCACAGAATAGGGATAGTATCTTGTTTTAAATGCCAAGCTGTGTGGGGTACTCAACTGAAAACATAGTTTTTAAGACCTAGCACTTTTTGGGGGGGATGAGGGAGTAGGGCATTTATTTTCTCCAAGTTTCTTTTTTTTGGAGATGGAGTCTCACCCCATCACCCAGGCTAGAGTGCAGTGGTGCGATTTCAGTTCACTGCAGCCTCCGCCTCCCAGGTTCAAGTGATCTTCCTGCCTCAGCCTTTCTAGTAGCTGGGATTACAAGTGCGCCACCACGCCGAGCTGATTTTTGTATTTTTAGTAGAGATGGGTTTTCACCACGTTGACCAAGCTGGTCTTGATCTCCTGGCCTCAAGTGATCAGCCTGCCTCAGTCTCCCACAGTGCTGGAATTACAGGCGTGAGCCACCGTGCCCAGCCATCCCCAAGTTTTTATTACAGAAATTTTTAAACATAAAAACAAATTAAACTCTATACAATCATGGCTTAGTTATCAACATTTTGTCAGTTTTGTTCATATATCTGCTTCCTTAAAGTGAATCCCAATATTTTAAAATCATTTTTTAATGGTTTTACTTACTTACTTTACTTTACTTACCTGCAGGAAATCTATGCGGCCTATAGCACCCAAAAACAGAACCATTCCTGGTTTAAGCACAAAAGTTCTTGGAACAATGGACTGTGTTGGCAAAACAATATTTACTTCTTTTTCTGTTAGAAGATTTAAAATCTGTGAAGCGAATGGCAGAGTTTTTTAGAAAAATACTTTTATTGAAAATATATTATGATTTACCTGTAAAATAAAAAGTGATGAAAAATATGCCAGACTTCAAAATAAACCAAATTATGTCAGTTTGCTACACATCAAATTTATATAGATTCTTCCTGTCTAAATTAATCTCAATCTGATGGCTCTACCTTTGTTTTACAACTTAATCTACAGTAATGGCAAAATAACTTTATAGGTGTATGAGACTCTCCTATGTCAGCAGCATTCCCTAAATGTCAAAATTAATGTGAACCTGAAAACATGTTGATTCAATACCAAGATAGAAAATATATGTTCTCCTTATCAAGGCTTGTGGGGAGTAGCAATTTCAGCTTAAAGTAATGGTACATGTGACCTCATGTCCTAGTGGTAAGTATGCATGCATTAAATCCAAAATGGTTACCCCATTCTAGGAGCAAGTAAAGTGGCTGAAGAACCTCTTTCTAAATTCTGGTCTTCAATTTCCTTATTTATCCCAAATATTCAGCAGAGAATGAGAAAAAGTTATAAATCCCCTATGCTTATAACATAGAGGATTTATAATTTATCCCTATGATTTATCATAAATCCCTTCTAAGGATGACAAGTTCCTAGAGAGACTAGAGAAAAATAGAAAAGGAAAGACAGAAGTACAAGATTCTGGAAAGATTTAAGGAATCAAATTCTGGTTAAAAAAGAATAAAGAAGGTACAAATTGGACACAAAACTTGTAAACTTCCTTTTTAAGAATAACAAGAGGCTGGGCACAGTGGCTCACACCTGTAATCCCAGCACTTTGGGAGGCTGAGGCGGGCGGACCACCTGAGGTCGGGAGTTCAAGACCAGCCTGACCAAAATGGAGAAAGCCCGTCTCTACTAAAAATACAAAATTAGCCGGGCACGGTGGTGCATACCTGTAATCCCAGCTACTCGGGAGGCTGAGGCAGGAGAATTGCTTGAATCCGGGAGGCGGAGGTTGTGGTGAGCCGAGATCGCACCATTGCCCTCTAGCCTGGGCGACAGAGCAAGACTCTGTCTCAAAGAAAAAAAAAAGAATAACAAGAAAATAAAAAATAGAAATGATACATCACAAGAAAATAATAAGGGAGCTACAAATAGTTTTCTACATTATTTGTGTTTGAAAAGGCACATTAAAAGCCATTTGCAGGTCAGTCAATGGTGGCTCATGCCTGTAATCCCAGGACTTCCAGAGGCAGCAATAGGCAGATCGCTTGAGCTCAGGAGTTTTTTTCTTTTTTTGAGATGGAGTCTCCCTGTGTCACCCAGGCTGGAGTGCAGTGGCACGATCTCGGCTCACTGCAACCTCTGCCTCCCAGGTTCAAGCAATTCTCCTTTCTCAGTCTCCCAAGTAGCTGAGATTACAGACATGTGCCACCATGCTTGGCTAACTTTTTTTTGGTATTTTTAGTAAAGATGGGGTTTTGTCACGTTGGCCAGGCTGGTCTCGAACTCCTGACCTCAAGTGATCCACCTGCCTTGGTCTCCTGAAGTGCTGTGATTAGAGGTATGCGCCATCACGTCCAGCTGAGCTCAGGAGTTTGAGACCAGCCTGGGTAACATGGCAAAACCCCACCTCTATGAAAAATACAAAAATTAGCCGGGTTGGTGTGTGTCTGTAGTTTCTAGCTACCCTAGAGGCTGAGGTGGAGGATCGCTTGAGCCAGGAAGGCAGAAGTTACAGTGGGCCAAGATTCCACCACTGCACTCCAGCCTAGACCAGACTGGGCAACACAGCAAGGTCCTGTCTCTACAAAAACTAAACAATTAGTTGGACATGGTGGTGTGTACTTGTGGCCCTAGCTACTTGAGAGGCTGAAGTGGGAGGATTGGTTGAGCCCAGGACTTTGAAGTTACTTCATCATGCCACTGCATTCCAGCCTGGGCAACAGGGGAAACCTTTCTCTGTTTTTTTTTTTTTGTTGAGACAGGGTTTCCCTCTGTTGCCCAGGCTGGGCTGCAGTGGCATGATCTCAGCTCACTGCAACCTCTGCCTCCCAATAAGCGTATCAAGTGATTCTTGTGCCTCAGCCTCCTGAGTAGCTGGAATTACAGGCATGCACCACCATGCCCAGCTAATTTTTTGTATTTTTAGTAGAGATACAGTTCTGGCATGTTGCCCAGGCTGGTCTCAAAGTCCTGGGCTCAAGCAATCCTCCCACCTCCGCCTCCCAAAGTGCTGGGACTACAGGCGTAAGGCACAGTGCGCAGCCTGAGTCTTAATACTTCCATTTCACAAGAGATACTTGGTTCAGTTTGGGAAACCCTGGTTTAAGACAGCAAATAAGTGTATCTGTAAACTAACAGAGAAGAAAACTACCAGTGCTGACAGACATTTATATCTAAAAATTTGGGGTTCTCATTCTGCTGTCTAGAATATTTTGCAAATTCTTGTCTTTCTGACACAACTCTTTCATAGAGGGTATATGACTTAAGTAACTGCTATGCCTGATCTAACAGCATCTGAGAGGGAAGAATTAGTCTGGGTGTGGCGGCTCACATCTGTAATCCTAGCACTTTGGGAGGCTGAGGTGGGTGGATTACCTGAGGTGAGGGGTTCGAGACCAGCCTGGTGAAACCGTCTCTAGTAAAAATACAAAAAGTAGCCGGGTGTGGTGGCACATGCCTCTAAAACCAGCTACTCGGGAGGCTGAGGCAGGAGAATCGCTTGAACCCAGGAGGCAGAAGTTGCAGTAAGCCAAGATCATCACGCCACTGCACTGTAGCCTGGGGGAGAGAGTCAGACTCCGTCTCGAAAAAAAAAGTTGTAGGGAGGAAGAATTAGTTCATTAAGCTAAAGTGATAGAATATTATTAGAAACCTGTTCTGAACTTTTGGACTGCTAAGGAAGAAAAGATGGCATTAGCAATTATTCTAGGAGGGCAATAAAAGTTAAAAGGTCTGTATGATTCAATGACAGGGGACACCAAATAGAATACAATTCTGAGTCTTAATACTTCCATTTCACAAGAGATACTTGGTTCAGTTTGGGAAACCCTGGTTTAAGACAGCAAATAAGTGTATCTGTAAACTAACAGAGAAGAAAACTACCAGTGCTGACAGACATTTATATCTAAAAATTTGGGGTTCTCATTCTGCTGTCTAGAATATTTTGCAAATTTTTGTCTTTCTGACACTACTCTTTCATAGAGGGTATATGACTTAAATAACTGCTATGCCTGATCTAACAGCATCTGACAGGGAAGAATTAGTCTGGGTGTGGCGGGTGAGAATGTAACTGTAAGTGTTCCTGATGAGGCCAAGAAAAGTACCTAAGAAACCAAAGTGGTTTTGTAGGGAGACACAGAGATAATTAGAATAATCAGAAACTGGTCAGTAACCAGATTCAAAGGAAGTAATTAATGAATCTGTTGCGAGGCTGTATCCTGGATGCACATTTGAGTCAATCAATGATCTGAATGAAGATCCAAACTGCAAATATAAAAAGTAATGAGATTTAATGAATATTTAACAGAGTAAGATATAGGCTGAATTTAACAAGACAAAGTCAAAGTTACCTATGAGGCCCAAAGTTGTCCATGAACAGTTGGATTAAAAGAGAGGCATAGGGACAAGACAGGTCGAGTTAATGCTATTCTTTTTTTTTTTTTTTTTGAGACGGAGCCTCGCTATGTCGCCCAGACTGGAGTGCGGTGGCGCAATCTCAGCTCACTGCAAGCTCCGCCTCCGGGGTTCACGCCATTCTCCTGCCTCAGCCTCCCCGGTAGCTGGGATTACAGGCGCCTGCCACCATGCCTGGCTAATTTTTTTGTATTTTTAGTAGAGATGGGGTTTCACCGTGTTAGCCAGGATGGTCTTGATCTCCTGACCTTGTGATCTGCCCACCTGGGCCTCCCAAAGTGCTGGGATTACAGGCGTGAACCACTGTGCCCGGCTGGTGTTAATGCTATTCTAAATCATGCTCACCTGAGAGCACTGCGTTCTCAGTGTCACACTTTAAGAACAAACATAGAAAACATTCTGAAGAGGCCTGGGTCAATGAATAGCCTGTTTCTCAGGGAGCACAGCTGTAGGAAATGAAGACAAATAATCCAGATTGTCAGCACAGTAAATGCTCAACGTTTGCTGGATGAACTAATGAAAGAGAAGAAAAGGAAGGGATAGGTGAAGAAGAGACGGGATGTTACACTTTAAAATATTTCAAAGTCTGGCAAGGGAAATAGGTATTACGTTAGTCCCATATGGCTTTAGGGAACAATGGGTGCATGTTACAGGGAGACTGTTCAGCTCAGTACACTCAATACAAAGAGAAGGTCAAACACCCAAATGAGTTACCTTGGAAGGTGACGTGGCACAGTTTCAGTTAATGGTGAGTCACTCCTTTCAGTTCAAGATGGAGGACCCCTTGATGGATATGTTATAGGGGTAATTCAAGCAGGAACTAGGGAGGTGGACTTCAGTGATATTTATGCTTTTTTCCAATCTCAAAACCTAGGCTTCTGTAAATGTTTCCCTAACTAAGGTAACAATCACAATGATAAAAAATAAGTTGGTTGTCAGCAATGAAGTCTATCAAATGGAACAGAGAACTTGAGGGCAAACAGATTCACCCTTAAACAGCTTTTATGAATGAATCAGAACTGAGTCTAAAATGGAAGTATACTTCTTTCCCTGTTTTCTGCCAATTAAGACAGCGGTACTTGTACAATTGAAAGTAAATGTTTCAGAGGCTGAAACTAGTAATAGAACTCCAGTTTCCTATTTAGCTGGCTCTAGTGACTAGCATTAAAACTCCAGTTTTAATGACTAGTAATAAAACTCCAGTTTCCCATTTAGCTGGCTCTGCATGCATTACACTCTTTCTCTATTGCAATTCCCCTGTCTTGATAAATTGGCTATATATGAGCAGCAGGCAATATAAATCCATTAAAAAAGAAAAAGAAAGTAAATGTTTCTAAAGGAAACCAAATACATACACAGTTTTCTTTTGTAATTCCAGGGGTGTCATAAAACCAGTGGGCATCTTTCACATCTTGTGCAGTCAATTCTACTTGTTTGGTGGATTTGTGCATACCCATAACAGGTTCATTTTCCATGTCAAAGGCAAGTGAATCAGCATCAAACTCAAAGGGAACTGTATCCTTCCGTTCTTCTGAATACAAGAATGTCCTTCCAACCCTTCCTAGAACAAGTTATAGTAAGGTTATTAGTCACTCCTTTAATACTTTTGACTCCAGACATAATTTTTATGTTTCCCTCAAACAAGTTACTAAGATTACAGTGTAGGGAAGTGAGACAACAATGATACTTTTTTTTTTCTTCCAAAAAGCAATGGGAGTCAAACTCTTGTAATAATCAAGTGTGTGGCTGGCGGTGTACATGGAGTGGCAGGGGTGTCGGTGTGTGGAAATCAAACTGTTTTAAAGAAAGCCTGAAAAGATATACCAAGGAAAGACAGACAATCTAATCTAAAGCTGCTGCATGGAGTAAAAACTTTTACTACCTGTACCGCTCTGGGTTTCCAAATAGTAGCCTTAGTGCTAAAAGGCCTCTTTGTTGCAGAATGAGGAAGGCAGTCTATCCCCACAAAAACTGGCTAGCCTGGGACAACCGTATTTCAGGTTGCTCAACAAAGAATTTTAGCATAATACCAACCAGGGTTTTCCCATAGAGGATGCTTACCTACGACATAACCATGCTTTTTCAGGACATTAAGCTGATTTTGTTCTTGCTCACTAAGATCTTCTTCAGCTTGAGTTGAATCTTTTTGAAGTCTTTGATGTCTTTTAAACCTTCTGTAAGGAGTTGGGTTGCAAATGGGAAACTTCAGAAGGTTTAATGTAGTACCTGAAATACACAGAATAAATATATCTTTAGAAAAGGGAATAAGGGGGAAGAAAATGAACATTATTTGAAACTTTTTTAAACTTTTTTTTTTTTTTTTTTTGAGACGGAGTCTCGCTCTGTCTCCCAGGCTGGAGTGCAGTGGCCGGATCTCAGCTCACTGCAAGCTCCGCCTCCTGGGTTTACGCCATTCTCCTGCCTCAGCCTCCCGAGTAGCTGGGACTACAGGCGCCCGCCACCTCGCCCGGCTAGTTTTTTGTATTTTTTAGTAGAGACAGGGTTTCACCGGGTTAGCCAGGATGGTCTCGATCTCCTGACCTCGTGATCCACCCGTCTCGGCCTCCCAAAGTGCTGGGATTACAGGCTTAAGCCACTGCGCCTGGCTGAAAATGAACATTTTTGAGGATCTACACTGTGTTGATTACTGTAACAAAATATAAAATTACTGACATTTTACAAATGAGGAAAGAGGTTAAGAGATTAGCTCACAGGGGAAACCAGAATTTGAATCCAAAATCATCACATTATCATTCAGTATAAAAGTAATATTTGTGTAAAATTCAAAGTGCAAGATAGAGAAGAGCAGCTTACTAAATGAAACTCTGGTTTCAAGGGAACAAATAGGGCAGTCAGTTTTTGTCAACTTAAATTTAAACCTGGCTTGGCGTGGTGGCTCACATCTGTAATCCCAGCACTTCGGGACGCCCAAGCGGGTGGATCACTTGAGGTCAGGAGTTCCAGACCGGCCTTGCCAACATGGTGAAACTCCCCTCTCTACTAAAAATACAAAAAATTAGCTGGGTGTGGTGGTGTGCACCTGTAGTCCAGCTACTCGGGAGGTTGAGGCAGGAGAATCGCTTGAACCCGGGAGGCAAGGGTTGCGGTGAGGTGAGATCACACCACTGCACTCCAACCTGGGCGACAGAGTGAGATTCTGTCTCAAAAAAAAAAAAAAAGCTAGAATTACAGATGTGAGCTACTGAGCCCAGTGAAGCCACACATCAAATTGCACTAATGAACCGGGAGTGGTGGCTCACACCTGTAATCCCAGCACTTTGGGAGGATAAGGTGGGTAGATCACTTGAGGTCAGGAGTTGGAGACCTGCCTGGCCAACGTGGTGAAATCCTGTCTTTACCAAAGATACAAAAATTAACTGGGCATGGTGGTGCTTGCCTGTAATCTCAGTGCTTTGGGAGGCCAAGGTGGGCAGATCACGTGAGGCCAGGAGTTTGAGACCAGCCTGACCAGCATGGTGAAACCCCATCTCTACTAAAAATACAAAAATTAGGCCGAGTGCGGTGGCTCATGCCTGTAATCCTAGCACTGTGGGATGCCGAGGCAGGCGGATCACGAGGTCAGGAGTTCGAGACCAGCCTGACCAACATGGTGAAACCCCGTCTCTACTAAAATTACAAAAATTAGCTGGGCATAGTGGCGTGCGCCTGTAATCCCAGTTACTCAGGAGGCTGAGGGAGGAGAATCTCTTGAACCCGGGAGGCGGAGGTTGCAGTGAGCTGAGATCTCACACCACTGCACTCCAGCCTAGGCGACAGAGTGAGGCTCTGTCTCAAAAACAAAACAAAACAAACAAACAAAAAACACAAATTTCATTAGGTTCAGACAGTAAAAAGGACACACACTTTCTGAAACAATATACAAAGAAGTTACAAAGCAGATCTCCAGAACAGGAACTTTGTTTTGTTCCCTGGTCTATCTCCAGTGCCTAGTGACTGGGAACAGAGAAGTGCTGCATAAACACCGTAATTAGAAAATTACTACAACACATCCTGAATTTTCCCTAGCAGTAAGCTGACACAGAAGAGAGGTGTGACCAGAGTGGGGAGAGAATTTGTAAAGGGAAGGGTACAGGCAGCCCGTAGTGGACATTAAGACAGGATGTAGTCGGTGCCTCGGCTAGGACCAGACGTCCACCTTGTCAGAAAACGAAGAGGGAGAGCCTCCTAAAACTCACCTGGCCAAGAGGAGATGGTGGCTCTGTCGATGGCCTCGGAGCCCTTGGCTGTGCAGTAATCGGACTCCAGGAGCGTGTTAAAGAGAGTGGATTTGCCGGCGTTGGTGGCGCCCACTAAATAGACGTCCCCACGGTAGCGCCAGGAGCGCTGAAGGGCAGAGATCAACTCTTCCACTCCATAGCCGGTCTTAGCGCTGATCAGTCGCACGTCCCTGACCACCGTGCGGGACCAGTTCGGCGGATTCCAATTCTCCCCGTCCTGTGGCTCGTTCTTGACGGGGAGCTGTGGCCCTTGGTGGCCAGGGGCCAGCAGGAGCCCGGCCCGGGCACAGTCGTCCCACAGTCGCTCCCGCAGCCTCTGCCGGTAGCCAGGAGCATCCTGGGGCAGGAGGTCCACTTTGTTTCCCAGCACGATCAGCTGCTTGGGGCCCACCAGCGCGGGCAAGTCGGGCAGCAGGGCGTCGGGCAGGTCGAGCAGGTCCACCATGTAGAGCACCAGGGAAGGCCCGGGCCGCCGCAACGCGGCGCTCACCAGCTCCAGGTACTGCTCGCGGCTCACCTGCAGGCGTAGAGCGCGCTGGTGGTGCACTAGCAGCCAGCATCGCTGGCACACGGTCCGCGCCAGCCCGCCGTCTGCCTCCGCTGTGCGGAGGAACTTGTCGCAGGGCAGGTAGCCGGGCACGCCGGGGTCCTGGCAGTGCAGCTCTGCCCCGCAGCCCGAGCAGTTCACGCCGCTGGGCGGCACTGCCGCGTCCGGGTGCCCCACGACCCGGTGCTCCCGAGGCCTGGTCCGTAGGTTTTGCTGTCGCCGCTCCTCCCGCCGCTGCTGCCTCTGTCGCTCCTCCTCCTCCTGCTGTTGCTGGAGCTCCTGCAGCTGCTCTTCGCGGGTGGGCTCCGGCTCCGGCTCCGGGATGTACTCCGGGAACAGAAAATGCTCCTGCATGTCAGCACCTTCTCCAAAGCCCTTTGTGTCCACGGGGTCATGAGGAAGCTCGCGTCCCAGACTCGATGAGTGCTGGAAGGAGGAGGCGGCAGCGCATCTCCTCCCCAAGAGCGGCTCCCGGAGGCCATGGCGCGCTGCCGTGGGAGCGGATCCACGAAAGAAAAGGCTCAGCAGCCTAAACTGCAGGCGAGCGGGCAGCATGAGGAAGCAGCTCCAGGCAAAGGGGCAGAGTCACAAGCGCGCACGCGTAGTAGGGCCCGAGGCGACGCGCGTGTTAGACCCGAGACGAAAGCGAGTGGGTACTTGGGAGCTGTCCTGGTTAGTTTTGCGTCTAATCTCGTGAGTTCTCGCGATTTAAGCGCCGAGACTGAGAACCTACTCCAAGCTATGGCAAAGACACTGGAGGCACTGGAGGACTGAGCTAGATGGGCGGAAGAGAGCAGTGAGCGTTTTGGGTTTTTTCACTTTCAGGCTTAACGCCTCACTGCTAGCCCAAGCCGCCGGTAATAAATCATATTTAAAAAGGAGCTTCCGGGCCGGGCGCGGTGGCTCACGCCTGTGATCCCAGCACTTTGGGAGGCCGAGGTGGGCGGGGCTCACGCCTGTGATCCCAGCACTTTGGGAGGCCGAGGCGGGCGGATCATGAGGTCAGGAGATCGAAACCATCCTGGCTAAGACGGTGAAACCCTGTCTCTACTAAAAATACAAAAAATAAGCCAGGCGTGGTGGCGGGCGCCTGTAG
>NW_012110920.1:1355058-1377985 GCF_000951035.1 Colobus angolensis palliatus | reverse complement strand
CTAAGCAGGCTGAGGCAGGAGAATGGCGTGAACCCGGGAGGCGGAGCTTGCAGTGAGCCGAGATCGCGCCACTGCACTCAAGCCTGGGCGACAGAGCGAAACTCCGTCTCAAAAAAACAAAACAAAACGAAACAAAACAAAACAAAATAAAAAGGAGCTTCTAGCCGGGCGCGTGGCTGGAACGGTAGGCGAGCGGGCAGCTCGCCTCTAATCCCAGCACCTTGGGAGGCTGAGGTGGGCGGATCACCTGAGATCAGTTCGAGACCAGCCTGGCAAACGTGGTGAAACCCCGTCTCTAGTAAAAATACAAAAATTAGCCGGGCGTGGTGGCGCGCGCCTGTAATCCCAACTATTTGGGAGGCCGAGGCAGGAGAATCGCTTGAACCCGGGAGACGGAGGTTGCAGTGAGCCGAGATCGCTCCACTGCACCCCAGCCTGGGCAACAGAACGAGGCTCCATTTCAAAAAATAATAAATAAAAATAAAAATTGCTTCGTGTTTTGGTCTTTATAAAGGCAAATCAATTGAGCATCCCAATGTCGCGGATTCACAGAACGAGCACTTTTTATCAATAAGTATACCTGGCTTTGTTTTCAGGTGTCGTTATTTGTGCGACAACATTGAAAAGCAAGCAGAAATAAAACATTAACGGGACGGATGCGACCGCAGATTGCGGGAGCTGTCCTCTCAATCAGACACCAGCAGCGGCGGCCCACAATTTGCACGTGTGCAACCCTAACGGCGGCCCACAATTTGCACGTGTGCAACCCTAAAGCCCAAGCTTGTCCTACAATTTGCGCAGGCGCAGGCGCAGATCCTAACTTTGGCGTCCATGTGGGCGGCCTCTTGTGTGAGACGCACAGTATTCTGGGAACGTCGGAGACGGAAGTTACTTGATCTTTACCTCCCAGCGGTGGTGGCTACTGCCCGCTTTTTGTCTTTGATTTCAAGAGTTAGGAGCTCGGGAACCGTTTGGCAATATGTACGACGCGGATGAGGGTAGGTGAAACACATGCCACGGCGGTCCAGCAGGGAAGCGTGGGGAACTGATTGTGTTGAAAATTGGGGCCTTCCCTCGCGCCGGCCGCACAGTCCCTAGCCTTGTTCCCACGCCTTTCAGGCCGGGAACGAAACTGGGGTAGGGAGAGGCGGAGGGTGCAGGGAACACAGCGTTAATGTTCCGGGTTAGGTTCACTGCTGCTCTCTGCACTTTCTTGTTCCGTTAGATCTGATCCTCGCTTCCTGTAGTGAAGTAGCGTGCAGAACCGTAAGATAAATTCCGTGGTTTTGAATTTGAAGCAAAGAGCACCCTTTAAAATTTTTCCTTAGAGCCACAGTCGACTTACTGAATAGCTCAAGTGTTGAGTGTCAGCCTGTGTGGAAGGCCCTGGAAATATACCGGGACAGAGAATATCGGGGGGAAGGTGGGGGGACTCGGTTTAGTCTGACATTTCTTCACGCTGTTTGTAAGTCAAAGTAAATTGTCTTAAAAGATGGCGTTTAAATTTCCTCTTCTCACAGTGTCACAGTTCTCACAGTGTCATAGTTCTCAGATGATATGTATTCTGCTACACTGGACCAATGTATAATATCTGTTTCTTTGCGCATATAGAATTCTTAGTAGTGGCCGAGCGCGATGGCTCCCGCCAGCACTTTGGGAGGCCGAGACGTGCAGATCGTTTGAGGCCAGCCTAACCAACATGGGGGAAATCCCGCATCTACTAAAAATACGCAAATTAGCCGAGTGTGATGGCGCGCGCCTGTAATCCCAGCTATTCGGGAGGCTGAGGCCACATCACTTGAGCCCAGGAGGCAGAGGTTGCAGTGAGCTGAGATTGCGCCTGTGCACCACAGCCTGAATGACAGAGTAAGACTCTGTCTTGGAGAAAAAAAAAAAAAGAATTCTTAGTTGAATCTAGTGTATTTTCGTAGCTGCCTTTTCCATTCTCCATATCTACTAATTCAAATCTTATTTTCTTCTAGCTCTCAATTCCTTGGCCACCCCTTACATCTCCTCTCTTTATTCCCTCAGCTACTTCTGATAAATGAGATGGAAAAAAATTGAAGCAAAAGCTTAAACTTAAAAAAAATTTTTTTTTGAGAGATGGGGTCTGGCCATGTTGTCCAATCTGTTCTCAAATTCCTGAGCTCAAGCCGTCTGCCTGTCTCAGCCTCCCAAAGTGCTGGGATTACAGGCGTGAGCCACTGTGCCCAGCCAAAAACTTAAACTTTTAAAGCCGTTTAAACTTCTGTCTCATTTATATCTTGTGTTCTAGAAATTTATTAGCATCATTATATTACTTGTTCTTTTTAACTATTATCTCAGTAGAAGAAAAATTCGAAAAAAAGATTTTTTAAAGCATAATTTTTGGCTAGGTAATATATTCTCAGCTCACAAGCCAGAAAGTTTAAAAATGTTGAAGTGGGGTGGCTGGTGCAATGGCTCACGCCTGTTATCCCTGCATTTTGGGAGCTTGAGGCGGGTGGATCGCTTGAGCTCAGGAGTTCAAGACCAGCCTGGGCAACAAGGGAGACCCCCTCTCTATAAGAAATAGAAACATTAGCTGGGTATGGTGGTGCTCACCTGTAGTCCTAGCTACTTGGGGAGCTGAGGCAGGAGGATCACTTGAGCCTGGGAAGTTGACACTGCTGTGAGCCAAGAACAAAGTGAGACCCTGTCTCAAAAAAAAAAAAGTTAAAGTGTCAGGTCTCCTTCTTACCCACCATCTACCCAGTTTGAACTCTCCACAGTGGGTAACTACTGTTATAATAGATTTTAATCACTCCACAGTTTTTTTTTTTTTTTTGACAGTCTTGCTCTGTTGCCCAGGCTTGAGTGCAGTGGTGCAATCTTGGCTCACTATAACCTCAGTCTCCCAGGTTCAAGCAGTTCTTCTGCCTCAGCCTCCCTAGTAGCTGGGATTACAGGCGTGCACCACCGTGCCCAGCTAATATTAGTATTTTTAGTAGAGACAGGGTTTCTCCACGTTGGCCAGGCTGATCTCAAGCTCCTGACCTCAGGTGATTCACCTGCCTCGGCCTCCCAAAGTGCTGGGACTACAGGTGTGAGCTACTGCGCCCAGCCTTCACAGTTTCTTTATGCATATTTAAGCAAATATAAATGGGATTTTCTCCTTTTTTAAAGACAGAAAGTAATATTCACACTTTTCTCCACTTTTAGATTTTGCTTAATGTATCTAGGAGATTTTCGTATCAGTACACAGAAAGCATCGCCCCCGCCCCTTCACCCACTCCCCCAGTTACTTAGTTTGTGTGGATGTACCATAACTTAAGTAGTCTCTTGATGGATATTTGATTTATTTCTAGTCATTTTCGGGTTCAGACAGTGCTGTAAATGAATAATCTTGTACATATAATTTGCCCAAGTATGTCTGTGGGATACATTTCTACATATAAAATTGTCATGTCAAATGATACACACCTTTAACATTTTGCTAGATGATGCCAAGTGACCACCATAGTGGTGATTTGTACTAGTTTTGCAATGTAGAATGATCCCGTGGAAAAAAGAGTTTATCAGAGTTGCTTTAGCAGTGAACCTACATTTTATTCTTGCCCATGTCCTGTGAAGTGTTTATTAGATAATGTCCTCATCAGTTTTCAGCCACTATGTGAAAATGTCAGAGTTCTGTCATCCACGTGGAAACAAGTTAAACTTTTCATTTTTTCCTTTTTCTTCTAGTATTTTACCTTTCTCCTTTCATTCACAGCCAAACATAAAAATAATAAGCTGTCCTTGTTTCTAATTTTCATCTTTCATGTCCTTTTCAACTGATTACAATATGTTTCTACTCATGCTACTGCATTAAGATAGCTCTAAGATTGACAGTGACTTCTCAATTGATAAATGAGATGGATATTTAAAAAATCTTATCTAAACCCTGTGGTCTTCAAAACTGTTGATGACATCCTCCTGGAAACTCACTCAGCTTTCTAGCCACATCACTTCCACTTGATTGTTCTTATCTGACTTTTGTTCTCATTTTCTTTCCTGTTCACATTCTCCTTGGGGATCTCATCCATTTTCCATTGTTTAGTTACCATTTGTATGTGGATGACTTCTGAATGTATACTTTTAGTTTAAAAGCCCTGGTATCTAACTGCCACTAGCCAACTAGGATATCTCCCAGGCTGCTTAACCTTGTCACTGCCCAAACTGAGCTAATTATTTTCTTTTGCTATTGCCCTCCCAAAGTCACTGCCTCCTGTGTTCTCTGTCTCGGTGAAGGGCACTGTTGGCCCTCTGTATCTGTAGGTTTCACTTCTGTATATTCAATTAATCTTGGATTGAAAATATTAAAAAGCTTGAGGCCAGGAGTTTGAGACCAGCCTGGGCAACATAGGGAGACCTCATCTCTACAAAAAAATTAAAAAATTAGCTGGGCATGGTGGCGTGTACCTGTGATCCCAGCTACCTGGGATACTGAGGTGGGAGGATTGCTTGAGCCCTAAGAGTTTGAGGCTACAGTGAGCTGTGATGACACCACTGCACTTCAGCCTGGGTAACAGTAAGACCCTGTCTCAACAAAAAAGAGAATATTAGAAAAAAATTGTGTCCTTGTAAAAATGTACAGACTTTTTTTCTTGTCATTATTCCATAAAAATTACAAGTAAACAACTCTTTACATAGCATTTACATTGTATTAGGTATTATAAGTAATCTAGAGATAATTTAAAGGATACAGGAGGATGTGCCTAGGGTATATAACAGTGCCATTTCATGTCAGTGACTTAAGCATCCGTGTTTTGGTATCTATGGGAGGTCCTGAAACCAGTCTCCAATGGACACTGAGATACAACTCTTGTACCCTCTGTTGTTGAAATCGAAAACCTGGCCATCATTTTTGACTCCTCTCTTTCACCTCTATATCTAATCAGTCACCAAGCCCTGTTGGTTCGGTCTCCTAAATACGTCAAATCTGGTCACTTCTCCATCCCCTTCACCATCATTCTAGTTCATGTTGCTGCCATCCCTTGCCTAGATTACTCTTAACTGATTTGTGTACTTCCAATCCACTCTCCACACTGGCCATAGGGATCTTTCAGAAACGAAAATGTGACCTAGCCACAACCCTGCTAAACTCAAATCTCTTGAAAAAGGCCAAACTCTTCTTATTCCACTTCCAACTTCACACTCTGCGCTTCAGCTACATTGACCTTCTGTCATTCTTTGAATATGCCATCCTATCTTGCATTATGGGGTCTTTTGCACAATTTGTTTTTTTCTATTCGGTAGGGTTCTTTCTTGACTCCTCCTACCTTTTTCCCTTCCTTTTGCCTGATTACTCCTGTTTATAACATGAGGTCTCTGCTCAGCTTTTTTTTTTTTTTTTTTTGAGATGGAGTTTCCCTTTGTCGGCCCAGGCTGGAGTGCAGTGGTGCGATCTTGGCTCACTGCAACCTCCGCCTCCCAGGTTCAAGTGATTCTTTGCTTCAGCCTCCTGAGTAGCAGGAATTAATTACAGGCGTGCTCCACCATGCCCATCTAATTTTTGTATTTTTAGTAGAGACGGGGTTTCACCGTGCTGGCCAGGCTGGTCTCAAACTCCTGACCTTGTGATCCATCTGCCTCGGATTCCCAAAGTGCTGGGATTACAGGCGTGAGTCACTGTGCCTGACCAGCTTTTTAAAGACAATTTTAGAGACGGGGGTCTCGCTTTGTGGCTCAGGCTGGTCTCGAACTCCTGGGTTCAAGTGTTCCTGCCACCTTGGCCTTCCAGTGGTAGGATTACTGACATGAGCTACTGTATCTGGCCTCTGCCCAGGTTTTGGGAAGTCTTCCCTAACCTCTTCAGGTCTTTGTCAGGAATATTCATATCACTTTTTTTTTTTTTTTTTGAGACAGAGTCACACTCTGTCACCCAGGCTAGAGTGCGGTAGCCCATTCCCTTCTGGGTTCAAGCAATTCTCCTGCCTCAGCCTCCCTAGTAGCTGGGACTATAGGCGGGTACCACCATGCCTGGCTAATTTTTGTATTTTTAGTAGAGATGGGTTTTTTCCATGTTATCCAGGCTGGTCTTGAACTCCTGGTCTCAAGTGATCTGCCTGCCTTGGCCTCCCACAGTGTTGGGATTATAGGCATGAGCCAGTGCACCCAGCCTCAAAAAAAATTTGATGAGTGGATGAATAAATGAGTCTCTTTCATGGGTTCATTTTCCTTCATATGACTCTTAAAGTTGTTCCCAGATACCCTGCCTTCAGTCTTCCTTCTCTGTGTACAATCTCATTTTTCTCCCACCCATTTGTTAATGATTCCAACTCTGTACTTTTTTTTTCAAATTTTAAAATGTTTATTTTATTGACACAGATACACATGTGTTATATGCCAATGTGTATCTATTGTGTGTCACATGTTGTCTATAATTTAGACTCTTCATTTGAGTTTATATTCATATGTATGTGCCTACTAGAAGTATTTGAAGGGATATGTGATCTATAGATATCTCTACAGCCGATCTCATTACCTCTCCTTTTTCCACCATCTTACTTGCTTCTCTGGTATGGCAGTGATATTAACTTTTAATCTCTCATCAAAGCTGGAAATCTCTGAGCTATTATAGATAGCTTTGTCTTTCTTACCCTTCCCCCAGATATAGGGATTAATAATTCCAGTCCATTTAAGAAGGGTTTATTAAAAATTTATTTTGTATATATATCAAATTTTGAACCTGAAGTTGTACAGGCTATGTATGTGTACATTAGAATAAAAACCAAAAATACAGCACACTTATTCTTTCACATAAGATGATGGGATTAATATTAGAGGACCAGTGCATACTGATTTTTTTGAATGCATATTTAAATTACTGTTGCATAACTACCCGAAAATTTAACTACTTAAAAAATTATTTTGTTATATTCATGGATACTGTGGGTCAGGAATTTGGACAGGACTTGCCTGCCTTCCACCGTGACTCTGGTTCATTTGGGAAGACGTTAAGGCCGAGTGTTGACAGCTGGGTGAGAGATGATCTATAGGGTTGACTCTCATGTCTGACATGAGACATAGCTTGGGAGGACTCAAGGACTAAAATTGCTAATGGAGCATCTGTAAGTGACCTCTCCTTATGGTTCGGGCTTTCTCAGAATGTAGCAGCCTCAGAATATTGTATGACTTAAAAAAATTTTTTTTTTTTAATTTAAATTTTTGAGACAGAGACTCTGTTGCCAAGGCTGGAGTGCAGTGGTACAGTCTCAGCTCACTGCAACCTCTATCTCTTGGGTTCAAGCAATTCTCTTGCCTCAGCCTCCTGAGTAGCTGGGATTACAGGCATGTGCCACCATGCCCGGCTAATTTTTGTATTTTTTAGTAGAAACGGGGTTTTGCCATATTGGCCTGGCTAGTCTTGAACTCCTGACCTCAGGTGATCCACCCACCTTGGCCTCCCAAAGTGCTAGGATTGTTATAGGCCTGAGCCACCACTACTTTTTAATGACAGCTTAAGGCTCCAGAAGGTGTTTTAGCAAACATGACAGAAACTTCATTGCCTTTTCTGACCTGGCTTCTGAAGTCATGCAGCATTGCTTCAGCGGCATTCTCTTAAGTTACAGGAGAGTCAGAATCTACCTGATTCAAGGAGAGGGTGCATTGACCACTATATCTTATGATGGGAGTGTCAAGATCACATTATAGAAGGCCATGTGGGATGGGAGATAGGCTAGTGGCCATCTTTGGAAAATGTAATCTTTCGTACCTGTACATGTATGAAATGTTGCTGTAATAGATCGCCCCACCTCAGGGTATTGCCCAGCTGTTGGAATCCTTCCATGGCTCTGCCCCCTCACTCTGTCTTTTACTCTAGTCTCTGAAAATCTTACTGATCAATAAAATGGAAAACTTAAAATTCATACAACTTACATTGAAACTCTCTAATAAACCTCTTTGTCTATTGGAAGAATACCTGTGTGACATAGACATGAATTATTTTATTAATGTAATTGAAATTTTAGAGAACCTGGGGTGAAAGCATTACTTATTCAGCAGAAAGTAAATATGTTTCTGCTACTTAAAGTTATAGGAGCAAGATGTTAACTAAGTGGCATCTCATTGCAAATGAGTACAATATTTTGTTTTTACAGATATGCAATATGATGAGGATGATGATGAAATCACCCCGGATTTGTGGCAAGAAGCATGCTGGATTGTAATTAGGTAACTTTGGACCAAACCGAATTAGCTTGAAAAGGCACTGGAGATTTCCTGCTTATTCTTCTTGATAAATAGCTGTTCTATATAAATATGCTACATGACAGTAGTTATTTTATTTATATATTTAACATTTTAAGTAATTCAGACCTAAAAATTAACACAAAGAATTCATTTAATCACTTCATCCAGATTCCGAAAATGTTACCCCATACTACATTTCTTTGTCTTTTCTTCTTTTGGTACATATTTTTTTCTGAAACATGTGAGAGTAACTTGCAGATCACTTGATCCTGGGAGGTTGAGGCTACAGTGAGCCGAGATCGTACCGCCGTACTCCAGCCTTGATGACAGAGTGAGACCCTGTTTCCAAAAAAAAAAAAAAAAAGTAACTTGCAGACATAAGGACATTCTTTTACATCATCACAATTATGGTGATCTTATTCAATCTGTAGACCCTACCCACATTTTGCCAGTTCCACTGATGTTTATAGCAAAATAAAAATTTTTCTGATTCTGGATCCAGCCCAGGATCACATACTGGATTTAGTTGTCATGGCATATTCTTCTATTTCCTTTAATCTGGAACAGTTCCTCAGTATGTCTGTTCTTTTTTTTGTACCTTGACATTTTTGAAGAATACATGCCAGTTACTTTTTAGGATGCCTTTCAGTTAGGTTTGTCTGATATTTCTCATAATTAGATTCAGATGATTACTTTTGGCAGAAGTGACATAGTCTCAGTGCATCATATCAGGAGGCACGTTTGTTTCATTACTAGTAATGTTAATTTGATTGCTTGGTTTTCTCATTATTTTAAATAGACAAAGTTAAAATTGGTTGTATTTCACTGCAAATTCCCATCCAATTCTAAGTGTAACTAAATGTGATAAAATTCTGAAAAGCCTTGTATAGGTAAGAAAAGTAACTTATAAGTGATAAAGTAGCATCCTGTTATGTTAGGATGTTAAAGGCTTATAACTCTTCTCTCATCCCCTGACAGCTGCTTTATATACAACAACATGATGATGGATGCCTCTCTGAGCCCCATCAGCTCCAAGGTGCATGACCTCTTGGTCAACATTCTCTCTTTTCAAAGAACACATGCTTCCGACATTCTGCCAGTTGTATTTGGAGTATAACTGAATACCTTTCTTGAACGTTGTTTTGTTAGAAAGATATTGTTTTGCCTGTAATCCCAGCACTTTGGGGTGCTGAGGCAGGCAGATCACTTAAGGTCAGGAGTTGGAACCAGCCTAGCCAACATGGTGAAGCTCTGTCTTTACTAAAAAATACAAAAATTAGATGAGTATAGTGGTGCACGCCTGTAATCCCAGTTACTTGGGAGGCTGAGGCAGGAGAATTGCCTGAACCTGGGAGGCAGAGTTTGCAGTTAGGTGAGATGACGTCACTGCACTCCAGCCTGGGTGGCAGAGCGAGACTCCGTCTCAAAAAATAAAAAAGATATGATTCAGTGTGTTTGTCCAGAATCTTACAAAAGAAAGTATTGAAAGCCAGGTGCTGTGGTGTGTGCCTGTATAGTCCCAGCTACCTGGGAGGCTGAGGCAGAAGGATCACTTGAGCTCACGAGTTTGAGTGTTGCCTGGGTAACATAGTGAGACCTTGTCTCTAAAAATAAATAATAATAAAAAAAATTGAGTTTTTGGGATATAAGTATATATTTTTCCATAAGGAGTGGGGTGAGAATGGGAGCTCTGTTTCTGGTGGCAGGGTTTGGAGAAGGGGCAGGGGCAGCAGTTGCCATGTTTGGTTGCAGAGATGGCAAGAAGCCGGTGAAACAGCCGAAGAAGCAGGCCAAGGAGATGGATGAGGAAGACACAGGTTTCAAGCAGAAGTAAAAAGAGGAGCAGAAAAAGCTTTAAAATTGAAGGCTGTGGGGAAAGGGCCCCTGGCCACAGGTGGAATTAAGACATTTGGCAAAAAGACTTGACGAGGTGGCTCACGCCTGCCCATAATCCCAACACTTTGGGAGGCTGAGGCGGATGGATCACTTGAGCTCAGGAGTTTGAGACCAGCCTGTGCAACATAGCCAGACCCTATCTCTCTCTCTCTCTTTTTTTTTTTTTTTTTAAGAAATAAAAGAAATCTGGCAAAAAGTCAGCTCTTCTTTGTTCCTGAGGTGATGGTAACCTTTGATTCCATTTGTATTTAAACATCTGTATTCTCTGCCGTACTATCTTTTGCCACCTATAGCTAGAATGAAGCATTGTCTTGGAGCCTTTTATAAACACAAAAAATAAAACAAATTGGCTGTAGAAGACAAAACTTTATTGAGACAGTTACATCTTCTGTGATGTTTGGGTGTTAAACACCAAGAGGTATTTTATTAGGAAACAATAATCAGGTAGATGTTCTGTGGAGTGTGCCTATATTCTACATTCTTCTAGTAGAAAAAATATTTTATCTTAGAAGAAGAAGTTGTTTTCAACATATGTGGTAGATTGCTCAAGGATAAAGTACTCTATTGTGAACTGTCATAGCATTTATCATTTGTTACAAAATAAGTTATTTGATTTTTAAGTTTAAATTGACTGTAGATACTTTGGTTATTGAGAAATGAATTTTGATTTTTTTTTTACTTTTCAATATTAAGTGATCTTTACCTAGCAATGTGAATATGTTATTAGTTAATATCACAAGTAACTGCATATGATGACTTCAGGTAAAATAAGCACTAGAGTAGATATAAATATGAAATATTTATATAGTTTAGGTGTTTAAGCACCATTCTAATGATTTTGGGGAAAGTAGGTATAGTTCAGCTTCCTGGGGTAATGAAACTTATCTATAGTTTAGAAGCTATTTCATCTTAAATTGCCTATAAAAAACCATTGCTATTTATATTACAGGCAATGCCATGTTTTTCTTACACGTCAATGACTAATCCACATGGTTATGAGAAATTTGTTTCCTAATGTGTGACAGTCTCTACTGAAATAAATTGCCTCAATTATTATTTAGTTCATACCTTACACATGTATGGTGATCTGCTGTGTTTTCTACCATAGAACCTAACTTCTAATAGTGGTGGCCATACTTGACTGGATCAGGGTGGGGCCGATTTGTTGGCCTGTCACTGATGTGTGAGGTGACCTGATGAAGCCAAAATGGGAGGCTGATGATTAGTTGGACTCTGCATATTGTCTCAGAAAATTGATGTGAAGATGGGGGAGTCAGTAGTTGGGGAGCAGAAGCTAAGAAAGTCTCACAGATACAAGATGACAGAGGTCACAAGATACAGGAGTGGAGATGTGGAGGTGTGGTGGGGCACTTCCTACTGCTGAGGGGTGATGGGATAATCTTGAGGGTTGTGTTAGATCCTCCAGCCTCTGTGAAGCCCAGCTTTGCGGCTCTTCCTGGATGGTAATAGGGAGTGATCTGTTGAGATCCTCTTGCACTTGTATCTACTTGTATCTTTATGTCTTTCCACACCCCTCACCTGAAAAGTATCTGTTCCTTATAAAAATAATGTCTGCTTTTTAGATTATAGATCTCTCAGCCATGCTACATTTTTATCACCAGTCTTTTGCGGAGTATTTTTATGTAAAGACTTACTCTTCTTATCCCACCTTTAATAATTCAAAATAGAACTAATGATTGGTAACCTAAAGTTGGTATTCTCATGCATTATTTTAGTCATTGATATCACTACCCTCCCTCCTATTCAAATCAAAGTTCTTATTATCTTTGGCTATTGATTTTTCTTTAGTTTTATCTCCTGACTCATTTTTCAAGAAATATTTCAAAGAGGTAGAATAAAATTTGTCCATAGAGGACATACAGTTTTTTTTTTCTTTGAGATGGGGTCTTGCTGTCTCCCAGGCTGGAGTGCAGTGATGCCATCATGACTCAATGCAGCCTCAAACTCTGGGCTCACGTGATCCCCCTACCCCAGCCTCTTGAGTATGTGGGCCTATAGGCACATGCCACCCTACCTGGCTAATTTTTTTATTTGTAGAAATGAGGTCTCATTACGTTGCCCAGGCTGAACTCAAGCAACGCTCCTGCCTTGGCCTCCCAGGAGCTGGGATCCTTACAGTTCTTACATCGTGCTTTAAGTATTTTACCCACAAGTATAAGCTGCTTTTCCCCAAATAATAAGTTCTGCAAAGAAAATGTGCCTGGTTTCATCCTTTTAAAGATAGGTCACAGTATCTTGTTTAGTGGTTGACATATAATGGTTGGTATTTAATGACTGTTGAATTGATTATAATGAAAATGGGGAATTATGCTAGAAATTATCACTGAGTTGCAACTGACTGAACTCAAATATTTTCCCAGTTCCTATTTTGACGAGAAAGGCTTGGTCAGACAACAGCTGGATTCTTTTGATGAGTTTATTCAGATGTCTGTTCAAAGAATTGTGGAAGATGCTCCTCCTATAGACCTACAAGCTGAAGCTCAGCATGCTAGTGGAGAAGTTGAAGAACCGGTAAGATGGTTAGTTCTAATAGTTACACTGGTACAAGAAGAGTATTGGTTTGAAATTTCAGCCCCTCTGTTAACTGACTTAAGGGTTAAAAAAAGTCAGTTGGAGCTTTTAGCAAAGTACTTACAGCACCGTCAGTCACTTTCTGATTTATTCTCTAATGAGGAGGTGTATTTTTTTTTTCAAGTAATCCCATCCTTATTCACCTAGTAGGTATTGAATAGTTGGGAAGAGAGGACTCTGAAATATGAACAAATAAGAGAAGTGAGCCAGAGATAGTCACGTTGCTTTAGATAGATAACCCCACTTTTTTCTCTCACATTATAAAAATGATAAAAAATGTTTGAAGGAATTTTCGTCTGATTTTATATATTGCATGAAGTACATTATTGTAACCATATGAGATAAGAAAGGTAAATCACCCAGACATATCAGCTATCTTTATTAAGCTTCTTATAGCTTTTGCTCACATATATGCATGTTTTTTAGCATTGTTAAAATCATACCAAAGGTACAATTTTATAATTTGGTTTTATATGAGTGATTATAAATAAGTATGTAGTCCAAAATAATGACTGTCCTAGTTTTAGAGAAATTGAGAGGCAGCTGTTGGAACATATTGGGCTTTGAGAGACAGGGAAAACTGAAAAACTAAGTGAGGTAGGGAAAGCGCCCCAGAAAGAGTTAGACACAGGGAGAGTTCATTGTTTCTAGCCTGATCAGTTTCTCTTCTGTGTAGCTGATCTCCTAAGGGCTGGTCTGTTATTTCCATCTCAGTTGGACATGCTGTACGGAATTTTGCTATTAAGTACCAAAGCGATTGGCTCTTCTAGGGCTCTGCTGGAAAGGGGTACATTAAGTTTCTTTTTTATTCTTGGGTCATATTTTCTTTTTTACAGAGATGACAGGCGCCCACGACCATGCTTGGCTAATTTTTTTGTATTTTTAGTAGAGACGGGGTTTCACATGTTGGCCAGGCTGATCTCCAACTCCTGACCTCAAGTGATCCACCCCCTTCAGCCTCCCAGAGTGCTGGGATTATAGGCATGAACCACTGCACCTGGCTCGCTGGGTCATTTTTTCTTCATGATCTTTGTATAACAAGCGAGATAACAATAGAACATAGCAAATTCAACGTACCAGTAATGGAAGTACTAAAGGAGGAGGAGATCTCTGAGGCTTGGTTATCAGAGCTTAGTAGAAAAGATGGAAGAGACTTAAATTTACTGTGAATAACAGATAGGAGTTCTCTTAGAAGAGAAGAGGTGCTTAGTCATTTCAGCAAGGAAATATTTGGAGTCGCCGGCGTGGTGGCTCACGCCTAGAATTTCAGCTCTTTGGGAGGCTGAGGTGGGCAGATCACCCGAGGTCAGGAGTTTGAGACCAGCCTGGCCAATATGGTGAAACCCGCTTTCTACTAATAAAGTACAAAAATTAGCCAGGCGTGCTGGTCGGCACCTGTAGTCCCAGCTACTTGGGAGGCTGAGACAGGAGAATTGCTTGAACGTGGGAGATGGAGGTTGCAGCAAGCTGAGATCGCGCCACTGCACTCCAGCCTGGGTGACAGGGCGAGATGCTGTCTCAAAAAAAAAAAAAAAAAAAAGAAAGAAAAAGAAAATACCTGGTATATTTAGGCTGGGGATAGGATGGGGACCACAATGATCAGTATGTGATTTTGGCTTATCTATTTTTTTTTTTTTGAGGCGGAGTCTGGCCATATTGCCCAGGCTAGAGTGCAGTGGCGCGATCTTGGCTCACTGCAAGCTCCGCCTTCCGGGTTCACGCCATTCTCCTGCCTCAACTTTCCGAGTAGCTGGGACTACAGGCGCCTGCCACCACGCCCAGCTAATTTTTTTGTATTTTTAGTAGAGACAGGGTTTCGCCGTGTTAGCCAGGATGGTCTTGATCTCCCGACCTCATGATCTGCCTGCCTCCGCCGCCGAAAGTGCTGGAATTACAGGGCTTATCCATTTTTACCAGGCATTAGGAAGATAAGATGGAACCCGATTGTTGAAAGCTTTGAATGTCGTTGGATGTTATGAGGAATTACTGAGAGACTGTCAAAGAATATACATAAAGCATTATTTTAGAAAAGTTACTTTAGAAAGCGATGCTTACTTGGAATAGAAAGAGGGTAGAGGAGGCCTGGTGCAGTGGCTCACGCCTGTAATCCCAGCACTTTGGGAATCCTAGGCAGGCAGATCTCTTGAGGCCAGGAGTTGGAGACCATCCTGGCCAGCATGGTGAAACCCCATCTCTACCAAAAAAATACAAAAATTAACCGGGTCTGGTGGCGCCTGCCTGTGGCCCCAGCTACTCGGGAGGCTGAGGCAGGGGAATCACTTGAACCCAGGAGGCGGAGGTTGCAGTGACCCTAGATCACACCACTGCACTCCAGCCTGGGTGATAGAGTGAGACCCTATCTCAAACAAAACAAAACAAAAGAGGCTGGAGGAGATAAAAATCTTAGAATAGCCTATGATTAAGATAATAATGACCTAGACTAGATGATGGCACAGATAAGGAGTAGAGGGTTGGCTTCCGTTTGGTTCATTATCACCACCACTCTCTTTGCCTTTTGTCTACCCCAGCTTGAGAGACTTGAGTATCAATAATTAATCATTAGTAAAACATCTGCTCAGTTCTATTTTCTTCTCTGAGACTTGATTTAGAGAAAAGTACACTATCCATTTATCTCCAGAAAGTTGTCCTCATGGATCTTGTTTTATTAGGCTGCGAGTGAATGTTTAATTGAAAAATTTCTTTTTTTGCTATGGACTAAGCTATATTCCAGCCAGGGTTGGAAGTTCTCAGCCCTTTATATAGAATGATTAGGATATTTTTTGTGTTTTTTAAAATAAAATTTTTTTCTTTTGTTAACTCTACTTGTTTGACAGATTAATTTGTATGTTTAATTGAAGAGTTGGGTTTATTTTTAAAAATGTTCTATTGATTAGAGCACAGTTCTAGTTGTCTGGATTTGCTATCTTTGTTCTCTGGTCACTTTGTGTTTTTGATGACGCTTACCAAGGAGAAGGCACAAGAAACTATGTAGATCATTAATGTAAATCCATTTTAACTGATATAAACTCAGCACATGATGTGTACAGTTTTTGTTTACTTTTAGTATATTAAGTCTCTTTATGTCTTCTGCCTTAAGAAAGCAATTAGCAGATCCTTTTATAGTTGATAAGTGTGATGATTGGGTGTGAGATGTGCCTTCCTTAAACCTTGTTACAAACCTTGTTAGCACATTACCTGTCTAACGTGAAAATAAATTTTTAAGAAAAGAGGAAAAAAAGAGAAAGTGATTTGGTTTAAAACTTGACGTCTGTGCAGTATGGATATTGACTTTGGGAAGTCCCCATTTCAGTAAAATGGATTAATTTTGCCAGTTTGTAGAGCTGCTTCTACTTAAAATGTTAATGTCAATTAAAATGGAATCATTAAAGCTTTTATGGAAAAAATTATTTACTCTTTTCATGTTTTTTTGTTTAATTTCAGCCAAGATATTTGCTGAAGTTTGAACAAATTTATCTTTCGAAGCCTACCCACTGGGAAAGAGATGGTGCTCCTTCACCAATGATGCCCAACGAAGCTAGATTAAGAAATCTCACGTAAGAAAAAAGTTTTCCTTGTCAGCAGCAGATACTGAAATAGAATTCTGAAAATGTAATTTTAACCACCTGAGGGTTTGTTTTAACAGATACCCTATTGCTTAACTGTGATCTACTTTTATCTTCAAAGGTATTCTGCTCCGCTTTATGTTGATATAACAAAAACAGTCATTAAAGAAGGTGAAGAACAACTTCAGACTCAGCATCAGAAAACTTTTATAGGAAAAATTCCAATTATGTTGCGGTCAACTTACTGCCTTTTGAATGGCTTGACAGATCGTGATCTTTGTGAATTAAATGAATGCCCTTTGGATCCTGGTGGCTATTTCATTATTAATGGATCAGAAAAGGTATAGTAACATTATTTTAAAAAATGACAAAATGGTAGTTAAAATTTAGTTTAAAGTTGAAATAAAAAAAAAAAAAAGATTTTCATGCAGGATAACCTGGCAGTGACAGTTGACTTATTTAGGGTATGACAACTAAACTTATATAAAGCAAAGCTGTATTTAGTTGTATATAATATGCACTGGAAATTTGGTCAATTTCAGTCAGTTTTGGAGCTTATGTATTTCTATGAAGTGTTTATGCAAAGTGGAGTTTTTAAAGTTGAAGAATTAAATAGTTCAGTGAGCCTATATGATCAGATTAAATTAAGATGCAGATTTTACTCTCTTTTCTCTTCAGTGACCTTTTGGATTTTATGGCTGTAACCTTCTTATTGTCCAAATAGGTTCTGATTGCCCAAGAGAAAATGGCAACAAACACAGTTTATGTGTTTGCCAAAAAGGACTCTAAATATGCCTACACAGGAGAGTGTAGATCATGTCTGGAGAATTCTTCCCGACCCACCAGTACTATATGGGTTAGCATGCTGGCAAGAGGAGGACAGGTATGGACTGGATATGATGTTATTTGGGTTTATTCCTTTGTGCCTTGTTTTAAAATTCACTAGACTGCATTCTCGGTCCAAAAAAGCTTTTCTGGAGCATATTGTTGTTATATATTGTATTGTTTACCTATCGCTGTGTGACAAATTACTCTTCTAGCAACATTTATCATCTCACGGCTTCTGTGAATCAGGAATCTGGGTGCTGCTTAGCTGAGTGTTTTGGCCAAGCATCTCTCACAAGGCTGCAATCAGGTGTTTCCCTGGGCTGCCGTGATCTCAAGAGCCATTCACATGGTTGTCTACAGGATTTAGTTCTTCATTGACTATTGGACTGAGTCTCAGGTCTTTGCGCACTGTCGACTGGAAGCCTTTCTTAGTTCCTTGCCATGTGGACCTCTGCGTATAGCAGCTGACAGCAGCAGAGCAGCTTGCTTCTTCAGAGAGAGTAAGCAAAAAGAGCTATAGAGAGAGAGTACGAGCAAGGTAGAAATCGGTCTTTTATAACTTAAAAGTGGTAGCAACATTCTGTCATTTTTGCCGTGTTCTTTTTGTTAGTTGCAAGTCAGTATGTCCAGCTCACACTGTGAGGAGGATATTACAAGGGCAATCGTAGGAGGCAGGAATCACTGAGTACCAGCTTAGAAGTTGCAGACCATTGGTATAGTTATAAGCATAGGTTGCTTATAATAATGGAATCTAGTAGTAGCTAGCAGTTCTTAAATATTTGCTGTATGCCAATTCTGTTACTCAGATTGCTTGATTTAATCTTTACAGCTATCTTGGAAAACCTCTATTTCAGTTCATGTGAAACAGATATATATATATCTGTTTTCTTTTTTTTTTGAGACAGAGTCTTACCCTTTCGCCAGGCTGCAGTGCAGTGACATGAGCTTAGCTCACTGCAACTTCTGCCTCCCAAGTTCAAGTCATTCCCCTGTCTCAGCCTCCTGAGTAGCTATGACTACAAGCGCACACCACCACACCCGGCTAATTTTTCGTGTTTTGTAGACAAGATGGGGTTTCACCATGTTGGTTCAGGATGGTCTGGATCTCCTGACCTTGTGATCTGCCCTCCTTGGCCTCCCAAAGTCCTGGGATTACAAGCATGAGCTACCGTGCCTGGCCAGGAGTTTTAAATAATTAAAATGGCTTTTATTTGTGAATGGTTTTTGGTAACTGGTGTTTCCATTTGTTTTTTGTAATTTTTTAAAAAAGCTTTATTTTCAATTTAATTTGATAATTATGCATGTGTGGGATGCAGTGTGATGTTTTGATACATGTATACAATGTATAATGATACTAGGGTACTTAATGAAATTAGGGTACTTAGCATGTTTTTAATAATATTTTATTTGTAAAAAATAAATTTGTAAGATAAGCATTCTTCCCATGTGCACAACATTGCTGGGTATTGTAAGAGATCACTAAAACACACAATCCTTATTGAGAAGGTGGCCAGGTGTGGTGGTTCATGCCTGTAATCCCAGCACTTTGGGAGGCTGAGGTGGGTGGATTGCTTGAGCCCAGGATGTGAGACCAGCTTGGGCAACATGGCAAAACACTTTCTCTAGCAAAACAACAACAAAACCCCCAAAATTAGCTGGATGTGGTGGCAGGTGCCTGTAGTCCCAGTTATTCAAGAAGCTGAGGTGGGAAGATAGCTTGAGTGCTGAGGTTGCAGTGAGCCCAGATTGGCGCCACTGCACTCCAGCATGGGTGACAGCGCCAGACCCTGTCTCAAAAAAAAAAAGAAAAATCAGAAAGTAATGGTTTTATTGGGAATACAAGCTTTAGACATTAAATGATAGTAACAGTGCAGAGGCCAAATGACACCTATTACATATATTAGTTTTATAGAAATTTGGAGGAGAATGAGATACTAGTATGGTGTGGTCCATGCAAAGTTGTTTTTTTTTTTTTTTTTTGAGACAGAGTCTCACTCTGTTGCCTGGGCTGGAGTGCAGTGGCACGATCTCAGCTCAGTGCAACCTCCACCTCCTGGCTCAAGTGATTCTCGTGCCTCAGCCTCCCAAGTAATTAGATTATAGGTGTGTCCCACCACACCTGGCTAATTTTTGTATTTTTAGTAGAGACAGGGTTTCACTATGTTGCCTAGGTTGGTCTCGAACTCCTGAGCTCAAGTGACGCATCTGCCTTGGCCTTCCAAAGTACTGGCATGAGCCACTGCCCCTGTCCTGTTCATGAAACTTAATAGAGAAGATTGGACGTGACTTACACTTTGAAAGATGGTGTGGAGTTATATAAGCGGAGAGAAACTGGAAGGACTTTCTTATTAGAGGAGAGTGGGGATGAGTGTTTGGAGAATTACTGGAAGATAACTCTGAATGAGCTGGATGGAGGATGTTGAATAGTGAATGACAAGTAGATGATTAGGGTGGATCTGGATTAGTGGATCTTAACTAAAGGTTCACATCAATAACCTACGACTCTTCCAAGTTCAGTAGTGGGAATGGGGGTGGAATGGGGCCCAGGTACAAGTATTTGAAAGAAGTCCCTAGGTGATTGTGATGTGCATTCTTTGTTGAGAGGCGTCGGCCTGGATGATGGAGGGCCAAGACATAAACAGTATAGTAGGGAGACTATCATGGCAACTCTGAACAAAGTGAATTAATTGGAGGCAGAGAACGGAAAATGATCTGGATTTGATGGTGGGTTTGATAAGATAAAAGGATGAGTCAGTTAAGATACTATGGTTTGTATTCTGAGATTCCAGGAGAGTGGTGAACTTCGAGTAATTGATTTAGGAGAGAATATAATAAGTTCAGATTTAGATAAGATTTTTGGGGAGTGCATGTTGTAGACATGATTTTTTTTTTTATTTTTTTAATTTTTTTGGAGACCAAGTCTGGAGTGCAGTGGCTCGATCCCAGCTCGCTGCAACCTCCGCCTCCCAGGTTCAAGCGATTCTCCTGCCTCAGCCTGCTGAGTAGCTGGGATTACAGGTGTATGCCACCATGCCCAGCTAATTTTGTGTGTTTAGTAGAGACAGGGTTTCACCATGTTAGCCAGGCTGATCTTGAACTCCCGGCCTCTGGTGATCCACCTGCCTTGGCCTTCCAAAGTGCTGGGATTACAGGTGTGAGCCACTGCACCCAGCCTGTGAGCCATCGTGCCTGGCCTAAAATTTTAAAAATATTTATAGAGATGAGGTCCCACTGTGTTGCCCAGGCTGGTCTTGAAATGCTGGGCTCAGGCAATCCTCCCAACTTGGCCTCCCAAAGTGCCGGGATTACAGGCATGAGCCACTATGCCCAGCTATATTATTTTTTAATGTTCTGCTTGTTCTGAAATAAGATCCATGATGAAACAAATAATAGACTAAATGGAATAATTGATGTCCACATAGAAACAACGAATTGGCAATTGGAGATACGGGGGCTGAGGGTACAGGAAAAAGATCAAGATGAAGATTTGGGTGTCATTTATGAAAAGTTGTTACTGAACACGCCCATGGGAGGAGTTCTGAAGGAGGCCTGTGGTGGGAGGAGGAAGATGACGGAAGTTATTAGAGGGATTATAGTAATGTAGGGTTGTGAGGCCAAGGGAAGATAGGGTGAAATTGATATTGAAGCAAACAAATATGATTAAAACTGAGAAATCAGGTGTGTCATAGGTTAGTAGCTTTTAATTGGTTTTTTATGTGTGTACAATTAAAGAGGGAGAAATTGGAAAAAAGAAGCTGTATGAAAGGGCTATTAGTTTTGAAACATTGAAACAAGGAAATGCCTCACAGACCAACTCTGATTTAATGTTTATTTTTCATTGTGTGCTTAGGTTTTTTCCATATTTGTCTATCCATATTGTCTCTTTTTTTACCTCTTATATATTTCTTTCTTTCACAGGTTTAATTTTTTTTGGAGGGGGGATATGTTGGGGAGGGTGAGGAATCAGTATTCATTTTTTTTTTGCAGCTAGAAGTGATTTCCAAATACAGTATTGAGTAATTCTGAGAGAATCTTGGCAGGCAGATAGGAGAGAATGGAAGTTCTCTCAGGTCTGTGACCAGCCTGTGTGTAAAATTAGTACACTTGTTTCAGTGGTTTTGAAATGCATTCATAGCAGGTTCCTCACAGTATTGGGAGGCATACTTCTTTTGAAATATGCACAAAGAATACATATATATATTAAATAGTTCTCTTGATGTTTTTCTATTGCTGTGAGCTTTTGTATATTCATGTTCTAATGATAGTTTATTTTTCTAGGGTGCAAAAAAGAGTGCTATTGGTCAGCGCATTGTGGCAACTCTACCATACATCAAGCAAGAAGTTCCCATCATTATTGTGTTCAGAGCATTAGGTTTTGTGTCTGACAGAGATATTTTAGAACATATTATTTATGATTTTGAAGATCCAGAGATGATGGAAATGGTAATGTGAAAGCAAAATGTATTCACAGAGCTTTATAAGAGATTTAGAGTTACTGATTGTTGCTAACCTTAAAACAGTAGAAAGCTATTCTGAAGAATAATTTAGCTGTCACAAGTCTCATGCCATTTACTGTGTGGTAAAAGCTTTCAGGCCTGCCTAGGCCTCTTTTCTGACAGTTTGGTGTAAAATAGACATGAAAACCAGAGGCAGCTGGAGTTAATGACAACAGCAAGAAGAAACAGTGGTAAGGAAGCTTGCAGAAGCACACCAGCTTGGTGCAATTTAGTAAAAAGGGAAAATGAGTAGTTGATATCTGTTGTTTAACTTTTCATTTTGAAATAATTTCAGACTTACAGAAAAGTTACAAAAAGGCCAAGCATAATCCCAGCCTTTGGGAGGCCAAGGTGGGAGGATCACTTGAGTCTAGGAGTTTGAGACCAGCCTGGGCAACATAGGGAGACCTGTCTCTACAAAAAACACAAAAGGTTAACCTGGCGTGGTGGCATATACCTGTAGTCCCAGCTACTGGGGAGGCTGAAGTGGGAAGATTGCTTGAGCCCAGGAGGTGGAGGCTGCAGTGAGCCGTAATCATGCCTCCCCACTCCAGCCTGGGCGACAGGGTAAGACCTTGTCTCAAAATAAAAAATAAAAGTTGCAAGAATTATATAGAGAATTCTTATATGCTCTTCACTCAAATTCACCAGTTGTTACTTTTGTCACATTTGCTTTATCGTTCATTCTTTCTATATATAACACATTTTTTTTTCTGGACCATTGGAGAGTAAGTTATAGGCAATAGCCTCTTACTCCTAAAGACTTCAGTGTATATTTCCTAATAATACATTCACTTACATAATCATAGTATAATTATTTAAATGAGAAAATTTTACTTAGATACAGTACTTTTTTTTTGTTGTTGTTTGTTTTGTTTTTTTTGAGATGGAGTCTCACTCTGTTGCCCAGCCTGGAGTGCAGTGGTGTGATCTTGGCTCACCACAACCTCCACCTCCCGGGTTCAAACGATTCTCCTGCCTCAGCCTCCCAAGTGACTGGGACTATAGGCATGCGCCACCACTCCCAGGTAATTTTTGTATTTTTAGTAGAGATGGGGTTTCACTGTGTTGGCCAGGCTGGTCTCAAACTCCTGACCTCAGGTGATCTGCCCACCTTGGCCTCCCAAAGTGATGGGATTACAACAATACTGGTAATGTACATATCTTACTCAGATTTTTGTCAGTTGTCCTGATAATATTGAAAACTATTAAGTAATAAGATCTATACATTAATAGTATATAGTAATTTAAGTTCAATATCTTATATAGTTCAGAGTCCAATTTAGAATCATACGTCACATTTTGATTGTATGTCTTTTTAGTCTTTTATAATCCTTCCTTGGCCCTTTTTTTTTTTTTTTT
>NW_012110920.1:1347257-1354693 GCF_000951035.1 Colobus angolensis palliatus | reverse complement strand
TTTAGTTTTCTTTTGTAGATTTAGGTTCTCATTTTCTTTCCCAGGATGGTCTCGAACTCCTGGGCTCAAGCCATCCTCCTGTTTTGGCCTTCCAAAGTGCTAGGATTATAGGAGTGAGCCCCACCCGACCCGGGCCAAACATTTTTAAATACCAAAACTGAAAACAGTCTGGTACATTAAGCTTTTGTAGTTCAGTAAACTTTAATTTGACTATGAAACTTCTGTAAATTGGTTTTAGATATCTGGAACTTTATTTTGCCATTGGTAAAGCGTAAAAAAGAAATGCACTACTCTTTTTTTTCCTTTTGAGACAGCGTCTTACTCTGTCACCCAGGCTGGAGTACAGTGGCACCATCTCGGCTCACTGCAACCTCTGCCTCCAGGGTTCAAGTGATTGTCTCACTTTAGCCTCCCATGTAGCTGGGACTACAGGCCTGTGCCATTGCAGCGGCTGATTTTTGTATTTTTAGCAGAGATGGGGTTTCACCATGTTGTCCAGACTAGTCGCAAACTCCTGGACTTAAGCTATCTGCCCACCTCAGCCTCTTAAAGTGCTGGGATTATAGGCATGAGCCACTGCTCCCGGCCATGCACTACTCTTTTTATAATGAAATTATTTGTATTTTTCTAGAAAGTGTAATGCCTGTGCTGATGAGTGGATTTTGTCAGAGATCTAGATCTCTGAGGGGTCTGCTAAGAATTTGTGATTCCTTGATTTTCTAAAAATATTCACATATTTTATTAGGTTCGTAGGGACACTTGGTATGTTATAAACTAAGTGACAGTTTACCTTAAAATAGGTGACAACATGAATTTGAAAATAACCTTTATTTAAATTGTCTGATAGGTTAAACCTTCTCTCGATGAAGCTTTTGTCATCCAAGAACAGAATGTTGCACTAAATTTCATTGGTTCAAGAGGGGCAAAGCCTGGTGTTACTAAAGAGAAAAGAATTAAATATGCAAAGGAAGTTTTACAAAAAGAAATGCTCCCTCATGTTGGTGTCAGTGATTTCTGTGAGACCAAAAAAGCCTATTTCTTGGGGTATGTAAGTTCTTTATCAAGATATAGTTGAGATAAAGGTTTTTCTTAAAGTAAAAAATGATGTTTTTAACATATAAATCAAGAAAAGCCTAAAACTGTTTTCCTTTTTTTTTCTTTTCTTTTTCTAAGATATATGGTGCATAGGTTACTTCTGGCAGCTTTGGGTAGAAGAGAACTAGATGACAGAGATCACTATGGAAACAAGAGATTGGATCTTGCTGGGCCGCTGCTGGCATTCTTATTTAGAGGGTAAGGAATTACAGAATGACAGAATGAAGTCGTTAAAGTAGGGAGATTTATTTCACTTTAGGTCAGTCATTGCACACGGCCAGGCTAAACTGTGTTGGCACCCACGTTGAGTACTTATGAAGTTAGCTACATTCTTATTGCTACTTGCTCAGATTTAGTTTTGGTTCATGTCTAGGAAAGCCAGGTTTATGAGGACAATATATTACATGTTTATATTTTCTTTATTCCTCTGGTAGCTTTGTAAGATGTTTGAGAAAGCTGAATGATTGCCTTGGTTTCCCTAAGGGCTAATATTGGATTTTGTCCTGCTTTGTACACATATATACAAAAGCTAGAGAGAAATATATAAAAATACTATCAGTGATTGTCTCACAGTATTGATATTATGTGCAGTTTTTAATTCTTTTCTTGATGTTTTTGTATTTCCCATATTTTCTATAATTGGAAAAAAGTTATTTTTAAAAATGAAATATGTAGACAGTACAAAAAGGATAACATTAGCAGTGTTTTGCACGTGTTTTGTTATTTAGTATGTTATAGGTTAGTGTTTTTCAACCTATTTTTGATATTACTCCATTAAGGAGCCTCTTTTAACATTTCTGTTTTTTGAGATGGAATTTTGCTTGTGTTGTCCAGGTTGGAGTGCAGTGGTACGATCTGGACTCACTGCAACCTCTGCCTCCCAGGTTCAAGCGATTCTCCTGTCTCAGCCTCCCGAGTAGCTGAGACTACAGGCATGTGCCATCAAACCTGGCTAATTTTTGTATTTTTAGTAGAAACGGTGTTTCTCCATATTGGCCAGGCTGGTCTCAAACTCCTGACCTCAGGTGATCTACCTGCCTCAGCTTCCCAAAGTGCTGGGATTACAGATGTGAGCTACCATGCCCCACCTCTTTGACATTTTTGTGTAATTGCTCCCCTGCCATGTATGTTCATGTACTATGTGTATATCTGTGCTTGAGACACAAAAGAGCAACATAAAAGAGCAAGAACTTTCACTCTGCCCAAATAATTTTTGCTCACCTTCCCCACACTTTTTTTCTACTCACATATTTTTTTACTCGCATTTTTTTTTGCAATATTGCAAAATACTCGTGTATTTTTTTTTTTTTTTTTGCAATATTGCTCCTGTTGAGAATATATGTTGTAGACCTCTACATGTTTAAAATAATACCATTTTATTTGGCAGTATGTTTAAGAATTTGCTTAAAGAAGTGCGGATCTATGCACAGAAATTCATTGATCGAGGAAAGGATTTTAACTTGGAGTTGGCAATTAAAACACGGATCATATCTGATGGCCTAAAATACTCTTTAGCTACTGGAAACTGGGGTGATCAAAAGAAAGCTCATCAAGCCAGAGCTGGAGTATCTCAGGTAAGTGTGCCAACTATGACTACACGTTCAATAGGAAACATGTTTATAGAACTGGTAGATTCGTTTGTTTGTTGAATGTAAATTATTTTGCTTTTCTTACTTGATCAAATGTAAAACTAGTGGGTGCCAAGGGCGGTGGCTCACGCCTGTAATTCCAGCACTTTGGGAGGCCGAGGTGGCCTGGATCACCTGAGGTCAGGAGTTTGAGACCAACCTGGCCAACATGGTGAGACCCTGTCTCTACTAAAAATACAAAAATTAGCTGGGCGTGGTGTTGGGTGACTGTAATCCCAACGACTCTACTTGAGAGGCTGAGACAGGAGAATCACTTGTACCCAGGAGGCGGAGTTTGCAGTGAGCCGAGATCGTGCCACTGCACTCCAGCCTGGGCAAAAAGAGTGAGACAACAAAAAACTTAAGGAGACTTTTGAATTATGAACATGAAATTTTCTTAAATTAACTATTAGCATTACTAAGATAGATTTTTGGCCTGCAGTTTAGGAACTCAAAATAATTAAGAAATTAGAGTAGCTACTTAGTGGGTGAGACCGTCCATGTTAGTGAAATTTTTATGTCTTAAAAGCTCCATATTAGAAGCTAACCCAGAGAATAAATGGTCATCGCCCTTCTTTGTTGGAAAATACAGTACTTCTGACACTGGTTTCTGTATGTTGGTCTGTTGCATATATAGTGACTGCAGTAGCTATTCTCAGATGGAGTAATGGAGAAAAGCTTTTCAAAGAGTGTCTCACTAGGCATTTTAATTTTTTGTATTTGCTTTTCATAGATGATTGAAAACGTGTAATATACTTTATGCTATTTTTAGGGGTATCTCCCCTTCCTTTCCTTGTTTAAACTAGCCTATACCAGTATCACCTGATTGATTTGGCATTTGGACACCAGTTTCAAGCTCCTTTTTCCTAGAAATCTGGATGCTCTAAGAAATTTTGAGGGGCTGCTGATAGCAAAGTTAATATTTAAATTCCTTTTAATTCAGTAACGATTTATTGGGTATATTTGATATTTGTGATACTGAGTTCACATACGTGAATGAGATGCTATCTCAGCCTCAGGGAGCTCATCAGCATCTAGCAGAGGAAACAGATTCATTCATGTGTAGCTCACTATGCCCTGTGCTGTGTTATGACAAATGCTACATTGCAAATTCAGTGCAAGGAATTTTTTTTTTTTGAGACAGAGTCTTACTCTCTCACCCAGGCTGGAGTGCAGTGGCGATCTCCGCTTACTGCAAGCTCTACCTCCCGGGTTTATGCCATTCTCCTGCCTCAGCCTCCCGAGTAGCTGGGACTACAGGTGCGTGCCACCACGCCTGGCTAATTTTTTGTATTTTTAGTAGAGATGGGGTTTTACTGTGTTAGCCAGGATGGTGTCGATCTCCTGACCTCATGATCCACCCACCTCAGCCTCCTAAAGTGTTGGGATTACAGGCGTGAGCCACTGCGCCCGGCCCAGTTCAAGGAATTGTTACTGGGACCTGTGATGTGCCAGGCACTCTGCCACATGCTGGAGATGCAGTGATCCTGATCTTCAGTAGTTCACAGCCTATGCTTGTAGATAGATGTAAACAGATAATTACAACATGGCATGGTAACTATTTTGATAAGAGATGTGCACTACTGCTCTGTGGGAATGCTGGAGAAAGGTACTTAGCACAGCCTGAGAACGTGAAAAAAAGTCCTTGTTTGGGAGGTAACACCTGAACTGAATCTTGAAGAGTAATTGGAAAACGCCCCAAGTTGCCAGGTAGGTAGAACCGAGTCTCCCTGTGTCGCCCAGGCTGGAGTGCAGTGGCCCGATCTCGGCTCGCTACAACCTCCGCCTCCCGGGTTCAAGTGATTCGAGCTTAGAGAACTTCTCAATATTCTGAGTTAAGAGATGGAGGGAGGAAGGAATGTGTGTCTGTCGTGGGAGCTAGAGCAGTTCTGGGATTTCAAATCAAAGTGGAGGCTTAGGATGGGAACCAGCTCATGAAGAGGAGTGACATGGTCATTTTTGTTCTTTCGGACAGATTCACAGTAATTGGCAGTGTGGAGAAAAGACTTGAGAAGGGCAAGGTTGGTGGCAGGAAGATTGTTGCAACAGCCTGGGGTGAGAAATAATTAGGGACTGGACTAGAGCAGTTTTATAGAGATGGAGAGTAAATTTTAGAAATATTTAGGAAGTAAGTTTCATAAGACTTTGTGATTGATTTCGTTGAATGGTTGAAAACTCCAGTGAGTACAGAAAAGAGAATAGTTCTTCCTGGAGGTGGGTCAGATGGCTTTGTAGAGGTGGTATCATTTCATCAGGCAGAGCAGAGTGGAGAAGTGCATTTCATTCTGTGGCAATAGCATGGTCAAAGGCATGGAGGTGAGGATGTTTGGTGATGTCAGTTGAGTACAGGATTGTAAGGAGACTAAGGGGAAGGTCGTTTTTGGGGCTTCATTGAGGAGGACTTTAGTGTTGTGCTCTTCAGTAGCCTGTGGCTATCTGTTTAATTTTTATGTAGGTAAGTGTTTAATAATTCTGGCAAGTGAGGAAGGTAGGTTGGAGGGAACCAGGCAGGGATTGGAGGGAACCACGCAGAGCTGATGGAGGTAGTATAGATGAGGGGAAATGGGCTGGTCTATTACTGTGACATTGGGAAGGGAGGGGCTAGGTGTTTTAGAAAATTTGAAAATAGAATTGACAGGGTATATTTATAGATGTGTGGAAGGAGGAACTTGTAGACAAAAATGATTTTGAGATTTCCAGATTGAGAGAAAGGTGATGCTGCTTATCTATGACAGAAGACTTAGGAAAGAGGAAGGAGGTTTGAGTTGTTTAAGGACTTGGGGAAGATGGAGATTTATAAATAATTAATAATATAGAGCTTGAGTTGTCTGCTTTATGTTTCCCTAAATATTATCTTATTTATAAATAACATCTTGGTTAGTATGCTGTAAGTATTGGTAATGGATGTTTGCATTTTTCTATTAGATTCAGAGGCCTCAGTCTGGAAAAAGTAATGAGATGAATTAGGGATGTCTGCTATGATCAAAGGAGTGTGAGTTGGTAGAATTTAACTTAACACTTATTGAATATCTAATGAATGCCAAGTACTGTTTTAGGTGCTGGGATACAACAGAGAATAAAACAATTTTAAAAAATTCCCTGCCTTCATGAAACTAATGTCCTAGTGTTTGTTTGGAGACCATACACAGAATGTTTATGTTGTATGTTAGAATGTATTTGCCATCCCTGCTGCAAGTGGCAGGTAAGTTAAGGTGTCAAACAACATTATTCAGGGAAAGAATAGAGAAATGGGGAACAGTTTGATACTCAGTAGATTATGTGTAAAACTTGACTTTGCCTCAGTGTAACAGTATGAATCACAGAAATGTCCAGACTTTAAAGATTGGCTATTTTTTTCTAGGTATTAAACCGCCTGACTTTTGCGTCTACTCTTTCTCACCTGCGTCGTTTAAATTCTCCTATTGGTAGAGATGGCAAGCTAGCAAAACCAAGACAGTTGCATAATACGTTGTGGGGGATGGTGTGTCCTGCCGAGACCCCAGAGGTAATACATTAGAATTTATATTCAGGACAAAAAGTCAGTGAGTAATTATGTAGGGCATAATTGCTTTTAGAAGTAGATGTTTAAAAAATTATGCAGAGTGGTTTAGAAATAAGATTTTTTTAATAATTGTATTCTTAGAAAGTAAGAGTAAATCTTGAAATCACATTGAAGGAAAAATGTTTATGGAAAAGAAGTCTGATAGGCATGTAAAATCAGAATGACTAATACTTGGTTTATTTTTTAGGGCCATGCTGTAGGACTTGTGAAGAATTTAGCCTTGATGGCTTATATTTCAGTTGGATCTCAACCATCTCCAATTCTGGAATTTTTAGAAGAATGGAGTATGGAAAACTTAGAAGAAATTTCTCCTGCAGCTATTGCTGAGTGTGTATAGATGGAATTAGCTTTTTAAACTGTAGTTAATCTTTAGTTGTTGCTTAGTGTAGCATTGTTAAGTGTAAAATGCTTTTGCTTTTTCTTTTGTAGTGCAACCAAGATTTTTGTTAATGGCTGCTGGGTTGGAATACATAAAGATCCTGAACAACTTATGAACACCCTAAGGAAATTGCGACGTCAGATGGACATCATTGTGTCTGAAGTAAGAATCTTTAGTTAAGAGGGTGTGGTCTGTGAGATTTTTAAACAAGGCATACGACTAGTGAAAGTTATCTTTGCATTAGCATCTTTTCTTTGAACTTTATTTCCTTGAACTGTAAAGTGTAAATTTAATTATAAGTTATTGCTAGGCCGGGCATGGGCACAGTGGCTCATGCCTGTAATCCCAGCACTTTGGGAGGCCGAGGCAGGTAGATCACCTGAGGTCAGGAGTTCACGCACAGCCTGGCCAATATAGTGAAACCGCATCTCTACTAAAAATACAACAATTTGCCAGGCATGGTGGCACAGGCCTGTAATCGTAGCTACTGGGGAGGCTGAGACAGGAGAATCACTTGAACCCAGGAGGTGGGGGTTGCAGTGAGGTGAGATTGCGCCACTGCACTCCAGCCTGGGTGACAGAGTGGGACTCTGTCTCAAAAAATAAAAAAAACCTGGGCATGATGGCTTACGCCTGTAATCCCAGCACTTTGGGAGGCTGAGGAGGGCAGATCACAAGGTCAAGAGATTGAGACCATCCTGGCCAACATGGTGAAACCCCGTCTCTACTGAAAATACAAAAATTAGCTGGGCGTGGTCATTCGCGCCTGTAG
>NW_012110920.1:1333385-1346253 GCF_000951035.1 Colobus angolensis palliatus | reverse complement strand
GGGGACAGAGTCTGGCTCTGTTGCCCAGGCTGGAGTGCAGTGTTGCGATCTTAGCTCACTGCAACCTCTGTCTCCCAGGTTCAAGAAATTCTTATGCCTCAGCCTCCTGAATAGCTGGGATTACAGACGTGTACCACCATGCCCGGCTAATTTTTGTATTTCTATTTTTATTTTTTTGAGAGAGCGTCTCGCTCTCTCGCTCAGGCTGGAGTGCACTGGCATGATCTCAGCTCACTGCAGCCTCTGCCTCCCAGGTTCAGGCAATTCCTGCCTCAGCCTCCTGAGTAGCTAGGATTACAGGTGCCTGCCACCATGCCTGGCTAATTTTGTATTTTTAGTAGAGGCTGGGTTTCTCCATGTTGGCCAGCCTTGTCTTGAACTCCTGACCTCAGGTGATCCGCCTGCCTCAGCCTCCCAAAGTGCTTGGATTACAGACGTGAGCCACCGTGCCCAGCCAATTTTTGTATTTTTGGTTGAGATGGGGTTTTGCCATAGTTGGCCAGGCTGGTCTTGAACTCTTGGGCTCAAGCCATCTGCCTGCCTTGGCCTCCCAAAGTGCTGGGATAACAGATGTGAGCCACTGAGCCCAGCCTGGCCCTAGATTTTGACCCAGGCTTATTTACAGCTTGAAGGCAGGAAGAGAGTGATTCTCTTGAGGGCAGGCAAGGCTAAGAGAAAGCTCAAAAAAATGTCTCTTTCTCTCTCTCTCTATCTCTGTATTTTTTAATAGAGGTGGGGTCTCACTATGTTGCCCGGCTGGTCTTGAACTGCTGGACTCATGCAGTCCTTCCTGCCTTGGCTTCCCAAAGTGTTGGGAGCTATGCAGTAGGTTGGCTGTATTTTTTTTTTTTTTTTTTTTTTTTTTGAGACAGGATCTTCCTCTGTCACCCAGGCTGGAATGCAGTCGCACAATTATGGTTCATTGCAGCCTCTACCTTCTGGGCCCAAGCAATCCTCCCACCTCAGTCTCCTAAGTGGCTGAGACCACAAGGTGTGCGCCACCACACCCAGATTTTGTTCATCATACAGTATGTGTTATGTATTTAGCTCTGCTGTTGTAGTGAGAACCAGCCGTAGGTAATACATAAACTAATAAAACTGTGTTTACAAAAACACCTAGTGGGTGAGGTAGAGTGGTCGGGTGTGGTGGCTCATGCCTGTAATCCCGTAACTTTGGCTGGCTGAGGTGGGAGGATTGCTTAAAGCTAGGAATTTAGGACCAACCAGCCTGGGGCAATGTATCAAGACCCTGTTTATATTTTTAAAAAAAAGACCATAGAGCTATATTCTGTCAGGAACGTTAGTTTTCTAAGAACTTAAGGCAATGCATTTGAAAGCAGAATCTTTCTTGGACTTTAGAATACTACTCATGATATTTTTGCTCACAGTGTTTTCTCCTTAAATTACTTTCTAAGGACAGGCAGTAGACTAGGAACTTGGAACATTTTTCTCTTTCTTGTCTTTTGACTCTTTCATTTTGGAGAAAAACTTGATGTTTTGTTGTTTTGTTTTGTTTTTTGAGACAGGGTCTTACTCTGTTGCTCAGGTTGGAGTGCAGTGGCATGATATCGGCTCACTGCAACCTCTGCCTCCCGGGTTCAAGTGGTTCTTCTACCTCAGCCTCCTGAGGAGCTGGGATTACAGCCGCGTGCCACCACACCCAGATAATTTTTGTATTTTTAGTAGAGACAGGATTTCACCAAGTTTGCCAGACTGGTCTCAAACTCCTGACCTCAGGTGATCTGCCCACATTGGCCTCCCAAAGTGTTGGGATTACAGGCATGAGCCATTGCACCTGGTCTTTAATAGCATATTTTATTTGACTTGATACATCCCAAAGTATTATATCAACATTCTATTAATATAAAAATTATTAATAAACCATTTTACATTCTTTTTTTTCTGTTTTGGTGCTGTCTGTCAAATCCATTATGTGGTTTATACTTAACAGCACATCTCAGTTCAGAATGGCCACATTTCAAGTGCTCAGTAGTCACATGTGGCTATCCACTGTGTTAGATAGCTAGACTGTAAGCCATTTGTCTGATGGTGGGTGTGAGTAGTCAGGCTTACATCTGATAGGTGTGTGTGAGAAGTCAGGCTAATGACTGGGAAAGTATGGTCAAAGCATAGTGACATAGGCCTGGTTTTTGAAAGGTTATAGGGTGAGATATATGTCATCAGCAAAGAGCCAAAATAAGAAATTGTCATGTACTAGTGTTTGTGGTATTGAAAAAATATTTCCTACGTTAACTTGCATGACATTATTACCAGATATAATTGTTCAGCTTTATAATTGCCAAGGTTAGATTTTTTCATTCATAAAATTTTAAATGATACCTGTTTATAATATGTTAAACAATGGTAAACTAAGATTTGCACGTTTTACTTGATAAATTGGTTGCTCCAGAAATTTAGTAGGATTTATATTGTATTTTTAACTAAGCCTATTAATAAAGAGAAAATAAAAATTCATGAAACTGTTTTTTCTTTCTATATATAGGTTTCTATGATCAGAGATATTCGAGAGAGGGAGATTCGGATCTATACAGATGCAGGCCGTATTTGTAGACCACTTCTGATTGTGGAAAAACAAAAGCTACTTTTGAAGAAGAGGCATATTGACCAATTGAAAGAGAGAGAATATAACAACTACAGGTAAAAACATGCAGTGAGAAAAATGTGTGTATTAAAAATTGAGATAGAATTTACGTACCATAAAATTAACCATTTTTTAATTTAATTTTATTTAATTTTAATTTTTTTTTTTTTGACACAACCTCAACTCTGTCGCCCATGCTGGAGTGCAGTGATGCGATCTAGGCTGACTGTAACCTCCGCCTCCTGGATTCAAGCAATTCTCCTACCTCAACCACCCTAGTAGCTGGGATTACAGACATGCGCCACCACACCCAGCTAATTTTTGTATTTTTAGTAGAGACAGGGTTTCGTCCTGTTGGCCGGGCTGGTCTTGAACTCCTGGTCTCAAGTGATCTGCCTGCCTCAGCCTCCCAGAGTGCTGGGATTACAGGCATGAGCCACCGCGTCTGGCAAGTTAATGATTTTTAAAAAGTATACAGTAGTGGTTTTTAGTATGTTTGCAAGGTTGTGCACCCATCATCTAGTTTTAGAATACTTTCATTGCCCCCAAAAAACTCTGTACCGTTAGGAGTCACATTTGTTTTTCTTAACTTTTATTATGAAGCAAGATAATTAATAGGATTTTGTTTAAGCTTAAAAGTCTTTTGATTGCCCAGGTGTAGTGGCTCATGCCTGTAATCTCAGCACTTTGGGAGGTCAAGGTGGGAGGATTGCTTGAGATCAGGAGTTCAAGACCAGTCTGGGCAATATAGGGAGACTACCATCTCTCCAAAAAATAAAAAAAATTAGTCAAGTGTGGTGGAATGCACCTGCAGTCCAGCTACTCAGGAGACCTGAGGAAGGAGGATCACTTGCGTCTAGGAGTAGTGAGCTTTGATTGTACCAGCCTGGGCAACAGAGCAAGACTCTGTCTCAAAAAAAAAATTTTTGTGATATGTTAAAATCTATTAATAGTAATAAGGAGAAATAACCTATATAATCTAAATATAATATATTACATATAATATGATGTAATATGAATAATATAAGAAATTTAGTGAAAAGATGAAGCTGCTTTAAATATTTTTAGCAATATGAATGTATAGTTATGTTTACTAATGTAAAAATCATTCAAATAATAGTGTAATAAATTTAAAAAATTGCCCTCCAATTTATACTCTTCTTCACAAGTAAATACTGGTAACAGTTAGGTGTGTATTCTACCAGGCCTTATTTTCCAGCAGCTTACCTTTTTCACTGTCAACAATCATGTAACTATGTTGGTCAGTTATATATAATATTAAACTATATATATAAATATATATTATATGTTTAATATATAATAAACTGTACTTAAATATAAATATAGGAATACTTTTAAGTAGGAGGAATAGTTAGTTAAAATATTTCAGGAAATAGAAAATTGAGTGAATTCTTTTTTAGTTGGCAGGATCTTGTGGCCAGTGGGGTAGTGGAATATATTGATACACTGGAAGAAGAAACAGTGATGCTTGCAATGACTCCAGATGATTTACAGGAGAAAGAAGTAGCTTATTGTTCCACATATACCCACTGTGAGATTCATCCCTCAATGATCCTTGGTGTCTGTGCATCTATTATTCCCTTTCCTGATCATAACCAGGTTGGTATCACTTTTCGTCTTCTGGTGTGAGGAATTGGGAGAAGTAATAAAAATTGGAAGTAACTCTAATCTTATCTGGAGGGAACAAGCCTTTAAATGAAAGGCTCTGAACTCCTACAGAATCAGCATTTGATATACTTGCTGTTGTGTTTCATGGTTAAGAGCCGTAATTGATTATTTCGAATGGTTATTACTTATTGTTTTTGGAAAAAATCAGGAATTTTACCAATCATATTTCTTCTGATTTATTGTCAGAGTCTTTTCCATTAGCAATAGTAACTTTTTGTTGATTCTGCTTTTCATTTTTACGTTTAGTCCCCTAGAAACACATACCAGTCTGCTATGGGTAAGCAGGCTATGGGAGTTTACATCACCAACTTCCATGTTCGCATGGATACATTGGCCCATGTTCTCTACTATCCTCAAAAGCCACTTGTGACTACACGGTCTATGGAATATCTACGATTTAGAGAGCTGCCAGCAGGTATGGTCAGTTTTGCTCTACGTTAGTTAAGATCCTGCCATGTTTAAGGCACTTTTCTGGGTGCTTGGGAGGATTAAAAAATAAATGTGACATAGTGTCTGTTCTCACGGAATTTATAATATGGTGGGAAATGTGAACATAATAAAAAGGTAGTTATGTGGAAAGTCTTATGGTGGAGGTACAAAGTCCTTTGGAAGCACAGACTGATGGAAGCGATTAATTCCTGTTGGAAGTCTAGATTCAGTTTCGTGGAGAAGGTGGCATTTTAGATTGGAGCAAAATTGATGAAGGGGTGTTTGCATTTGAGAGGTGGTTTAAGCAAGGGCACAGATGGATGAAGTCATGAAAAATGGGTACAGTTAGGAGTCATGTCAGCTTAGTGTGGGTGAAGTGTAAATATACGGGAGTGAAAGCTTGGTCTCAGTGTGGAGAGAGCCTGAACAGGTTGAATTTTATTTTGAAAATGGAGACACATCCAACCTTTTGGATCAGGGAAGTAATACAATTAGAAATTTGTTTTAGGTATACCATTCTGACAGTGGCATAAAGAGTAGATTACAGTGAGGTTCTGTATTAGCAGGGTGATAATTTAGGGGTTTTTGCAGTAGTCTAAATGTGAAATGGCAAGGTCCTAAAGAAATGAAAAAGAATGATGGGTAAGATACCTTTTGAAATACACTTGATAGGGCTTGATGAATGGCTGAATGTAGAACAATGAAGAGAGGAATTGGAAATACTGTTGGTGTTTCTGGCTTGAGTGATTAAAGAGAGGTGCTATAAATAGGTTGGGGGAAAAATAAGATTGGGAACATGTTAGAAGGGGAAAGAGGTTTTAGAGGTAAGACAGTAATTCTGTTTTGGATATGTTGATTTTGATTTAGTGTCTTAGTGTCAGAACACTAAGACGTGAACTTCCAACAACAGTGAGTTGCAAACATGATTTGAAAGAAAGTCAAGTCTAGAGATGTAAAATTTTTTATTTATTAATGATAATTATAGATTACTATGAAATTGCCTAAGGAGAATTTAGAATGAGAAAAAGGCCAGAGGCAGACAATTTTAGACACCAGGAAGAGAAATCAGGAGAGAAGATTTGAGAAGTAGCTGGTAAGGAGGGGAATCTCAGGGAGACTGGATGGTAGGTAAAATGGCGAAGAGAAATCTGAAGGGTATGAGTGTTGACTATTAAAGGAGATGGTAGAGTTCTTTGGCACTGTTGTTATCTTTTGCATTAACAGACTTTTGACTTTGAATGTGGGTAACATTTGTTATTTGTTAGTAAAGTTCATCTTTATTGTACTGTAATGGGGCTCTAACATTTTGATAGCAAATTCTCATAGGTTAAAATTACTTTCAAAATCCTCCACAAGGGGTTCCTCTTGTCTAGAAAAGCAAAATCTGTTAGGTTGTCTACACAGTATGCACGTATCTTTGGGCTGTGCTTGCAGTGCTGTGTTTTCTCCAACATTTAGATAATACAGTTTCTTTATGGCTAGAGAAGAAAATACATATACTGAAGGACTAGGTTGGAAAGCAAATGTTCATTTGGTACTGGCGTAAGTGGAAAGTCATGGCTGGCAGGACTGCAGTTCTGTTATTCCTGACTTCATCATGGCATCTTTATTTTGAAGTTCTTTTTTTTTTGTAGAGATAGGGTCTGCTTTGTTGCGCAGGCTGGTCTCAGACTTCTGGGCTCAAGTGATTTTTCCCGCCTCAGCATCCCAAAGTACCAGGATTACAGATGTAAGCCACTACAGCCAATCCATCATACCATCTTTAAAAAAACTTTTAACATTTTACCACATTTGCTCTATTATTCTCTCCCTTTTTATTTCTTCTCCTGAACCACATGAGAGTAAGTTGCAGGCATGAAGCATGTGTTTCCTTCTTCGGTATGTGTTTCCTGAGAACAAGGACCTTCTCTGTAGTGTAGCCATCAAATCAGGATAACATTGCTATCCATATAGTCAGAAGTCCTCAATTCAAATTTTGCCAGTTGTCCTAATGATTTTTTTTTTTTTAAGGAAAGCAATTTTTATTGTATTCAAACCTAACGATGTCTTTAGTGGGTCTAGGAGCTAATCTAGGATTGTGCATTGCATTTAATTACATGTTTCTTTAGTTTCCTTAATCTAGAACAGTTTCTTAGTCTTTCCTTGTCTTTCATGACCTTGACATTTGTGAAGAGTTCAGGAAAGTTATTTTGCATTGTGTCTCAATTTAGGTTTGACTATTGTTTCCTCATGATGATATCCACTTTAAGAATATCAAGTTATTTTATGTTATGTTATGTTATGTTATGTTATGTTATGTTATGTTATGTTATTTTCGAGACAGATTCTCGCTCTGCTACCAGGCTGGAGTACAGTGGTGTGATCTCAGCTTACTGCATCCTCCACCTCCCGGGTTTAAGGGGTTCTCCTGTCTGAGCCTCCCGAGTAGCTGGGACTACAGGCACATGCCACCATGCCTAGCTAATTTTTGTATTTTTAGTTGAGGTGGGGTTTCACCATGTTGGCCAGGATGGTCTTGATCTCTTGACCTTGTGATCCACCTGCCTCGGCCTCCCAAAGTGCCGGGATTATAGGCAAGAGTTGAATATCCAGTTATTTTATGGGCTCATCAAACAGTGTTTTGGCAGCAGCAACTAAGAATTTCATTGTGGTGGGAAAGATATGATAATTTTTTGGTGGTACCAGGAGAGGGAAATAGGGTAGTACCAGTTTCAAACCTAAAACCAGAAATCGGGAGACAAGGAGCTGGGGCTTGAGCCTCTTGCTTATTAATTTTGAGATCATGGGTAGATTATTAATTCACTCTTCTGATTCATGAGAATAATAATGCTTATTTTGTTTGTGGCACAGAGTTGCTGTGAGGATGATGAAACTTGGTTTGGGGAGGCACTTTCTAAGTAGGAGGTGACTCCTACTATGAGAATGGATACATTGGGAGTGACTAGTCTTAGGATTTGCTTGTATGAGATATTTAGCCATCAGAGTGGTTGCCTCACAGATTGCTATTCTAGGAGGAATAGACTTTGGCAGTTACCATGACAACAAACACCCAAGCATTTATGGCAAATATGATTTAATTAAAGTTGATTTAAAGAAAGGGCAGTTTTCCTGTTTTCCAGGTGATGTTTTAATGTATGCTTTTTTTTTTCCCTAAACGTGTGCTTTTAAATTCACTGCAGGCATCAACTCAATTGTGGCCATTGCATCATACACTGGATATAATCAGGAAGACTCTGTTATCATGAATCGTTCAGCTGTAGACCGTGGCTTCTTCAGGTTTGTATTTTGTAAATTTGTCAAAACACAGATACAGTGGAAACACTAATATTTTATTCAGAAAAAGTTCTTAAAATACAGTTTAACTGTGCACTACTCCAGAAAGCAGAAGGCCTGGCTGATGGTAACAAACAACTGAAGATACTACTTCTTATATCTCTCAGGAATTTCAAATGCTAGTATTTTGAGCCTTTCTTTTGGTAAGGAAATATACATTTGCATTTAGATAATATAGAAATGTCTAAAGAAGAAATAAAAATACCTTAGAATCCATAGATAACTACTGTTAAAATTATGGTGTGTTTTCTTTTCACTCTTTTTTTCCATTATGCTTCAGCTTGATTGTCCTATTGACAAACAGACCTCAAATTCAAGGCATATAAAGATTGTTTTAAAAACTGGGAATTTAGTAGAGGGGAATGGATTTTCCTTTTTCTATGTAGTTTCAAAGGATAGCACTAGAACTCAGAGGATACATATTATGGCTTAATGTAAAAACTTCTCTTTTTTTTGAGACAGAACTCGCTGTTGCCAAGGCTGGAATGCAGTGGTGCAATCTTGGCTCACTGCAATCTCTGCCTCCCAGGTTTCAAGAGATTCTCCTGCCTCATTTTCCCAGGTACCTGGGATTACAGGCTTGCACCACCACACCCAGCTGTTTTTTTTTTTTTTGGTACTTTTAGCAGAGACCATGTTGGCCAGGCTGGTCTCGAACTCCTGACTTCAGATGATCCACCCACCTTGGCCTCCCAAAGTGCTAGGATTACAGGCGTGAGCCACCATGCTCAGCCACTGTAAAAACTTCTCACTGGAAGTGTTTGAGTAGAACCTAGATGACCATCTTTCAGGGTTATTATGTAATGGATTCTTAAATTGTGTAGGAGGTTGGACTCATTGACCCTGGGTCTTTTCCATTTTGACATATAATTCTAGGTGGTTAAGGTTATGGGTCAGATGCTACATGTGTATAACTTGTGATAAGATTTAGAGTTTAACTCCAACCCTTAATGCAGTTACTCTTGTCCCAGATTCATAGTTTAAATTGTCTCCCAAATTTCAAGTAAATGAGAAATTGTTGGTATAGTCTCAGCGTTACAAAATAGACTTTACCTTTAGAACCATGTGTTTTTAGGTCTGTTTTCTATCGCTCATACAAAGAACAGGAGTCTAAAAAAGGATTTGATCAAGAAGAAGTTTTTGAGAAGCCTACACGTGAAACATGCCAGGGTAAGTGACGCTAACATTTAAATGATGGAATCCAAAGTTAACTTACTGTGGTTTTCCTAAGTGATTTTGATGGGTTGTGTCAGCCTGCGCCTGCCCCCATACCCTTCCCCTTTTTTTTGTGCAATGAAAGTTTTCATGTTATTCTTAGAGTTCACATCTAAGAAAATATGTGTGTTTGATAAAAGTCTTTGCACCTAGGAGTGAGCTTGCTACAGACCTTCCTTCCTGGTAGGTCCTGCATTGAGGAGGCAGTTTAGGAAATCAGAGAGGTCATGTAATTTCTGGGGACACACTTCACGCCTGTCCCCCTTCCTTTCCAAATTATGGTGTGATCATATTTCTTCAGCCACATTATTTGTAAACATTTAAAAAATAACCAGTGAAAAGAGGATACCTAGCATTTGTTTGTTGTAGAAAACTCAAACTTATTTTCTAGTTATTTATTTTGACAGACACTTAAAAACTACTTATGCAGTGGGATGGATGGGATGTTCCAGGAAAATGCAACATTTCTGCTACAGTTTTGACTCTGAATAGCATTGCATGAAGTAAAATGTATTTTGTTTCCTTTGCCATCTTCCTGTTACTCACCTTCCATTGGGTGGTTCTGTGTAGTAGTGAATTGATGTCCAGTGGAGTTAAGATTGAGTTAAGATGAAATCCACAATTTCTGTGGGAGGATGTATGCAGAGGGAATCTATAGATATTCTCTTTTTAATTAAAAAATTTTTTCTCTTGTACCCACTGATGGCAGAGATATTCTTCCTCTTATAATATAGAAATCAGAAGATGGCAAAAAACATATCCAGAGTCACTTGATAAATGTCTGTCATGGAAGAATCTGCTTTCCCAATGCTGATTCCAATGTTCTTTTTCTTCATAGACTTTTTTTTTTTTTCTTTTTTTCCTGTGTGGACTGTGGTATTACAGAATTCAGAATAGTTTGTAATATTTGGAATAAGGGTATGATTCATGGTATAGAAATTCCTGTGGCCTTCTCTCTGACTTGGAACTGATTCATGTATGTGGTTTTTAATCTTTGTTGGGGATTATGTGACATTCCATGTCTATTTCCTCACAGGCATGAGGCATGCCATTTATGACAAACTGGATGATGATGGTTTGATAGCTCCAGGGGTTCGTGTATCAGGAGATGATGTTATTATAGGCAAAACAGTCACCTTGCCTGAAAATGAAGATGAATTGGAGAGCACTAATAGACGCTATACCAAGAGAGACTGTAGCACTTTTCTGAGAACTAGCGAGACAGGCATTGTGGATCAGGTTATGGTAACTCTCAACCAGGAAGGATATAAATTTTGTAAAATAAGGGTGAGTACAACTTTGTTCATGTAGCTAGTCTTCTAAAGTAAACCAGATCCACCTAACTTATTTTTGTATTAATTTAGGTACGCTCTGTTAGGATTCCACAGATTGGAGACAAATTTGCTAGTCGACATGGTCAAAAGGGTACTTGTGGTATTCAGTATAGACAAGAGGTAGGTATCTTTGATCTCCCTCACGCCCAGACCACAGTTTCGTTAAACATTTTTTTTTTAAATCAAAATTTGCTTTAACTTAAGAGCTCGAAGATGATACAGATTGAACTTTTTGATTTTATTGTTGAATAAGTATATGAACATACCATGTTGAAACAGAATATGGGACATACAGAAATTCATTTGGGAGGGGGTGTCAGTTCTAGTTTAGTATATGTATCTTTAAGTCCCTTTTAAAATTTTTCTTTATAGGATATGCCTTTTACCTGTGAAGGCATCACCCCTGATATCATCATCAATCCCCATGCCATCCCTTCTCGTATGACTATTGGTCACTTAATTGAATGCCTTCAAGGGAAGGTAAGAGATGTTCTTCAAAAATATAGATTCTAAGCTGATACTTCTTCTAAAACTCTGATAGGTGATTGCTCTCAAATTTGAGCCAGAGTATTTTGTAAAAAGCTAGTGTGAGATTTACTTTTCTGCTTTCAAATTGATTATGATTCTGCTTTTTTTTTTTTTTTGGGCAATTTGCAGTTATGCACAAGTCAGGATTTTTGTGAGATATACTACATTCAACTAATACTTACGTATATGGTTTTCCTTTTGACTGGTTCTTTTCTATAGATGAAGAGTTAATTTATTGATGGAGAGTTCAATGTGAACTTAATAATTTTATAGTTCTATTATCAGCTCTACATGCATCTTTTGGTGGAGGTTTTCTATTTTTAAGTATTCTTTTAAGGTAAAGTGGCAATAGTCTAACATGTGGATGGCTTGGTTTTAGGGCATTAAAATGTCATTTCCTTGAGCCGTCTGAAGTACTTACGAGTCTCAGTCTTTTTGTACTTGATCCCATAGATCGACTTCTGTTGGAATACTTACAATTGAGTTTTTCTGTTTTAAGCAAGTTCATTTGTTCTAAATATTTTGTGTAAGATTATAAAACGAACCTTAATATATCACAGCTTTCCATAACATAGATTTCGAGTTCAAAGTCTTTTAATTTTAAAATACTTAAACTAAATACTTTCAAATTTTAAAAGTATTTAAAATTTTTTTGAATGCATTTTTATTGATATGACTTTTAGGTGGAGACAGACTGAAGCAACATTTTAAAGAGTACTTTTTTTTTTTTAAAAAAAGGTATCGGCTAACAAGGGTGAAATTGGTGATGCCACTCCATTTAATGATGCTGTTAATGTGCAGAAGATTTCTAATCTTTTATCTGATTATGGCTATCATCTCAGAGGAAATGAGGTATATTTGCTCTTATAGTAGTAATTTGTCATTTGTGTTTTTTTGTATGTGTGTAGTTTTATTCTGAAACAATATAACCTTTTATTGAAGTGTAATATGTGCACATATAGAGATGTACAGCTTGATGGATTTTCACAAAGTAAGCACAGCTTCATGACTAGTACCAAGATCTAAAAATGTGAAGGCAGCGACTGAACCTTTTTCAGTCGCTACCTTTCCACTCCCACCCCAAGCTAACTACTCTCTTAATTGCTAACATTTTAGATTAGTTCTGTGCTTTTTTATATAAATGGAGTTACACAATATATGCACATATTTTCTTTGACGTTGTTTAATTTTTAGGTCTACACTTCAAAATCTGTGTTTGTTGCAGGTCCTGTACAATGGGTTCACTGGTCGAAAAATCACATCACAAATATTTATTGGCCCCACTTATTACCAGCGATTGAAGCATATGGTGGATGATAAGATTCACTCTCGTGCTAGGGGACCTATTCAGATCCTCAATAGACAGCCCATGGAGGGTAGATCTCGGTAAGAACTGTATCATCATTGTTATTATTAATTAACCTTACATTATGAAAAATGTCAGCACACCAAAATGGAGATAGTGGTATAATGAATGCCTGTGTGCCGTTATCCCCATTTCAACAATTATCGACTGATGGCCAGTCTTGTTGCATTCACCTCTATCCTTCTAACCTTTGATATTATCATATTTTAAAGGCAGAGTCTCACTCTGTCACCCAGGCTGGAGTGCAGTGGCATGACCATGGCTCTCTGCAGCCTTGAAATGGAGATAGTGGTATAATGAATGCCTGTGTGCCGTTATCCCCATTTCAACAATTATCGACTGATGGCCAGTCTTGTTGCATTCACCTCTATC
>NW_012110920.1:1323906-1333275 GCF_000951035.1 Colobus angolensis palliatus | reverse complement strand
ATGCCTGTGTGCCGTTATCCCCATTTCAACAATTATCGACTGATGGCCAGTCTTGTTGCATTCACCTCTATCCTTCTAACCTTTGATATTATCATGTTTTAAAGGCAGAGTCTCACTCTGTCACCCAGGCTGGAGTGCAGTGGCATGACCATGGCTCTCTGCAGCCTTGAACTGGGCATAAGCAATCCTCCTACCTTAGCCTCCCAAGTAACTAAATTGATACTGTCTCTTAGGTCCTTTTTTGAATTTATTGGTTGCCCTCCAACCTTTTTTTTACTACAGGCCTATGCCATTACACCTTTTTTTAAAAAAAAATTTTTTTGTAGAGGCCAGGCACAGTGGCTCATGTCTGCAATCCCAGCCCTTTGGGAGGCCAAAGCGGGTAGATCACCTGAGGTCAGAAGTCCAAGACCAGCCTGGTCAACATGGAGAAACACCGTCTCTACTAAAAATACAAAAAATTAGTTGGGCACACACCTGTAATCCCAGCTACTCGGGAGGCTGAGGCCTAAGAATCGCTTGAACCTGGGAGGCGGAGGTTGCCATGAGCCGAGATCATACCACTGCACTCCAGCCTGGGTAACAGAGTAAGACTTCGTCTCAAAACAAAAAACAAAAAAAATTTTTTAGAGATGGGGTCTCACTATGTTGCCCAGGCTGAACTTGAACTCATGGCCACAATCCTCTAGCCTCAGCCTCCCAAAGTATTGGAATTACAGGCATGAACCACTGCGCCCCGCCCTCTTGATTATTTTTAAGCAGAGTCCAGACCATCATATAATTTCTCCTATAAATGTTTCAGTGTATATCTTTAAAAGAATGGTTCTCAAATCTCTTGATCCCAGGAACCCACAATGCTTTTGTTTTATGTGAGTTGTATTTATTGATATTTATCATATTAGAAGTTAAAGCTGAGATTTTAAATTTATTATTTAAAAAATGCTAATAAGCTCATTACATGTTAACATAAATAACATGTTTTGGCTGGGCGCGGGGCTCACACCTGTAATCCCAGCTACTCAGGAGCCTGAGGGAAGAATTGCTTGAACCCAGGAGGTAGAAGTTGCAGTGAGCCAAGATCGCGTCACTGCACTCTAGCCTGGGCGACAGAGTGAGACTGTCTCGATAACAAAACAAAACAAAAAACCATGTTTAATGAAAAATATATCTATTTTCCAGATGAATTTAGTAACAAGAATAACATTGGTTTACATTTTTGTAATGTCTCTAATGACCTGGCTGGAAACAGCTGGATTCTTACATCTACTTCTGCATTCATTCCATTGTATTATTTTATTTTTTATGTTTAAGTATATGAGGAAACTGATTTCATGCAGATAAGTGGTTGGAAAAAGAGGAATATTTTGATTTTTTTTTTTTTTTTCTGAGACAGTCTAACTCTCACCCAGGCTGGAGTGCAGTGGTGCGATCTTGGCTCACGGCAACCTTCACCTCCTGGGTTCAAGCGATTCTTGTGCCTCAGCCTCCCGAGTAGCTGGGATTATAGGTGTGCGCCACCAAGCCCAGCTAATTTTTGTATTTTTTGTAGAGCCAGGGTTTCACCATGTTGCCCAGGCTGGTCTCAAACTCTTGGCCTCAAGTGATCCACCTGCCTTGGCCTCCCAAATTGCTGGGATTACAGGCAAGAGCCACCGCGCCCAGCCCCTGCCCCCGCCCCGCTTTTTTTTTTTGAGACAGGTTCACCCCTGTTCCTTAGTCTGGAGTGTGGTGGCACAATCACAGCTCACTGCAGCCTCTGCTTTCCAGGCTCAGGTGATCCTCCCACCTCAGCCTCAAGTAGCTGGGACTACAGGCATGCGCCACCATGCCCAGCTAATTTTTTATATTTTTTAGTAGAGACAGGATTTTGCCATGTCTCCCAGCTGGTCTCAGACTCTGGACCTCAAGTGATCCACTTGTCTGCCTTGGCCTCCCAAAGTGCTGAGATTATAGGCATGAGCCAAGGCACCTGGTCTATGGATTTTTTTTGATGCTACACCAAAACGATAAGTTGTAGTTTCTCAAAGATTGGTTTTGATGTAGAAACTGAAACCATATGAATGAACCTTCCGTATTTTTTATATTTAAAGTTCATTGGTTTGTCTTGTACTTCAAATGTGTCTTTTACACATGCATATTTTGTAGCATCCTAATTGGTCATTTGGAAAATAATTGGTTTGCTGAGTTATGCAGATTTTCAAATGTTGACATATTTCATTATAATAAAAAAATTGCATTTGTTAATATGACTACTAATGTCATTAGAAAAGCCTTTAAATATATCAGGGAGCTATCAAGCCCATAGTGGTGCATAGAAGTTTCCTAAAATTCTGATTTTTGCTTGAAGCTCACAATTTTAATCATTTTCAGCAAATACTTAATATTATTTTCCTCAGAGTAAAAGACTTACTTTTTTTGTTTGCTTTCATCTCTTCTTGTTTGTTTCTTTGCCAAATATCTACAATATCGTCAACTTAATTCTAAGTCTGAATTAACATAATGGGTGTTAACATGTTGATGAGTTAACCTAGTTGGTGTCAGCTGGCTATTTGAGTAAACAAGATATTCCATGATAAAAAGGACTAGTTCAGAATCATGCAAGTGCTTTTGTTCAAGACAGTCGTCTTCACTATACAGTAGAAGTGCTTATGAAATGTTCCATTTTATTTTACTTTATTTTGTATGTAGAGACTGGGTCTTACTATGTTGCTCAGGCTGGTCTCAAACTCCTGGGCTCAATCCAGCCTCTCACCTTGGCCTCCCAAAGTGCTGGGATTATAGGTGTGAGCCATCGTGCCTGTTTGAGGACTTTCATTTTTTAAAAGTTACAGGATATGAAAGAGATGTGTACTCAAGGGTCAAGGTTTAATAAAACTATTTATTTTCACTGCTTCATTAAGGACATTTTTCAGTAAAACCGGTTTTTCTCCCCTTTACTTGAATGGAGAATATGACTGCTAGTAATGTTTGGTTCTACTACCCTGAGTTCTGCTAAGGTGCCAGCAGTTTTATTCATGTTTCTACCATCAGTGCAAATGTAAACTCAGTGAAAGAAGCAAATATATGTTGTTAGTATTACTATTAAAAATAACTTTGACTCTCAGGAGGTCCATAAACCACACTCTGAGAACCTCTACTCTAGAAGATTAGGATGTTAAACCTAACCACAGGACCTCCTTAATATTAAATATCCAGGCTTACATTTCCCTGAATATCGCATAAGTGTTTTAAAGGTTTGTTGGTTTCAATCAGTATACAAATAAGGTCCATGCTTTGCAATTGATTGATAGTGACTCATAAGTCCTTTTTTGAATTTATTGGTTGCCTTCCAACCTTCTTTTTCCCCTTGTAATTTATTTGTTGAAGAATCTGGACTGTTTGTCCAGGGCTTGAGACTGGATTTTGCTGCTTGCATCCCAAGTGCTGTGCATTCCTGCTTTTTTCATTTCGTTTTGTTTTGTTTTGTAAATAATTAGATCTTGAGGCTCGAGATTTAGGGTTTGAGTTTTTTGGCAGTAATACTTCATAGGTGGTATTCTATACTTCCAGTATCTGGTTGCCTTTCTTTTTATGATTTTTAGCAGCTATTAATGATCACTACCTAAAGACCTTAATTAAGTAGAGATTTCAAACTGATACCATTCTATTTTTTCTCATTTCTTCTTCAGTTTTTTAGCCAGACTACTTCTAAAACTTTGTTTCCTCAACTGTTTGGTTACCTAGTGACGTTCCTATAGTAAGGGCAGGAATAAATGCTTGATTCTCTTCTTTTATTTACCAGTTTTCAAAATAGCGAGTTGGTTTTCTAATGATCCAGATCAGTGGTCCAAAGTCGACCAATGATTTTTTTGTTTTGGGGGAGTATCATTATAAACCCATTGGTTTTATTTTGTGTATTTTGGATATTAAGTATGTTAAGGAAGCCATCACCATCTATTTGCCTGGCCATCTGAATAATGCATTTCACTTCTTATGTTGTGGAAACCTATTATCATTTACCTGTTCTTTCCATTACTTCAGCCAACATGTGTTTATGATTTCAAGGTTGATTGCCTGGGACAGTCATTCCATTGACAAGCTGCCTTATTTAGATTGTCTTTTTCATTACTCATTTTTTTAGTTTAGAGTTGAATTCTAGAAAGTTAAATGATAGCATGATGAACCTCCATTTTATGCTTTATTGTATCTTATGAGGAAACTTAAATGCTATACTTAAGAATCTAATGTATCTACTCCATTTGGGGACCTTCTTTTTTTATTTTTATTTGTTAAAAAATAGAGATGGGGTCTTGCCATGTTGCTCAGGCTCGTGAGCTCAAGAGATCCACCCAGTCCGCTTCCCAAAGTGCTGGGATTACAGGGGCGAGCCACTTTGCTTAGCCCATTTGGGGACTTTCTAATGCACATCAAATAGGTAGACTTCTCTTCTCCCCACCAGTAGAGAGAATGCTAGGGTATAAAAATTAGCCTAGTTCTTCTCCTTTGCAAATATTATTCTCTACCTTTGCCATTATTCAAGGCAGTATTTATAATAAAAAATAAGTACAAAGTAATAATTTTTTTCTCTTAACAGTGATGGTGGCCTGCGTTTTGGAGAAATGGAACGAGATTGTCAGATTGCCCACGGAGCAGCCCAGTTTTTAAGGGAAAGATTGTTTGAGGCATCAGATCCATATCAGGTTCATGTTTGCAATCTTTGTGGAATAATGGCGATTGCCAACACCAGGACCCATACATATGAATGCAGGGGCTGCCGCAATAAAACCCAGGTGTGTATAGACTTTACTGGCAGTTGATGTTTGTTTAGAGGAAACTATGTTGGTCTGATTATCCAGGCAGATTTAGTGTGGTGGAACAGATTGGCATTTTTACAATTTTGATAGCATGCTTCTGTAAGATTCCTAGTTGTAAATATGAAAAAGATAATTTGATTTTTCTAAAAACCAGTTTAGATTTTAGTGTGGTAATTTCTCTAAGCTATTCATCTTTTGGAAATAATAAGACTTTGTACAAGGGATTTTAAACAATGAGTTTTTAAAAACCTTTTAGTTGAGGTGGGTGAATATAAATTATGTCTGGCAGAAAGGGTAAAATACCAAAGCCTGCTTGGAGAAAGAACCACCATAAGCCGAGGTAGTAGAGTGCGTGTTCTCAGCTCCGCTCATTTATTCATTATCTGCAGTACCAGATCTTTGCCTTTTTCTGGGGTAGAGAAGTGAAGTCACTTCAATACAATTCTGCTAATTACTATTTGTTTTTTCTTTTCAGATTTCTTTGGTGCGAATGCCTTATGCATGCAAACTATTGTTTCAGGAACTTATGTCTATGAGTATTGCACCGCGAATGATGAGTGTTTAGCTATTTTACAAGACTCAACAAGATAAAAATATCTTGGTGTCTTATTTCTATTGTGTGGCTTTTAAAAAATGACAAATAATGTACTGTGTTGTGATAAAAAAGTAGTTTATTTGTTTAATGATATGCATGCTTTTCTTCTGTAAATATATAATAAAGTTTTGTAGATAGTCTTGATGTGTGATCTTTATTTTGTATTTCTCTGTATAAAACCAGTGAATATAACTAAAGTGTTAGTGGATTGGATTAAAAGAAACTTATTAGGCAAGAACAGGTAATGTAGTTATCCATGACTACTTTTAACCATGCAGACTAATATATTCTGGAGGTTTATAGCTCAGCACCTTCACCTGTTTAAAAAAAAAAAAAAAAAGATAAAAATTAGTTACATACAGGGATGTGGTTGACTTTTGAACTGTCAGGTAGTTGAGTGTTTCCAAATAAATGAAGATGTTAAAATGTGGGGATAAAGGATATATGAGTAATTGTATAAATAATATGCTGAAGTGTTCTGTGGAACTCGAGTTACATGATTTTAGCCATGAAAGGCAATTTTGCTGTATTGGTTGATGCATCAAAGGTACATCTTATTATAGAACTGGAAGAGCACATTTCACAAATGAGATTCAGAGAGGTTAAAGACCTTTCCTTTGTAGTCCAGATCTTCAAAAGGTAAAGTGGAGGAAAAATTAGTAGCAGAGCTGAGACTCAAACGCATGACTTGACTCTTAGCTACTGCTCTGTTTCATTGCCTGGCATTACACATTATGGCTGAAGAGAATCTGACCACATACTTCTTTACTTTTTTCATATCACAGCTGAGTGATCTGGACAGTGGAATGGTTTGACATGCTGATGGTAAATTTTGTTCTTTTGTCTAAGGGAAAGCCAATTCAGACATCAGTTTCATAGAATTATATAAATGTAAAGTAGCACTGCTATGACACTCAGGATGGGTTCTTCAGAGGAAGTTTTTTGGAAGTGAAGGAAGGGGAGACAGAACAGAAGTGGGCATTTGCCAGTATACTCTCTTTCTGGCTTTTTCTTTTAAAAGCAAAAGTGAAGGATGAGAATTGCCCACAATCGTTTTCTTTTAAATGGGAATTTAATATAATAGTCACAACACAAAGGGAAAATGCCAAGTAGATAGGTAGAAAGCTATGGGAAATAGAAGCCATTCCAGGCAAGTTTGAGTTTTGACTCTTAAATGTTAGGTAAGGTAAAAGCATCTAAGTCATAATAACGACGTTCAGTCACCCATCCAGATAATCTTTGGGAGTCTCATGCTCTACATTTTAATGGCATACTTAATGCCCTTATGGGTTCCTAACTACAGAATTTCATTAATAGCTATGTCTGATACTTTCATAATTAGTTCTGTTCTTTTTTAAGCAAATGTACTAGTCATTTTTAAATGGCTGTGAGATTTATTGTGTACCTTTTTTCACTGGTATTTCATGTAAGGCATCAACCACTGTAATTTTTGCCGATGCTGAAGCCTGTCCTTGGGAATTGGATGCATGGCACTCATATTCTCCAGCATCTTCCTTACTTAGAGGAGATACCTGTGAAAGAAAAAGGATCTAGTATTCCTCTGTGGTGGTCTTTTTTGTCAGCGGTTCCAATGAGGTCATTATTTCATAAATTTCCTAAGATGACCAGGGGATTCATAGCAAAGGTGCTGCCAGAAGTAGTGCAAGTCCTGTGCTAGGAGACTTCGATAGCTACTACATTTGGTTTGCTGAGGAGTCATCTCAGGAAATGTAGTGGACAACTTTTGATCATACTGCATAGGTTAAAAACTGGATAGGTACACATTATCGGTTTGAGGGCAACCTTGATAAGGGTATATGATCAAAGTATTCTCCATGAATATCAAGGGTCAAGTGAAATAAGGTATTTATTAATTGATAATGAGTTAAAATGATGCTTGGGCCATGCATCATTTTGCTTTGAACTCTTAGGAAAATAGTAGTTAATTCATTGGTTGTTTTCAAAACATGCAATAAAGCACTTTTCCTTTAGTTTCTCTGAAAGAGAAGCAGTGACTCCATGGTAAAGCTATTCCAAAGAGATGTGGAAGAGCAAGCACCTTTGCCAGGTCCGCTTATGTCTAATGCTAGGAATGAAACTCTTGCCAGCTCTTGGTTCTGGTACTCACCAGCACCCAGCCAGTTACTTCATGCTTTTCTGGGCCACCCCGGGTCTGAATGGCCAGGTTGTCCCGGTCACCAGGTAGGAGTTCTGTCCTTTGAACTCCGTAGTGACCCCTTTTTACCTGCAAAAACAAAAGGAGAGAGTAATACTGAGTTTTGTACACCAGATCATCTACTTGGAAGTGGCCACATCCCTACAATTTCACATGGTGTATGTCAGACTTTCTAATAGAGAAAACCCAACATTTTACTCAACTATTTCCCTTTACTACTTTTAAAATATAGATCCTTTTATTTCTTCCTGCCAGTTTTCTGCTAAGCTTACATGTTTTAAACTAATGTGTTTTTCTGCATGCCTGGGGAATACACATGTTCATAATTTCCTTCCACTGGCCACCATCATTCATTCACTCATACTCTTGGAAATTCTGCTTCTCGGTGCCAGGCCTTTTCCCTGTCATGCCATGTTCGACCGATGAACTTGTCACCCAGTACTAGGTTTGATGCTTGGGACCTTGGGGCTCTTCCTGCAACAGCTTCATCAATGGACAATAGTAGGCTGAGACCAAAGCCAATACCATTACTTTGTTCTGAGGGCTAAGAATTAATCAAATGATTTACTGAACACCTAAGATAAAAAACACCTATCAAAGGAGTTCGAGACCAGACTGACCAACATGACGAAACCCTGTCTCTACAAAACACAAAAATCAGCCGAGTGTGTTGGTGAGCGCCTGTAGTCCCAGCTACTCAGGAGGCTAAGGTGGGAGAATTGCTTGAACCTGGGAGGCGGAGGTTGCAGTGAGCTGAGATAGCACCACTGCACTCCAGCCTGGGCAACAGAGTGAGACTTCATCTCAGAAAAAAAAAAAAAAAAAGGAAAAAGAAAAACAGCTGTCAAATACATGTGCTGTCATTGTTCTTTTATGACAAAACTTGTTGACTGTTTCTGTGTATGTCATGTTGAAATTCAGAAGAAACTCAATTTCTTTGATTCAAGGCCAATACTAATGTATCTTTTTTGCTCTCATTTTAAAAGGCACAATGTTTATTGTATAAACTCTGGAAATATACAAAAGAATGAAATTCACTTGTAGCTCCTCGATATATATACATTTAGCAGCTGAGTTATAGAGTACAAATATTTTAAGCCTTGTGATAATGGTGAGTTAAAAAAAAAAGGATATACGAATTGTTTGTTCATTCCATCCCAGACCTCCTTTAAGAGGCTGACATTTATTGATACTTGACATTTATTGATACTGCCTTTGTAATTAGAAAGGATTTACAATCTCAGGTAATTTCATTTTCTTCTATAATAAAGCAAATCTTAATAAAGACCAGATAATAGTGTGTATATATAGACACACTGTATGTGTAAATATAATAAATATATATATAAGTAAATCTAAATATACACTTTGTTAACTTCCATCTCAGTGTTGCTTTTCCCATGTGGATCCCACTCCTACCATGTGTTTTTTGTTACTCTGCTGTTGTCTCAGCTTCAAATCTACACTATTTTCTCAGCTTTATGGTGCCAGGACCGGGACTCAGCAAATCGCATGTGATCTAGGCCAACTCCTGCTCTTGAAAAAATACCTTGCATGACTGATTTGGAAAGCCTGGCTTTTTGCATTTTTTTTTCTGGAATTTTCCCACATTGCTACTAATGCTGTGAAGACAAACATATACTCAATAGGTACCTTTCCCCTTAGTTTCCCAAGTAGCTGGAAGAAATGGTTTATGCTGATACAGCTTTTGCAATAGTTACTTAAAAATGGGTTTTAAGAATATTTTGGTAGAAGTATTAATTTGATTCAGTGTCTAAAGTAATATGTCTCTGACCTTTATTCAC
>NW_012110920.1:1268535-1323561 GCF_000951035.1 Colobus angolensis palliatus | reverse complement strand
TTTATGTGTGACCAAAGCAAGAAAATAAGAAACAATGCAGCACTGAAATACTGAATCTCAGCAACTGAGCCTCAAATCCCATAGCTCTTAGTAAAGAGCATTTGATGTTAATTAACTTGATCCACAATGGAAAGGGAAATGTATCTTGTGAAATATAATATTTAACAGAAATCATGATATATATATACTTTATTTTTCCCTTTTCACAGGTGTTGGCATGGTGTATTTTAATTAATGTTATATAATTATAAAAGGTTATACATCATGTAGAAAACATAGAAAAAACTGCCAAGAATTTTCATATGACAAATTTTTATATGTCAAGCTCTCCCTTACTCATGTAAGGGGATTCTAAGTGTTGATAAGCATGTGTTTTCTGGTTTTTTTTTTTTTTTTTTTTTGAGACTGAGTCTCGCTCTGTCACCCAGGCTGGAGTACAGTGGTGCGATCTTGGCTCACTGCCACCTTTGCCTCTGCCTCTTGGATTCCAGTGATTCTCCTAGCTCAGCCTCCTGAGTAGCTGGGATTACAGGTACGTGCCACCACGCCTGGCTAATTTTTGTAGTTTTAGTAGAGACAGGGTTTTGCCATGTTGGCCAGGGTGGTCTCAAACTCCTGACCTTAAGTGATCCACCCGCTTTGGCCTCCCAAAGTGCTGGGATTACAGGCATAAGCTACTGTGTCCGGCCAATAAATATGTGTTTTCTAGTTAAAATAGGAACTAAAACTAAGTAAGAGAGGTTAATATTCAGTGCTTGTAAAGATGCAGAGAAATGGCACTTCTCCATTGCTGGTGGGAGTGTGAATTACTACAATCTATTTAAAAAGTAATCGGACAATGTCTATTAATACTAAAACAAATATTTTGACTTATTCAGGTAACTGTTGGGGAATCTATCTCATAGCAATAAAAGCACTGTATGATATGTGTACTTTGATGCTTAAAGTAGGATTGTTTAAGTTGACAAAAATTTGGAAACAACAGAAAAAATACAGAACTGATTTAATACATTATGGTATTCATACTTGGAATATTACATAGCTGTTGAGAAGCAGACTTGGACGGATGTCCTTGAAGTATTTGTTGAGAAAAGTGAGTTTCAGAATAATTTATTGGCACACTATATTCTCATTTCACCGTAGGGATATATGTTTGAATATGCTTGGATATGAAAAAGAATGTGGAAAGATACAAACCAGGGCAGTTCACATTGGTTATCTCAGGCAGGAGGAGGAGGTGGTGGGGGGAGATTCTCTTTCTTTATACATCTTTGGATAATTTCCGCTTATTACCATTACCTTAGAGGTCACTATTTTTGATAAAGATATTCTTAGAGTTCATGGAAGCCCTAATCTGAAGAAATATTCAGGCAAGAAAAGAATTAAACAGAGAGTCTCTCGGTCTCAGAGACAAGTATTGGGAAGGCGTTTTGCTTTCGCTGTGAGCATCATCTCTGATTTAAAAGGGTTAAGTCAAACATGGCTATTTCAGTTCATGTTCCCATTTTAAAATATTGCCCTTCGAATCTTTCTAGGCTAGGGGTTTGCTGAAAGGCTTGTTAAAGCCAGCAGGATAATAACTGCCAGTAAGGAAAGTAAAGACCACTCACCAGGCTGTGCCAACCATAAGAATTGCCACTGCAGTCTCAAGTGTCATGGAGAGAAGGCTTGTGCCATTAATTCTGCTGTTGCTAAGAATTCTTGAGCTAGAAAGACATGCTGTCTTTATTTAAGCCTCAGTTTCTCTTGTTTAACAAGCGTGGATTCTAATATTATATCCAAAAAGGTGTTCTACTCTTAAATTGGATTTGAAACACATGTGCTAGTAAATGTGTGTGTATTCTTAACAGTCTGGTTACAAGGACAGCAATGAGAAAACAAATACCCTGTTTAATTATTTAGGTCAGTGACTTCCCAAGTTTCCTTAGTTTTGACATGGCCCAAACTAAGAAATACATTTTACATTGTAATCTGGAATATACAAAAGTTTCAGGAAATGACACCTTTGTAAGTGGTAAGTGTGATGCCTTAACATAGATTCTGTTCTATTTTTTATTTTTTATAAGAACATGCTGGTTGTGATCGCTACGTTAGTTCCAGGACTCATTGATGAGTCACAGTCTGCAGTGTAAGAAACATTGCTTTGGGTCATGCATGTGGCAAATTACATTATGAAGGCAGAGGACAACTGGCAGAGCGTCATAGTTGGGTTTTGCTTGTTCTGGAAAGTCTGCAGAGAAAATTGTTTCTCTCCTACTTCCTCTTCACTTCTTTACTTTGGCACCCATCTCATTGACTGACATAGTGGGTTTTGTTTTGTTTTTTTCAGAGACGAGATCTTGCTCTGTCACCCAGGTTGGAGCGCAGTGGTGCCATCACAGCTCACTGCAGCCCCACCTACTGGGCTCAAGCCAGCTTCCCACCGCAGCCTCCCAAGTAGATAGGGACTACAGGTGTGAGCCACCACACGGGCCTCAACTGCCTTGGTGTTTTTGAATAGCCCTGAGGACGAGCCCTCAGTGAGGCCTATTGGGATCTGCCCTGTACAGCCCGAGGCAGACGTATTCCTCTGGTATATGAATACTTTAGCTGGGATTGGGTAGAGCAAGGACTGAAGAAATTATTTTTTGCCAAGATTTGCCAATAAGGTCACATGCCCCAGGACACTTGGGTGACCCTCGCTTCTCATTGTGTAAGTATCCCTAGGAAACTGTAGAAAACTGCAACGGAGTTTTTCATGAGTATTCCTCGGAACATTATTTCTCCACCTCCCCACACCCTGAGCAAACCAGCAATCTCCAAATTAGCAGTGAGGAACGCCTGCAGTTCTTGCAGTAAGGGTGGAGGGGAAATCATCCACGGACTGCATTTCTGCTCTTAATTGCCCTTGCTCCGCCTTCCTCTTAAACACATAATTGATTGGGGTGAAATTTTATTGCTCCTTTAAGAGAAGCTTCACTGTAAAGGGTGGTATAGTAGTGTTGACTCTGCCATCACCCCCACCTCAGGCATTTTCTGGTATCTGTTGCCAGATTTTACACAAACCAGGGGGATTCACGCTGGTGCCAATGTCAGTGGCCGCATCCCTCTGGCCGCATGGGGGAGCCAGAGGTTAGCATGTGACCCGACCTGGGCTTGAGCCCTTCAGTGGGATTTTCACAACGCAGCAGGGAGAAGGGAAACCCTTTCCTTCCTCTGAGGTCTTTAAGCTGTGATAAAAATGTGAGTGGAGTTGACATCTCCCACTGCACAGGAAGCTTTCTGAAGCAGAAGAAAATGAGACTAGTATATTGAGGGCAAAGAGTCAAGAGTTAGAGTTCTCATGGTGTGTGTACCCGCATGCAGGGGCCCTTGAGGCTGGACCTCACTCCCGTTTTTTGTTTTGCCTAGGTTAGTTTAAGATGGGCTGGTAGAACTTGCAACAGAAAGAGCTCCGACTGCAGGAGCCACAGTCCTCCTGGAGTTCTAGAAGTTGCTCCTCCGGTCACACAATGAGCAAACAAAATAGTCAAGGGAGACCATCATCCACCTTAGAGCTTGCTGGAGAAGTAGGATAGCTAAAAAGGGATGTCTGGTTATGCCCTTTTACTTAAACCAAGTTTCTTTTTTGGTAGCATGAGTTTGATAATTCTTTTTTAATTCTTCGTAGGACAGTTGTGAGGCTAAGCAATTCAAAAGGTATAAAAAGGACAAAAACGACTAGGTGCGGTAGCTCACGCCTGTTATCCCAGCACTTTGGGAGGCCGAGGCAGACGGATCACCTGAGGTCGGGAGTTCGAGACCAGCCTGACCAACATGGAGAAACCCTGTCTGTACTAAAAATACAAAGTTAGGCGTGGTGGCGGGCTCCTGTAATCCCAACTACTTGGGAGGCTGAGGCAGAAGAATCGCTTGAACCTGGGAGGTGGAGGTTGCAGTGAGCTGAGATCATGCCATTGCACTCCAGCCTGGGCAACAAGAGTGAAACTCCATCTCAAAAAAAAAAAAAAAAAAAAAAACACCTAAGTGTATGGTATAATTGTGAAGTATTAGTTGAGGGCAAATAAGTGTTTTCTTTTTCCTCCTCCATACTATACATGCTAAGAAGATGTTGTCCTTCAAATATGAAGATAATTATACAATATAATGCCACTCGAAGGGAAAAATTTCCAGGAACAGTAGCTAATGTCTACTGAGTGCTAACTATGTATCAAGTGATTTTTGCCTGCATTACTTTATTTAATCTTTATGATAATTACATGCTACTTTAATAATGTAGAGAAGGGAGCTGAGGCTAACAGCAGTGGTTTTCAGTCCAGGGCAATTCCCCAGCCCCACACCCTTAGGGGACATGTGGCAATGTCTGAAGATGCTTTTAATTCTCATGACAGGGGGATGGGGGATGCTACCATTATATAGTGGTTAGAGGTGGGGGTGCTGCTAAACATCTTCCAAAGCACGGGCAGCCCTCACAACAGGGAATTAATTATCCGGCCCCAAATGTCAATAGTGCTGAGGCTGAGAAACCTTGGCTTGCAGAGAACCCAGCCAACCTGGCTAAGGAATTCACACTCTTTTCTTTTTCTTTTCCTTTTATTTCGTTTCTTTTGAGACACGCTAGAGTGCAGTGGGGCAGTCACGGCTCACTGCAGCCTCGATCTCCTGGCTCAAGGGGTTTTTCCACCTAAGTGTCCTGAGTAGCTGGGACCACAGGCATGCCTCACCATGCCCAGCTAATTAAAAAAAATTATTTGTAAGAACGAAGTCTCACTGTGTTGGTCAGGCTGGTCTCAAACTCTGGGACTCAAGTGATTCTCTTGCTTCAGCCTCCTCAAGTGCTGGGATTACAGGCATGTGCTACTGCACTCAGCCTCACACTTTTTTTTTTTCTTTTTTTCCATTTGGGAAGTCATTTCAAAACTGATTTATTAAAAGAATATCATGCTTTTTCCACTTGGGGCCAGCATTTAGCAAAATTCAGAAAGGAGAAATTTTTTTCTTTGATATTCCTCCTCTTGCTCCTTTTTAATGCTCTGTTTTGGAGTGGTCTCCTTTGTCCCTAACTTGTGGTTCTACAACCTTGGTACTTAGAAGAATAGATCCCACCTCACTCCTTCTACCCTGCTTCCAAGTGCTCTTAAAATGTACTTATCCATCTCCCAGCACTTAGGGAATCTGAAAAAAAAAATCCATGCTCACAGGAGAAGGCTACAGGGCTTTGTGTCCTTTTACTTTCTTAGCCGAGCCTCCCAGTAAAATAATAATAATGCCTCCAAGCAGACAGGATCTAAAGTATCAGCTAAATGTTCAGTCTTAAATGAGGAGACTGATGACATCACAAACAGCTTGGTGGGGGCTTGGAGGTGGTATTTTGGAACAGAAAGAGAGAAACATACACTTTTAACCCCTATGCTATATTGTCTCCACTGAGGGCGCACACACAGACACACACACTTCACTCACACCCACATATGCACACACATACACACACCACAGGTGCACACACACCCCGAAGGTGGGTTCAGGTGTTCAGCATTATTGTTCTTCCAGTTTCTCAGTTTCTAGGATGCTGCTAATTAAAGCATGGCAGGGACTGGTTTTTGTCCCATGAATTCAGAGGAGGTGCCTGTATGACTGCCCTAAGGTTTCCCCTTGGAGCATCTGCAGTCAACAAAGCATGCTAAGGCTTTAACGTTTTACCATCATTGTGCAGTGCAAGAGAAGCTTGTCAGCCTAGGACGTCTTCTTGAAGTCTGTGCCACTGACCTTGTTCCAGATGAGGACAGGTGTCGGGATTCCAATGACCTCACAGCTCAAGTACACCTGGGCACCAGTGACATTCCAGATGTCCTTGGGGGGCGTCACTATGGAAGGACCTGCAGGAGAGGGCACAAAGCTAAAGTCATCTTTTAAATAGCCCTTCACATGAGTCAGCATCTTAGGGAGAAAATAATAATTGTGTTTATGAAGCCATCCCCTTGGTGGATTATCTGATGCAAATTTCAAAGACTACACTGGCTTCCTCCTGCCACCAGCATGATTTTAAGGTCCACTTTGGGAATGCATAAATCTAAACAAACAAAAACAATTAGGAAGAAAAATTTGTTATTAAAATTTTCTTCTTCCCCAGACCATGCTTAAATGAGTGCTAATTTACCAGCTGTTTTTTTATTATCTTGGACTTTTCCAGTAATAATAAAATTTTAGTTCCAAAATATTCAGTGTTTTTCTTCTTTTGTTTACTGCTATTTCTATTTTGGTTGGAAAGGCAACAAGCAACCGCTCCGTGGGTAATGGAGGAAAAAAACCTGAGAGAATATTTGCAAATGTGCCGAGCACCCAGACAAGATGGAGGTCTCTGCCTCAAGAAGCTCAGGATCTAAGGTTGAAACGGGTGATGAGACAGGGAAGGAAAGAAACATGTGGAGTGCTGTGTGCCTTAGGGGATTGTAAGGGACATCTTTATTTTTAATTTAATTTTATTATTATTATTTTTTGCGACAGAATCTCGTTCTTCCACCCAGGCTGGAGTGCAGTGGCTTGATCACAGTTCACTGCAGCCTCAAACTCCTAGTCTCCAACGATCCTCCCACCTCAGCCTCCCGAGTAGCTGGGACTATAGGCATGCACTACCATGCCAGTTACTTTTTAATTTTGTTTTGTAGAGACAGGGTCTTGCTATGTTGCTCAGGCTAGTCTGAATTCCTGGCTTCAAGTAATTCTCCTGCCTCAGCCTCCCCAAATGCTGGGATTATAGGTGTGAGCCACCATGCCTTGCCGGAAGGCACCTTTGAACCGAAGAGGCCCGGGTGTCGGGGAAGGTGGTACAGGGTCCTTCTCCCAGTGTGGTCAGGTGAGGCAGCTGGTAAGAAAGAAGAAGAGTGACTGATCTACTGGGTGTGACCAGGGTCCCCAAGGAGAGGGCCCTTTCCCAGGGTTCTCAGTGTGCAGGTCCCTAGCAGGAGGCATTGGCAAGTGGGGGGCACCCTCAAGCCACTGCCTAAATAGAGTCAGCAGGTATGGGACCACTGAGAGAGGCCAGAGTGATGCTTTTCCATTCCCACAATTAGGGAACACACCCACCACCTTCTGTATCATGGCACCCTTTGGAGAAGGTCCCTACTCAGAGTCAACACAAACCATGTGCATCCTTTTTGCTGTGAAAGTGGTGTGACTCTCTGGTCCTGGGTTAGCTAACTATGGCCTGCGGGCCAAATCTGGCCTGCCACCTGTTTTTGCATGGCCTGTGAGCTAAGAATGGTGTTTGCATTTTTATTTTTTTAAATTAAGAAAAAGTTTAGTTTTTTGAGACAGGATCTCAGTCTGTTGCTCAGGCTGGAGTACAGTGGCATGATTTTGGCTCACGGCAACCTCCACTTCCCGGGTTCAAGCTCAAGCGATTCCCATGCCTCAGCCTCCCAAGTAGCTGGGACTACACGTGCATGCCCAGCTAATTTTTGTATTTTCAGTAGAAACAGGGTTTTGCCATGTTGGCCAGGCTGGTCTTGAACCCCTGAGCTCAAGCGATCCTCCTGCCTTGGCCTCCCAAAGCGTTGGGATTACAGGCCTGAGCCACTGTGCCCGGCCTGCATTTTTAAATGGTTGAAAAAAAAAATTAAAAGATGGATATTTCAAAAAGTGTGAAAATTGTAAGGAAATGTCCATAAAATAAAGTTCTGTTGGAACACAGCTACACTTATTTGTTTCCTGCTCTCTCTGGCTGCCAGAGCAGTTGTAGCTGAGACTGCATGGCCTAAAAATATTCACTGTCACTGGCCTTTTATTAAGAAATTTGCTGATTCCTGCTCTAATCAACTGAGGGAGACTGATGCCTAAATAAGACATTATGGGAAAGCCTCAGGACTTCAATCCTTTACACATTTTCCAGAGCTGATGCAAGTAACCCCCCTGGGTGATTTCTGGCTCAGCTCTGAAACACAATACTGTGGAAGCTAACAGATACCGAGAGAGCGGGTGCTGCTGACTGCGCCTGTCCCCTGATGGCCTGGTTTCCTGGCATCTGCAGGACAGAGGTGCACACCTACTTTTAATTTACTGGTAATTAGTATATCACTTGTGCTAATTCTAAATGCCAGGGTTCAGCCACCAGGGGCCTTCAGAAAGACTTGGGACTGTCTGCAGAGGACGGTCACGGAGCTGGCAGCCTGGGTTCCTCATGTGGGGCAGTGTGAGACTCCAGAACCTAACCTGGCCCCTATTCCATGCTCAGCATGGTTTCTTGAATGAATAAATTAATGACCCCTTCCAAATTTTAAATCTCTGTTGACTTGGGTTTCCTATCCTAGCAAAATAGCAAATTGCAGGGTCATCTTGCATCAGAGTCCTGGGAAAAGGGACAACCTCCCCTTTCGGGCTGGAAAGTTTTCTGGCATAATCAGCATTCAAAGGACATGAAGTCTCTCCTTTTGCAACAGGCTATTTCCAGCACAATATTAATTTCTTGAAACAGAAAGGAAATGACCCCAGTGTGCAAGATTTTCCCACTCATCTAAAGCATTAGAAACTGATTTTTTTTTAATCTCATGGGATATTTTTATTTTTTCCCTTTGTAGGAATGTGCCAAACAATCAAAGTTTGCAAAGCTCTAAATACATTTCGTGCTTCCTTCCCTCCAAACCATAGGTCTGAATAGGAAGCATATATCCTGGCCAGGGGACTTGGCTCTTCTGCTGCAAACATGAATGTGGTGAGCACAGTGGTGCCGTATTTATGTTTCTGGCTCTGTCTCAGACATTTCCTAGTCTGGATGCAGCAATACAGCACCCTGCAAAGGGCTGGGCCTCACCCTATCCCAGGCTTCCTCTAGGACTCTGGGACCCCAAGGGCTTGGACACCACAGAGTCGGATCTGGCTGTGCTTTGAACTGCCTTCGCCCACCTCTCGAACGGCCCTCACGCTGCTCTGTTCTCCTTCCCACACACAGACTTGGCAGGAGGACTTCAAAGCTCAGGGGATCTCAAAGGATTGTTCTGAGAAGAACACACCAGTGTTCAGAGATCTGGGGGGAGCTCGGGAACAAAGCTGCTTCTCACATATCCAAATCACACAAGGAATGCAAGACAATTCTATTGCGAGGATCTGAGGGCCTCAGCCCTGCCAAAACCTACTTACTTGAACTGTGTTCATCTCCCTATTGCCGGTACAGGTAGCAGGGTCATCAGTCTTGGGCAGGGGGCAGATTCTGGAGTGCTAATGGACAAGTTCCAGACTGATTTTCTGCCAGCGATCTTGAAGACAGGCTATGGATTTTTCCCATGGGATTTAAAAACAGATGTTCTTAGTTTTAGTATAGTCCAATTTATCAAGTTTTCTTTTCTATGGTTAGTGCTTTTTGTGTCCTGTTTAAGAAAATTTTTGCCTAGCCCAAGGCTATGAAGATCTCCTGTTTTTTTCCACAAGCTTTATGGTTTTACCTTGCACATTTAAGTTTTTGCTCCATCTTGAATTAAATTTTGTGTGTGCTATGAGGCAGAGGTCAAGGTTCATTTTTCCTCCCCTAAAAGGACATCCAATTACTTCAGCACCATTTGCTGAAAAGATCTTCTTTTTCCCAATGAATCATAATAATGCCTTTGTGGAAATCTACAAGACCCACTGCATATGTGTGGGTCTATTTCTGGACTCTCTATTCTTTTCCACTGGTCTATGTGTCTATCTTTGCACCAATAACTATGGCATAATTTAGAAATTATTTGTATAAGATTGAAGCACTAAATAGAGGACAGATATGATATATCTGTTTTCTCCCAATCCTCTTACTATTCCAAGAAGCAAAACACTCTAGGACAAGCAAGGATTCTTTTTTTTATTTTTATTTTTGTAGGGACAGAGTCTTGCTATGTTGACCAGGCTGGTCTCAAACTCCTGGGCTCAAGCAATCCTCTCACTTCGGCCTCCCAAAGTGCTGGGATTACAGGTGTTAGCAACAGTGCCCAGCCATGAATTCTTTAAAAATACCTGAACCCAGGAATACTTTGAATGACAGCCATCTTCAGGGGATTCAATATTAGGACAAATCTTAGCATGGGTTCCTCTTTCTCCTCTCCCAATGCTTGGAATACCTTAGGTAAATGGGCTGAGTCAACATTTAGATTATTCTAAGAAGGTAAATGATTTTGTCAATCCTGCCACCAGGCTATGCCTAGAATTCTACAAGACTTCCATACTACAAAAATCTGTAATATTCACTGACTCCTGTTGGGGTGATGGAGTGGAAGGGCAGAGGAGGAGCTGTTAGGACTAGTTTGCTGCACAACACTTACAAAAACCCTTGGCTATTTCAAATATCCTTGAACAAATGCTGGGTTTACTAACACAATGAGAAGTTTAACAAACAATATGTAAACTGGAAAGTGCTAACCTACAAGAACCGCCTTTTGGTTTGAGATGCAGTCTCTTGCAAAAGAAAGTCACATCAATAAATTATTAGTGTAATAGTCAAGTGACCAACAGACCTCTTAGAGTAGGTGGAGGCAGGTTGGCCTCCACCCGACTTCCTGTGTTAGAAAAATCTGTAGGGATTCAACATTCTTCCCAGTACTTTGTTCAGAGCTGATACCCAGTAGGATTCCTATTTACTAAGCTCTGATTGGTTCTTTACCACTTACCTGGTCTGGAAATTCCCCCAGAATATGCATAGGGAATGGAAAAACTCCTTTTTTTTTTTTTTTTTGAGATGGAGTTTTGCTCTTGTTGCCCAGGGTGCAATGGTGTCATCTTGGCTCATTTCAACCTCTGCCTCCTGGGTTCAAGTGATCCTCCTGCCTCAGCCTCCCAAGTAGTGGGAATTACAGGTGCCCGCCACCATGCCTGGCTAATTTTTGTATTTTTAGTAGAGATGGGGTTTCACCATGTTGGCCAGGCTGGTCTTGAACCCCTGACCTCAGGTGATCTGCCCACCTCAGTCTCCTAAAGTGCTGGGATTACAGGTATGAGCCACTGCACCTGGCTGAAAAACTCTTGATAAAAGCAAATTACAGAAGTTTTAGAGAAATGTAAATGAAGATACATAGTGAGAAAGAATAAGCAAGCGACTTAACGGTGACCCACAGGGACACCAAGAGGACAAGTCTTGCATAGAAGAGAAGAGATGCTGAAAATGTTTTTGGTGGATACAATGCCAGCCCCAACAATGCTGCACTCTCCTCCCCGACTCTCAAGAACCATCATCCCACATATTCCATTGATAAGCAATTTCACTGCCAACATCATCTTGAATTGCAATTCCTGACAGTTCTGTTCTACCTCAGGAGAGCACTCTACTCAATGACTCTGTACCAAATAACTTCTCTTTCCACTCTGCCTTTCTTCCAAGAAGCTCAAGGCAGATCCGGAATTTATTTATGTTTTTAAGAAAAAAGAAATTTTCAGGTCACTCTGAGCTAATTTTCTCATACAGAAAGCTCAAAATCAGTCCTCAAGGCCAGGCCAAGGGTAATAACAACATTATCATCTAACTCATACTCAGTGTTTGGATTCCATTTAAAACAGGTCACAGAATTCTGAAATGTATAGGGACCAACATCAGGATAAGTCCAATTATTTACTTATCCTTGCCCTTGTTCCATTAAGAGCTTCAGGCTGCTCAAACATCTGTGTAGCAAACATCCTGTTCATAGAATAAATGACGGTGCACTGCCTCCCTCTGCCCTGTGCCCACCCTCGGCAACTCCAGACAGCAACCAAGCTGTCTTCAGTGTTGTCTGATGTAAACAGATGTCCACCCAAGGTGGACTGCCCACATTTCTCTATCCAGATGACTGTACCCAAACCAGGCTACCCCATTTTCCTTTTACCTTACACACTCAATTAATTCCTCATTCAATCTCTTTAGATCCTTCTCAACCCTCTAAACTCATTTTCTTGCCTTGTCTATTTTTTATAACTCTTGCTCAGTAACCTTAGAGCGTCTCTTCTTTTTGATCATTCCTTAGAGGGTCTCTTCTTTTTGATCATTCCTTGAAGGGAAAGAAGAAGAAGAAAGAAGGGAGGGAGGATGATACAGTTTGACTGTGTCCCCACCCAAATCTTGAAGTGTAGCTCCCATAATTCCCACGTGTCATGGGGGTGGGGGACGGGACCTGGTGGAAGGTAACTGAATCATGAGGACAGGTTTTTCCTGTGCTGTTCTCGTAATAGTGACTAATTCTCATGAAATCTGATGGTTTTATAAAGGGCAATTCCCCTGCACATGCTCTCTTGCCTGCTGCCATGTAAGATGTGACTTTGCTCCTCCTTTGCCTTCCACCATGATTGTGAGGCCTCCCCAGCCACGTGGAGCTGTGAGTCCATTAAACCTCTTTTTCTTATAAGTTACTCAGTCTCGGGTATGTATTTATTAGCAGCATGAGAACAGACTAATACAGAGGAGGTGAAGGAGAAGGAGAAGAAAGAAAAAATGAAGAAAGATAGCCAGATCCTAAAGGAAGTTACAGCAAGGAAGACGAAAGTTCTAAGTTTGGAACAAAACAAAAATTCACTACTATGAAATATATCCTTGGAACAAAATTACATTTGTACTCCATAAATTTATGCAAATAAAAAATAAACATTAAAAATAAAGTAAACTAAAATTCAATTTAATGAATCAGATCACCTTAAAAGTACTTAGAAGTCTCCTGCAGAATCTCCACCTAAGTCTGCATACTCCTCCTTTGTCACATTTTTTCTTTTTAGAGGCGGGGTCTTCTCTTTCACTCAGACTGGAGCATAGTGGCACGGACATGGCTCACTGCAGCCTCAATCTCCTGGACCCAAACAATCCTCCAACCTCGCAGCTAGGACTGCAGGTGTGTACCACCACACCTGGCTAATTTTTGTATTTTTTGTAGATATGGGGTCTTGCCATATTGGCCAGGCTGGTCTTGAACTTCTGATCTCAGGCAATCCGCCTGCCTCGACCTCTCAAAGTGCTGGGATTACAGGTGTGAGCCAACATGCCTGGCTTCTCCTTTGTCCCCTCACCTTTTTTTTTTTGAGATGGAGTCTTGCTCTGTCGCCCAGGCTGGAGTGCAGTGGTGCAATCTTGGCTCACTGCAAGCTCTGCCTCTCGGGTTTACGCCATTCTCCTGCCTCAGCCTCCCAAGTAGCTGGGACTACAGGCACCCACCACCATGTCCGGCTAACTTTTTGTATTTTTAGTAGAGACGGAGTGACCATGTTAGCCAGGATGGTCTCGGTCTCCTGACCTCGTGATCCACCCGCCTTGGCCTCCCAAAGTGCTTGGATTGCAGGTGTGAGCCAACGCATCTGACCTCCTTTGCCACTTTAAATTAAGTTCTAGACAAAAGACTCACAGACTACCAGATTATTTTAAGACTATTTGATTATAATCTAGAAATAGGTATGTTCTGAAAAAGTACTACTGATATAGAAAAGGTAGTTTTATAGATGGATGGATTTAAATTTGGAGTATTATGAGTTTGTTCAGAAGAGTTTAAGAAGGGCAGTTCTCACAAAACACACAAATATCATGAGGAAAAGACTTTGACATGACATTAATTTTGAATTTGACCAGCAATTCATTCCAGCTGATTTTATATAAAGTCCTAGTAGTGAGAATAGAGTTAAAATGTGTTATCCTATAAAAAGCACAGCAGGAACAATATTAAATAAGTATGTGAACAATTTCCTAGTCTCTTACAGAGCACAAAGCACTCCCCAGCCATGACCTGAGATGTCCTCATGATGTTACTATTTAAAAAAAAAAAAAAGGCAAAAGCATTCTTGGGGACAGAACACTTGGCTCTGAATCCTTGCCTACGATTTATAGCCAAAAGACCTTGGAAAAGCCACTTAACTACTTTTACAAGATGAAGAAACTAGGAAGTGTCTAAGAATATCCTCTTTGGGTTTGGAAGTAAGTGAACCTATCATGAATGTGTCCTAGAGCTGGGTCATATGGCATCGTTGACATCCATGAAGTTCTGAAGTCCCACTGCCTGGGTCTGGAGCTCTCATTCTCTGCAGATCAGTTCAACACATTTCCTCATCTACCCTAAACACAATGTATGTGACTCATAACATGGTTCACTTCCTCAGGGATTAAAAAAATAGAGCTTATAAAGGTATCACCCTTTACCTAGTTAGCCAATTTTTTTCATCTGAAAGAGCTGTGTAGAAGATGTTAGGAGCAGTCTTGTTTGAAAGCTAAATATACTTGAATTAAGCCTGGGAAATAGTCAAAAGTCAAATTTCCCCCAATAATCAATTTCTGTCCTCCAGTATCATATTGAACTATATATTTGTTGCTTCTTTGCTTTCCTCATTTCCCCATCATCTCTTCTATTTTTACCAATTCACTCTTCTACGTCATTTCTACCCAAACTCTCTCTCTCTGCTCCCAGCAGTCCTGCTCACCTACCATTACATATTCACTACCCCTTTCAGCACCCTTGCTTATGCTGATGCCCTTGCCTACTTGGAATATCTTCCCTCCTCTTATTTCTTATCACACTTTATTTGACATTCTAAGGCTGAAGTTTCATTTCTCTTTCACATTTTTTGAAGCCTCACAGCTTCAGGCTCCCCCTTATTTCTTCTCTAAAATCCTGTTGGGTTCAGTAAGTTCCACAGGGCATAGTGCATCACTGATCTCTAATGCTTTCCTCAGCTGGCCTAATTGAGGATGCCAGCATCCTGTTGGAATCAGAACTGAACCAGGAACCATAGAATCAAACGTTCTTCATGTTCATTGGAAGGAGACAGAGCTCAGGTTGTATGAAGTGGGTATAGGGCAGCAGTAACTTCAGAACAACATAACATGATTAGCCAAACAGAAGTGAAAAGATAGCCACTGTCTTGAAAATGCACCAGTGTACACATGGCCAAAAGCGTACACCTCACCAAAGTGGTGTTATAGCTATCTTATTTATCAGTTGGCAGATTATTCATCATGATTTTCTTTAATCTTCCACTTGACTTTCTCTTGCCATAAGCAGTGTTTCTTGGCTGCTAACCACTCACCAACCAATTAGTATATGACCGGGAGATGCAAATTAATTTGAATATACATCATTTGAAGCAAATCCCACTGAGATGGGTTGGTCTGCTGGAAGAAAAGGATTATCAATCATCCTCACACCAAATCATGCTGGGTTATACTATTCACATTATGGTTCTCACTGAGCATTTATTTTATTATTTATTATTATTTATTTAAGGTTTATTTTTTTGAGATGGAATTTTGCCCTTTTGCCCAGGCTGGAGTGAAGTGCTGTGATCTCGGCTCACTGCCACCTCTGCTCAGTGGGTTCTCCTGCCTCAGCCTCCTGAGTAGCTGGGATTATAGGCACCCATCACCATACCCAGTTGATTTATATATATATGTGTATATATATATATTTTGATGGAGTCTTGCTCTGTCACTCAGGCTGCAGTGCAGTGGCATGATCTCGGCTCACTGCAAGCTCTGCCTCCTGGGTTCAGGCCATTCCCCTGCCTCAGCCTCCCAAGTAGCTGGGACTACAGGCACCTGCCACCACGCCCGGCTAATTTTTTTTTTTTTTTTGTATTTTTAGTAGAGACAGGGTTTCACCGTGTTAGCCAGGGTGGTCTCGATCTCCTGACCTCGGGTGATCCACCTGCCTCAGCCTCCCAAAGAGCTAGGATTAAAGGCATAAGCCACCGTGCCTGACTTTTAAAAAGTTTTTATAGACAGAGTCTTGCTCTGTCCCTGAGGAGGAGTGCAGTGGTGCTACGATCACAGCTCACTGCAGACTCCAAACTCCTAGTCTCATGGATCCTTCTGCCTCAGCCTGCCAAGGAGCTAGGACTACAGGCAAGTGCAACCATGCCCGGCTAATTAAAAAAATATATATATTTTTTTGTAGAGACGGGGTCTTGTTTTGTTGCCCAGGCTGGTCTCAAACCCTTGGCTTCAAGTGATCCTCCCTGCTTGGCCTCTCAAAGTGCTGGGATTACAGGCTCGAGCCACCGCGCCCGGCGCTTGGCTAATTTTTAATTTATTTTTTGTAGAGACGGGGTCTTGTTTTGTTGCCCAGGCTGGTCTCAAACCCTTGGCTTCAAGTGATCCTCCCTGCTTGGCCTCTCAAAGTGCTGGGATTACAGGCATAAGCCACTGTGCTTGGCCTCTTACTGAGTACATACTAACACGGCTAAGACATTTAAGTATGGGGACTTCTCCAAGTTATGATAGATTTGCAAACAACACTCATCTTGACTCTTTATGCTGGGTCCTGAAAATAGTGTGTGCATTAATACCAAATAAGGGGAAAATCAGGGTTTAAGAAGGATCTCAGATACCACATATGGAGATAGAGAGTTCAGACAACTTGGCAAAAATCCCTAGATCGAGATGAGATTCTGATAACACATTGAAGGGAACAGGACCACACAAAAGCACAAAACAGGAAAGAATAGTAGGAAGGCACTATGGCCAAGAGGGGGAAGGGGATGAAACAAGTGGAAGCTTCCGGATATTAAATAAAGGGAAGCAGTAACTGTATGGCTAATTAAAGAGCAGAGCCATCTGCCAAGGCATGTCATTTAGGGAACTTCCAGAGGCGGGATGATGTAGCAGCTGAACCCTGGTATGGGAATCTAGCACACGGTCTCAGGAGTACTGGCTGTGGACAGCAGGGGAGGAGAAGAAAGTACAACACTTTAAGTAGCATAGGCCAGATTTAATCTCAGGCTTTTAGTTTAAGGCAAATTCATCTGGTTATGGAAGCTACCGTTAGTCATTTCCACTTTAGTGTGAATGAATAACCCATAGTTTATAATAATGTGACCCTGCCAAACACGTCTAGGGCAAAAGTGTGTAAGAACTGCTTCCTCCTCTCTAACTATAATCTACTGGGGAGGTGTTGGGGAGGCTTAGTGCAGTTTGAGTAAGAACAAAATGCTGGGAGGTAATAGACTACAGTGAGTTTGGAGCATGGACTTGGAATCAGGAATTCTGCTCTACCACTCCTGAGTTATGCAACATTGCACAAGTTATTTCACTTCCCCTGCTTTATTCATCTGTGAAATGGAATGGTAGGATCTCAGTCATTAGACCATTAAAAGGAAGGTTTACCTGCCATGGGGTAAACATTCAATAAGTATGAGCTGTTACTTTTCATTTCAGAAATTAGACTTTAATCAAGGAAGGTGAAAGACAGCGACCTGCCTGAGGAGAGGCAGGAAAACACTGGCCCGCCTTGGAACAGTGAGCATTCAGGCCAGCTCGGGAAGAGGATTTGTGTGTGGTGAGGGGCACAGCAGAAGGCAGATGAGGTGGCCTTACCCTCCAATGTCTCTCTGAAAGTGGGAGTGTCATGATTCAAGTGGCATTTCCCAATATCATTTTGGAGGTCTCCGCAGCAGGATGGGACATGGTGGGGATTAAGGCTCTAACTCAAGATCGCAGCAATAAGAGAGAGAAAAGGGGAAGACTTGGGGAATTATTCAGGAAGAAATAACACTACCCAATAAGTGACTGGATGTGGGGAAGAGGTGCATGACTTAAAGGCTGTGAGCCTCAAAGATTACAGGAGGCTGCTGCATTATGAACAGAAGCAGGGGTGTCGGTCTGAGGAAGGTGCTGGATTGAGGAAGGGGAAGGGGTGGACTTGGGTTTAAATTTGCTGAATTTCAGGTATCACCTGGGCTATGAGGAGGCACTGAACCACAGTGGGGAGACCAGAAGTACCAGGGCAAGCACTATCTAGCCGACATTTTAGCCCTGGGAAGGCTATGTGTGGTCCTTTGGGTGAAAGGAAGACAGATTTGGCACTCCCTCTCACTAGTTCCTCCAGAGGCAGTTCCATCAGCTTGCTGCTGACTACCTGGCCCATCCCCACCCCACCCCAGGTAAAGCAGGTAAGTGAATAGCAAGGCCTTGCTTAGCTTCCAGGCATGCATTTGCAGGGCCAGTCTGTCTAAGAGCAGACCATTCAATACTGTGCAGCTCTGATGACTGCGTGCCCAGATCTTGTGAGCTGAGTTTCCTGGCTGATTGCTAGTTACCTCTGGATTAACAAGACACCTGATTTTGGCTCCAATCTTTGACGCTGGGGAATCTTTGTAGGGAGCATTAAGTCTATTTTTCTCAAGTGGACACAGTACTCAGATGTCTCACTACAATCACTGTCAATCTTGTGATATCTCACAATTAACACTGTAAGTTTGAACTGACCATGGAACATGCACAGAAAGTTGCTTCTTGCAATGTGCTGGTTGCTTGCAAACAAATCTCTTATTTAATGATGTTTTCTTTTTTTTTTGAAATGAAGTGTTACTCTGTCGCCCAGGCTGGAGTGCAGTGGTGTAATCTCAGCTCACAGCAGCCTCTATCTCCCAGGTTCAAGCAGTTCTCCTGCCTCAACCTCCCGAGTAGCTGAGACTACAGGCACACGCCACCACACCTGGCTAATTTTTTGTAATTTTAGCAGCAGTGGGGTTTCACCACGTTGGCCAGGCTGATCTCGAACTCCTGACCTCAGGTGATCTGCCCGCTTCGGACTCCCAGAGTGCTGGGATTACAGGCGTGAGCTACCACACTTGGCCCTTGATGATGTTTTCTTATTCTCATCCCCTTCTTTGTATAAGTCTAGCACTGAAAAAAAGGGGGGTACTGACAAAGAGTCTGACTCCAGGGTGTGGTTTTTGCCCATGGTGGTTCTGGTACATGTGGTCTGGTGTCATTCTTGAAGGAACTCTGCTACTGCCATGAAGTAAATCCACGAAGGACTTAAAACCATGAACAGGTGTGCAAGATGGTGAACTCGTTCTGGTAACCATGTGATGGATGAGGTAACACGGGCTGTGTCAACAACATCGCCCAGGCATGAGCTAACTTATTCAGCAGAGCTCCTCTAGGAAGTTGGAATACCTACACTATCATCCTAATACCAGACTGGCTGAGGTCCACACAAGTTGAATCAGCAGGCTAGGTTTTGAATTGGTTTGAGGACCTGCAAGAACTGACTTTATAGAGAGTGCCTTCCTGAGAGGAAACTCCCTAGTGATGTTAACAGAGTCTTGGAAACACATTTTTTCCACATCTCATGGGCCTGTCCTGTCTGGACTATGTCTCACCTTAAATACAAGTATTAAATGTTTTTGCTAGCAATTTCCTATTCTGAAAGCACTGAATTGGATTGGGAAGTTTCCATAGGAAACTTATTGTTAACCATGTGGATGGTCACACCTGATTCTGGGATTCCTAGAAGCCTAGATAGTGAGTTTCCCTAGGAAATTTCTCCTTCTTTTTTTGGAATGGGATCTTGTTATGTTGCCCAGGCTGGTCTTGGACTCCCAGAAGTCGAAGCTCATGCCATCTTCCTGCCTCAGCCTCCTGAGTGACTGAGACTACAGGTGAGAGCCACCAAGCCTGGCTAGGACACTTCATCTTGGAGTCCCTGCCCACTCTCAGTCTCCTACATACTAACCCAGTGCCTGGTATCCTCAGACATCAGGAAGGGTTTCTTGAACTACCTGTAAGGGGAGGCTCACCCATCTTCAAAGCTTAGTCTCTATCCATAGGCCCTGTGCTAATGAGAATTACAATCTGCTTAGAAATAGATGTGCTTGGCTGGGCACGGGGTGTGTCATGCCCGTAATCCCAGCACTTTGGGAGATGGAGGCGGGCAGATCACAAGGTCAGAAGATCGAGACCATCCTGGCTAACACGGTGAAAACCTGTCTCTACTAAAAATACAAAAAATTAGCCAGGCTAATTTTGGTGGTATATGCCTGTAGTCCCAGCTACTTGGAAGGCTGAGGCAGAAGAATTGCTTGAACCTGGGAGGAGGAGGTTGCAGTGCACTGAGATCACACCACAGCACCCCTGCCTGGCGACAGAGCAAGGCTGTCTCAAAAATAAAGAAATAAATAAACAAACAAGATGAAATAGATGTGCCTCTGGGGAAGATGTGCCTCTGGGGAAGAGGATGTAAGAGATTCCCAAGTGATCTTCTACTTGAGGAGAGTTGGACTTTCTAAACCTCCTCCTGGGAACATTTTGCGAAGCTGAAGGCTGAGGCGTGAATTCCCTGGGAGGACGCTACAATGGGGTCAATTCTGCTGTTCCCTGTACACTATGACAATCAAGGAGGACCAGGAAGCTTCACACCTTGGGTCTTTAGTAGAAGACTAAAGTTCTTCAGCTCCCTGAGAACCAGACAAGTGTTTAGCACCACTCTGCCCAAGGAAGAGATATACACTTTAGAAATCCCAGCAAATCCTTCAGGCCAGGCTGATAGCACTGGAAAGTGCCTGTGGGGTCTGATAGTGCAGTATAGGGTGACCCTCGTAGACCAGGAGCTACCAAACAGAGGTTTGTTCAGTCTTCAGAAGGCTATGCAGGTTGGAAAAGATTTGGAAAAGATTTCATAGCGGGGCATCTGCAGAAATAGGCAGCAGACACGCAGAGCCTCAGCCACTGGGTACTGGCCTCTAGGAAGGATTCTGTCCTTCAGGATCTTATCCAGTGGTGGCCAATCCTGGCTGCACACTGGACTCATCTGGGTGTGTCGAAAAAAATGTCCATTCCTGGGCTGCACTCCTAATTTCTCATTGGTTTGGGCGTGGAGTCTGGGACAGCTATCTAAAAAAAAAAAAAAAAAACCTCCCTAGGTAGAAGCACTTAATTAAAACATGGTTTTAGAACAGGAGATACTCAGATGATTAGGAAAATAGGAAGGTGGAAAGTTAGAAAGGAGGAGAGGGGGACAGATTAGAAGAAATTATGTTCCTAGGTCTTTTTGGGGAGTGAGAGACCAAGTACTACTTGGGAGGTGCCAGTATTCATGGAGAATTGAGAAAATCCAGTGGGCTGGTTCTGCATGGTACAGACACCTGATAACACCAGCATCACCACCACTTCGATCACGCGGGGGTGGACAGAGGGCAGTGCCTAACTTCCCTTCCTTTGAAAGGGTCATTGCAGTTCTCCTTCTGAACTGCTTTCCATTTTCATAAAACAGGGCAGTCGTCTTCCATTTGCATCCTGACCCTCTTCTACCTTCCTCATTCCTACCCTTGACTGTGCTGTGCGGAGATGGGGCTCTGTGTCTGGAGTGCGTGGGTCTTATTTAAAATCCCTCGAACTTGGGAGCCGCCTTTTGCTCACTGCTGATCCAGTTGCCTCTCTGTTAAAGACATTCGATTTGGTTTAAGAGGGCAAGGCGGAGGATGAATAAAGGGATCTCTGTGTGCGAATAGCCCCCTTCAGGATTCCGTGGAGCAGAGCGCAGGGCGTGATGGCTACTTGGCGGGCATCTGGCGTTTGTACTTGTGTATGTTTTTACCCTCCAGGCCCTGGACTCCCATTGTCACAGCCCAGCCGCCGCGACTCCCTGGCAGACAACCCCAGACGTTAGCCAGCCGCGCATAACTGAGCTCCTCCTGCTTTTTCTCAGTGTTTTCCTCTTCTCCAGCTTGGTCTCTCTGGTCATTTTCTGAGTCCTTTTGTGATGTCCGGAGACTGAGAAGCTCTCTGTTATCTACCCCATCCTTTGCTCATGCACTCCTTGCTGAGTATTCTCAGATTTTCTTTCTTTCTTTCTTTCTTTTTTTTTTTTTTTTTGAGGAGGAGTCTCGCTCTGTGGCCCAGGCTGGAGTGCAGTGGCGCGATCTCGGCTCACTGCAAGCTCCGCCTCCCGGGTTCACGCCATTCTCCTGCCTCAGCCTCCAGAGTAGCTGGGACCACAGGCGCCCGCCACCACGCCCGGCTAATTTTTTGTATTTTTGATAGAGACGGGGTTTCACCGTGTTAGCCAGGATGGTCTCGATCTACTGATCTCGTGATCCGCCCGCCTTGGCCTCCCAAAGTGCTGGGATTACAGGCGTGAGCCACTGCGCCTGGCTCCGTGTTCTCAGATTTTCTCTCAGCTTCCTAGCAGGACTTAGTGTTTCTTCTCCCATTTTTGGTATTTTCTCTAGTGTCGTCCCTAAGGCTGAACCTGGAACAGAATGCTTCTCTTACCCCCGTGTGGGCTAGTTCTTCTGGTATGTGTGTCTTGGGTACTTAGGATATGTATTACTGTGTGTTTGAGTTCAGCTACAAGACAATTTTTCCGAGTGCTGAGAGGAACTGAGAAGGTGCTAGATGTGGGTGCAGTAAACAATCTGGGCCAGGAAGAGCCAGACTGTTCAGTGAGGCTCAGAAGTGCCAAATAGCACAGCTCTGAAATCAGGGAAATGGGTATGCCTCTCTGATCACAGGAGAGGAGGACCTGCCTGGTGAGAACTGGAAGGGTTTGCATAAGGAATTGACCATTTGGTAAATGGTCAATTGGTAAACTGGCAAGGCAAGTCACCCTTGCTCTTATCTGGCTAGGGGACAGAGGAGCCCATCCGGCTGGGTGTGAGCTGTGAGAAATGGGAACAAGGTGAAGCAAAGCTATGCCAATGCATGTGGGATGTGTTACCCCACAGAAGGAGATTGCAGGCGCATGGAGATACTCGTTTCTGCTCTTATTGGCATTTTTCAAATCAGAAATCTCTGCACTGGCACTTTGGCTAATTTTAGGCAGTCATTATTTTTCTTCAATTAATGGTGCTTTCTTTTTTTGAGTTTTGTTTTTGATTTTACTTGAATTATTAGTTCCCTAACAGTGCAGGGAGACACAGAAAGGAGTTTTTCATGGTTTTAAGGTAGATTTTTCTTCTTTTTTTGAGACAGGCTCTCACACTCTGTTATCCAGGATGGAGGGCAGTAGTACGATCATGGCTCACTGCAGCTTCGTCCTTTAGGGCTCAAGAGATCCTCCCAAGTAGCTGGGAGCCTTCCAAGTAGCTGGGACTACAGGCACATACCACCATGCCTGGCTAAGTTTAAAAATTTTTTTCCATAGAGACAGGGTCTCCCTGTGTTGCCCAGGCTGGTCTCGAACTTCTGGGCTCAAGTGATTCCCCTGCACTGGCCTCCCAAAGTGTTGGGATTACATGTGTGAGCCAGTGCACCCATCCGTAGACTGGATTTTAAAGGTGAGGACATAATGCCTTTACAAGGACTGGGAGAAACTAGATGCAAAGTATCCTAAGGGTGAGGTGAACCTGGAGCTTACTGTAGAACTTCCAAAGGCCTTCCTTCTAGAGCAACCATCAGTTCTGGCCTTGGAGACTTTATTCTTTTGTTTATGTAAATGAAAATAATTTCCTCATAAAACAGGGGATTTCAGATTTGGCGCCTCTTCAGAGCAACCATACATAAAAATAGGAAACTCATTATTTATAGGCACAAGGAAGAAAATGTTCTCAGTACTCCTGAAATTGGCCTTGGAGCTGCTGTTTACGCCTCCCTCATCCTTGCTTTTTGGGTATGTTCTCCACCCTTATCCCTGCAGGGGATACTTTCTACAACCCCCAGTGGATGCCTGAAACTGTGGATAGTATTGAACTTTATACAGCATATATTAATAGTATATATTAATATTATGTTTTTCCCTGTGTTTTCCCATATATACATACCTCTGATAAAATCTATTTTGTACATTAGGCACAGTAAGAGATTAACAACAGCAACTAATAATAAAATAGAACAACTATAACAATAAACCACATTCATTATTTTTGTGCTTTGGGGCCATTATTAAGTAAAATAAGGGTTTCTTGGAACACAAGCACTATGATACCATGACAGTCAATCTGACAGCTGAGACAGCTGCTGACTGACTAATGAGTGGGTGGCATCGACAGTGTGGACACCCTACACAAAGGAAAAAATTCGCATGGACAGAGCTGGATGGGGTGAGATTTCTTCACGCTACTCAGGACTGCGTGGAATTTAAAACCAGAAAGTGTTTGTTTTTGGAATTTCCCGTGTAATATTTTCAGACCAAGTCTGACTGCAGATAACTGAAACTGGAAAGCAAAACCATGGATGAGGGTGGACTGCTGTACTTTACATTAATAATGGGCTTTACACCTCCCAGATAAATTTTATTTTTATTTTTACTTTTTTAAAAAGAATGAGATAGGGTCTTGCTATGTTGCCAGGCTGGTCTCAAACTTCTGGGCTCAACTGATCCTCCCGCCTCGGCCTCCCAAAGTGCTGAGATTACAGCTGTGAGCCACAGCACCTGGCCTCACAGCAAGTTTTTACCTCCATTACTTCATTTTGATTTTACTGGACATCTTGTGAGAGAAGCCAGTCATTTTGCAGATAAAGAAATTGAGGTTCAATGAGGCTAAGTGTCTTGTGGAGGTCACACAGACTGGAAATGGAGTGGGCAGGACATGAATTTAGGTTTTCTGAGTTGAAACCCAAAGCCTCCCCCATGCTACCATGGTGCCTCTTTACATCATCTGTATTGCTGGAGTGTTCTGTCTCATTTTGCTTTGTTGGAGAATGAGGTGTTTGCGGAGAAGAAAACAGAATCTTAAGAACTGTTAGGCCAGACTAGATTACAGAGGTTTTCAATGTCAAGCCAAGGAGATTAGTTATGTCTACAAGCTACCAAGACAGAAAGAAAAACAAGAAAGTAAAAGCATTAATACATTTTGAAGAAAAGGTCACATATTGCTGGAATCATAAACAGGTGTCATGGCTTACTATTTGCACCTGGTCTGAAATGTTTCTGAGGTGTTATCTGAGTGGTTCTGGATAAGTAGCGTAGACTTGCAACCCCAAATAGGTGAGAATCAGTGGATGATAACCCCATCGTGGTCAAATGGCTAAAGTCCTACCCACATCTTAGAATAGAGTGATCTGGGAACCCCAGCCCTTTTTATTGGATTTTAATGTTTTCAATTAGTGTTTAATGTGAAAATCAGTATTTGAAAATATGCTTTGTGTTTTGTCTTGCAAATCATTAAAAAGATGCCATATGCATAGAATTACCTTGTAAGGTAGGAATCCTAGGAAGATTTTAAAAGTCAATGTTAACACTTGGTAAACACTCCTGGGTAGAGTCCAGCAATCCTTATGTTAGAGAAAATGTTTTCTCTCTGGGATTTGAAATGTTTTAGATTTACACCTTCCTCTTGAGAAAAACTTTCTAACTGCCAGAAAGAAGATAATGGTCCTGAATGAATCCATTTACTAAACTGTAAAATCCAGAATAGATAAGATCTGACTCTGAGTAGCTTTTCCCAGCCTCATTTCTTGCCACATCCCTCCTGTACCCTGAGCTCCAGCCATAATGAACTTCCTGTGGCTCCTCAAGCATGTCTTGCTCTCCCTAGCCCCTAGCCTTTGCATGTGCCATTGCTTTTTTTAGAATATTCCCCCATTTCCCACCCCTCCATACCTTTGCTTGGTTAACTCCTAGATATCCTTTTTGTCTCAGATTAGTTTCCTTTTTGTTTGACAAACCTCCCTTGACCTTTCCTCACCTCTCTTCACTCCTGAATCCAACCCCTCCAACTTAGAATGTGGGCCTGGTTCTTACATGACTCTCCCTTATCATCCCATTTTCACAATGCATTGAAATTGCCACATACCCTATTAGATCGTTGGCTCGGTGCTGCTAAGGACCAGTCAATTTATTCTCTCTAGTTCTTTCTTGTGATCCAACACCTGGTGTTGAGCAGGTAATCAACAAACTGCTGAGTAGTTGAGTGAACCAATGTCACCACCAAAATACGCACTATTTAGTATTTTCCTATGAAGGTTTAAATAACAAGAGTGTATGAACCATTCCAAGAAACTGGCTTTTGTTGTTGTAGATCACTGAAAAGATTTTCAGGGGACTCTGGACTATGCTAGACATAGCTAGCTATGACTGCTTTTATTCCACAGTTTGTAGAAGGGCATGGTTTAGCATTTGGAAAAGATTAAAGTGCAGAGATTTTGATTAACTGTGACCTATTTAAAAATCGGTCCTCAGCTGTTCGTAGGTACAAATAGGTCAATGTTTGGGTATGCCCTTTTTATGTTTCTGACTCAGCCACTCAACTAGAGCAATAAAATGAACAGAATTGCTGATTCTCAATTTTTACCCTTATGCTAACATAGATCATAAGTTAAATATCTATAAAACAGTAGCAATTTCATTTAAAAACTTAGATAAAACCCAGGAGATAAAAGATAAAGATTAATGCTGTAGCAAAATATTCCTTTATTAGTCAATTTATAAAATTTAAAAATTGGACGTTAAGTGGTCAGATTTTTTAGTGGGAGAAACCCAAGTGACGTTTAGAGTAACTATTGAAAACTGCAGGCCGGCATGATGCCTCACACCTGTAATCCCAGCACTTTGGGAGGCCAAGATGGGCAGATCCCTTGAGCCTAGGAGTTTCAGAGCAGCCTGGGCAACATGGTGAAACCCCATCTCTACCCCTCCCAAAAAAACAGCAAAAAAATAAAATTTTGCTGGGGGTGATGGCATGTGCCTGTGATCCCAGCTACCTGGGGGGCTAAGCTGGGAGGATCCCTTGAGCCCAGTGATCTTCCCACCTCAGGAGGTTGCAGTGAGCTGACATTGCACCACTGCACTCCAGCCTGAGTGACTGAAAAACAAACAAACAAATAAAACTGCAGAAGTGCAAGTCTGTGTTGACAAGCAATATTTTTATATTGGGAAAATGGATTTAAAAGAAACAATCAGCAAAGCATAAGCTTCAGGTATACAAAGATGTTAAGAACATTTGTATGGTTTTAAGAGAAAAACATGAACTTAGATTCTATTACCCAACATGAAGAAACTGCCGATTCCACAATGCAGAGGGAAATCTCTTGTTAAGGTACAGATCCTTTCTAGTGAGCTGGGTGACAAGAGAAAGTATAGAGATTCTCCTCTTGTGGTAAATAAATCCTTTCCTACTAATATTTTCATATTCCTAAATTATGGTATAGTCAGTGAACTTGAGACTTAGAAGGGCCCTGAGATCCATCTTGACCAAATCTCTTATATAAGAGGCCCCAGGGGTTAAATATTTGCCTAAGTTCCTTCCTAGATAATGGCAGAAAAGGAACTAGAATTACAGGAATTCAACTTCTTGTACTTTATTAATAACACAGCAAAAACATGATCTGTTCTCAGTTGGTTGGCTACCACGTAAACAGTGCGAAGCTAAGAGATTAGGAAGGTGCTGAGGAAAGCCATTGAGCATCCACAGCTCCACTGCCTAGGCAGATGGTCAGCAGGCAGTTTAGCTGTGGGAGTATTTCCAATTTGCATGAATGAAACACGGACAAGTAAGATAAGGCTGGCTCCAGGAACGTAATTTCTCCGGTTCTCATGAGCCTTGGATTTGGAAAACTGCAGCCCATCCTGGAATTAGGGAGCATCACAAACGGTACTGGGTAGAACTCCCCATGTGGCCTCGGCCCACGCTTGGAGGCAGTCAAGGTCCCAGGTGCCGGCTCGCCCACAAGCTATGGCTGAGACAGAAAAACAAAGGAAAAAAAGTCCTCCCCAAACACACACATAAGCAAAACCCATCTTCCTGTGTTCTCTGCCAAGAGAGCTGGAGCAAAAGAGATGAGTTTGAGACTCTGATTCATCCATCAAGACAAATAAACTCAGTCTATGGAGGTTAGGAGGGCAATTTGGGAAGCAAACTAAAGTTGAGTTTTGGAAACGGGCTCTAAAGAAAAGGAAGATGACATCCTGGGAATTGAACTCTATGACGAGAAGAGAAAGCGGCTCACTCTTGAAGCGTGGAGTACTGCAAATGCCAATAGGCAAACATCCTCAAAAGGCAGCTCCAGAGGCTATCTTGCCAAGGTGTCAGCCCTCCTCCCAATCCACAAAAACGTGCACTCTGAGTTCCAAGCTAGCGTCCTGCTGAGCTGAAGGAGCATCTCCAGTGGAGAAGGCGGCCCGATGGCACCGTTCCATTTCAGCAGCAGCAAAAGAAACTCTGATTGGTATAACACACTTCCTCCAGTGGCGCCAAGCTCCTGGGCTGGCCTGGGGCATCCACCCTTGCTCCCTGGTCAAAGCCACTGTCTTTACCTGCATTCACTTCTCTAGTGGCCTCCTGGCCTCATCCTCAGGAAATCTCTAACACATCTTTGTCTCCATTATCTCTCTCCGCTCCACAGTCCTGGCTCCCAGAGGACCCTCAGGGTGGTCTGGCCAGGTGTTCCTTTGCTCCCTCCCCCCATCTCCAGCCCCAGCACGGACCATAGCTGTGAGTTTGTGCTCAGACTCCGTGCACTCTCTCTTTCTTTGTCCCTGAGCATCACTAGAGTATCTGGCTAAGGTCCCGTCCACCCTTCTGGTGGCATGAGCTTCCCATCCCTTTATCAAATCCACACCTCTGCTCTTTAGGCGGAGCTAATTCTGCTCCCCTTGAGTGTGGTCTGTACTTAGTGACTTACTCTGGTGACACATTTGAATAAAATATAGTGGGAGGGACAGTGCATACCTTAAGCTTCTTTCTTGCTTTTTGTGGGATCACTTGCTCTGGGCGAAGCCAGTGCCATGCTGTTAGGATGCTCAAAGAGCACAAAGGAGTGGTCCATGTGATGAGGAACTGGGTCCTCCTGGCAACAGCCATGTGAGTGAGTCAATCCAAAGCCAGAACAAAGTCCCTGCTGACACACTGACTGCAGCCTCATGGGACACTCCAGCCCAGAACCACAAAACTAAGCTACTCTCAAGTTTTTGATCCGCAGAAACTGTGTGAGATAGTAAATATTTATTATTGTTTTAGGCTGCTAAGTTTTGGACTAATTTATTATGTAACAGCAAACAACTAATATTTTCCTTTAGTTTTAAGCGGTTTTTTTTTTTTTTTTTTTGAGATGGAATCTTGCTCTGTTGCCCAGGCTGGAGTGCAATGGTATGATCTCGGCTCACTGCAACCTCCGCCTCTTGGGTTCAAGTGATTCCCTTGCCTCAGCCTGCCAAGTAGCTGGGATTACAGGCATGTGCCACCACACCCAGTGAATTTTTGTGTTTTTAGTAGAGACAGGGTTTCACCATGTTGGTAGGGCTGGTTTCGAACTCCTGACCTCAGGTGATTCACCTGCCTCAGCCTCCCAAAATACTGGGATTACAGATGTGAGCCACCGTGCTTGGCCTTAATTGTTTTAAAAGAAGAAGAAGAAAAAAAGAATAATACAACATCTTTGAACTTTCTCCATCATCAGCTAGAGTTCTTTCTTAATTAATAATCATAATCTCTTTTTGGAAGGTTTTTTTTTTTTTTTTTGGTTTGTTTTTAGTCATAAAGTCCTCTCTCCAAGAATTAGGGCAAAAAACCAAAACCAAAACAAGGTATCAATAACATAAACAAAGTCCTCATGGATGGACAGTTATTTATTTGGGAACATTATGACTTGACCCCAAGAAGATGTCTGCAATGATAATATATATTTTCAAGGGCTGTTCTTAACATGTTCTTTGTACCTGCCATCCTAGAATCTTTTATGTTACTTTCATCATTATACAAAAAAGAACTGGAACTTATATCCTCCCAGGGACCCCAAAACATAAGCCTTAACTGTGAGCATCTGTAACCTTAAACAGTCCATGGAAGACACAAGGGATTTTTTTTTGGTTACTCTTGTATTTACACTTTAAGAAATAATAAGTGAGATTAACTTGTCATATGCCATAACACAGATGTACCTGTAGGACATTATGCTAAAAGAAATAAGCCAGTCCCAGGAAGGCAAATATGACATGATTCCATTTGTATGAGGTATCTAAAGTATTTAAACTTATAGAAGCAGAAACAGAATGGTGGTATCCAGGGGCTAGGGTAAGGGAGAAATGAGGAGTTGCTGTTCAATGGGTATAAAATTCTAGAGATCTGCTGTACAACAATGTGCTTATAGTTAATGTCTTATTAAGAAACACTGTACTGCACACTTAAAACTTTGTGAAGAGGGCAGATTTCATATTATGTATTTTCTATCACAAAACACATAAAGAAAAATCAAAGTGAGTGAGATTAAAATGACCTTATTCCAAGATTCAAAGCAGTGATTGCTTTTTTGCAACACTTCAGGACATCTCCAATAGACCACCGAGTATTGCATGGTCTCAAAAATTCCTCAAAACTGAAAAAAAAAAAGTTTTACTTGTTTTTCATACAAAACAAAAAAATATTGCGCTCTTCTCCCTGGAGAATAATTGATAGGGTAGGGAAAAAGATGGATATCATAAAATATTCAAACCAAACATAAGGAGAAGAGGTTGTGGTTACAAGAAATTTGGGAATCACTGATCTGGAAACAGGTTGAGGTTTCAAAAGAAGTGGGCTTTAGGCTGGGAGTGGTGGCTCATGCTGTAGTCACAGCACTTTGGGAGGCCGAGGTGGGCAGATCTCTTGAGCCCAGGAGTTCAAGACCAGACTGGGCAACAGCCCTGTGTGGAGGTGCATGCCTATAGTCCTAGATAATTGGGAGGCCGAGGTGGGAGAATCACTTGAGCCTGGGAGGTGGAGGTTGCAGTGAGCCAAGATCATGCCACTGTACTCTAGCCTGAGTGACAGAGACTCTGTCTCAAAAAAAAAAAAAAAAGTGAGTTTAACAAAAAATATGTGCGCATTTGAAATGCTAACCTCCAGTCAAAGGACTGACATCACCAGTTTACTATCTAATTTCCCCTGTAGCAAAGACGTGTAGACACAACCACCAAGGGAGTGGGGAGTGGCGGGGAAACGGCAGCCAGTGACAAACGACGACGAAAAGCAATGAGCTAATGCACAGATAAGATGGGCCTAGCAACATATCAGTAATGGTAGAGAAAAATAAAGGAGGCTGAGATACTTTCTATTCAGTAGTGCATGACTGGAGTCAAAAATGAAGAACATACAAATGGCAGGATTTTGTCGTATCATTTTCCACAGAAAAAAGAAAAGAAAATATCAGAAGATGGGAACTGGCACATGAAAGGTTGAACTGTCACAGCGCACGTATATAATTATCAATGCCAAGCAGTAAACCAAGAATGGGATTGGTCGAAGGCACCGAGGGAAGTGAAAGGAAACTGGATATACAAGAAGAAAGGGACAGATTGTGTTTAAATTTAGAACATGGGCTCATGCCCTCAAAGTTGACTGATAGCTGGAGCATGCTTTCTCTTCAGTCATTCCTCCATTTGCTACTTTTTTACAATAAAAGCTAATTCTGTGAAGCTTTCCATGGCCACTTGTGGATGCAGGCCCCTTCTGAAGGACACGAGAGAAATGTGAAAGCTGCAAGGAAGCCTTTCTGGCCAAGATTGGAGAAATTCTCTGAGCCCCTCACCCAGCCATCAGGCCTAGAGGTCTAATGTGGGTGGTTGAATCACCAGTTTGAACCAACCAGGTTTGCCCCTCCCAGGCCTCCTTCTATGGGTGTTTTTAGAGGAAGGAGACCTCATGTCCTTTCCTGGCATTGTTTCAAGACAGGATCTCACCAAGACATCTTGACTTGCCTAGTAAAGAAATTCAACTTAGTGGGGAAGCTTGACTGCCCATTTGGGGTCTTGGGCCATTTGTGGGGCTGGAGGAAGCAGAAAAGAGAATCAAGACAGCAAATAGGCCTGGGATGATGGCTCATGCCTATAATCCTGGTGCTTTGGGAGGCCAAGGTGAGAGAATTGTTGGGGCCAGATGTTCGAGACCAGCCTGGGCAACATAGTGAGGTCTGGTCTCTACAAAAAATAAAATAAAAAATAAAAGAAATAAAAAGTTAGCCAGGTGTGGTGGCTGTCCAGCCTGTCCTTGTACTGTCTTTTTAAGTTTTCCTTAGATAGTCTGTCCTTCTGTGGTGACACCTGCCTGTAGTCACAGCTACTCGGGAGGCAGAGGTAGAAGCATTGCTTGACCCCAGGAGTTTGGGGTTGCAGTGAAACATGATGTCACCACTGCACTCCAGCCTGGGTGACAGAGAAGGCCCTGTCTCTTAAAAAAAAAAAAAAAAGACAGCAAATAAGCAGAGAGAAGGTGGACAGGAGCCACACATTACAGAAACTTCCCATTATTGAGATTTCTATCTTTCTAGGCTGTTTATGGTCTCTCACAAGAAAACAAAACGGGGTCAGGAGCAGTGGCTCACTCCTGCAATCCCAGCACTTTGGGAGGTCGAGGCAGGTGAATCACTTGAGGTCAGCAGTTTCAGACCAGCCTGGCCAACATGACAAAACCCTGTCTCTACTAAAAATACAAAACAGCTGGGCATGGTGGTGTACGCCTGTAATCCCAGCTACTCGGGAGGCTGAGGCAGGAGAATTGCTTGAACCCTGGAGGCAGAGGTTGCAGTGAGCCGGAATCGTGTCACTGCACTCCAGTCTGGGTGACAAGGTGAGATCCTGTCTCAAAAAAACAAAAGACGAAAAACACCAAAATGGAAGGTCCTCAGTGGGAACTATTCAGCACCTGCCCTCTGTAGGTCCTGGGAATCTTCAGTGAGTCTTTCCCTCTTTCTTCTAGAAGTTATCCCAGAGTACCATATTTTTCCCTCAAAATGACTGGAAAAATTCATTGTATAATGTCTTATTAAGAAAATAATTTTCTAAAGAGGGTGATTTAAATAAAAACAAAAACCAAATAAATATTCAGCTTATGTTTGAAGGAACTTTTTCTATTTCCTCTATCCCGTCCCTTCCCCCACAACTAAACAAAAAATTTGATTGTCTTATTATGTTAACACAGATTCAGTTATCTATGCATTTCCATTAAGGATAACAAATAAAAAAAGTACATTTCCTGCTGAAATCACATTTAACAAATCCCTTTGAGGACAGAAAAAAGTGCAAACCATTTAGAAAGATTAGTTTGTGGGAGGAAGAAGTCAGTTGCAAATCACTCCTCTGCATTATCCTCTAGTTAAATGAGGTGGATGCCCCAGGCCACATTTATAATGATGTAAGGCTCTCAATCTCTTACTGCAAGCCTGAACCATAATTGTTCTCAAATCAAACATGCAACGTACTACAAAAAGGTTCAATAAGAAAACCTTTGTTTTCTCTTCTGAAAGTCTAAGACAACATAAACCAGCTCACAAACTGGCCACAGGGGTAATAAGCACTGGATACCAGGGATGCTCAATGTATTTTTCTATTTGATTAAGATTGATTAATTCTAAAACACAAATGTGTTCAAGCTTGTGGATCAGTGTTGAATACTGTAACACACATATCTCAATGTATTAAATAATTTATTGACATACAATTGCTAATTAAAAAGGCCAATTCATTTGAAGATGGGTTCTCCCTGCACCTATTCATTGTACACTACTTCCTACTTCTTCTGCTCTGAACACACCTGGCCCTGCAAGTTACTGAAGTCCTGAGGGTCCATGTGCATAAGGCAGTGGTAAATCTGGAAGAAGTGTGTGAATCCATATAAGGTAAGGCAGGAGCATATGTTGGTCAAAAGTGATGCCCATCAATGCAGTACTCCGGGTCCTACTGAAGACACTGTTTTTGATATACTGGGGGGAAGAAAATACTTGGTGTTTAATCGATCTTAATCAAATTGAAAAATATACTGAGCATCCCTTGTATCCAGTGCTCGTTACCCCTGCGGCCAGTTTGTTAGCTGGCTTGTGTTGTCTTAGACTTTCAGCCTGTTCCTCCTGCTGCAGCCTCTGGAAAGCCACTTCTAGTCAACCATTCAATTCCATGCTGTCATTGAGTATACATACGTCTCAGCAAGTCAGGAGAGGTCTGCATGGGTTAGCAGAGCAGGATCTGTCAGTAGGAGGCCTATTTGGGGCTTCTATATCTGGTGTGTCTATTTTCTTCCTTCATCTGTGCTGACAACTAAGTTTGCACTCAGTCTGGTGTCACAGCTGGTTCTTAATCACTTGGGGTTAGATTAAGCAATCCTGGATCTCTGACACTGGCCATGTTGCAACACACACAAGGAAATTGTGTCTTTCTTTTTCCCCGGGTGGTCACTGTGTGGGCAGTGTCCTCTAACAGCACACACACGGCTATCAGGTTCTCCTCCCAGAATAAGGGACTGATCTCAGTTGATATCAGAATAGGTCTAAGGGAGCCACATCAGCCTTGATGTGGCATATTTGGTCATGGAGGCTAGCGGGGTACTCAGGAAGGCAGGTTTCATGCGGGCTTTCAAAACTTTGGGTCTGCTTAGGAAGGTTTGTCTTGAATAGCTTTTTTTCCTGAGGATTGGGAACCTTGGCTGGGGTAAGGGAGGTGATTATTAAAAATGTCCTAGGCTTGGTGCAGTGGCTCATGCCTGTAATCCCAGCACTTTGGGAGGCTGAGATGGAAAGATTGCTTGAGGCCAGAAGTTCGAGACCAGCCTGGACAACATCGTGAGACCCCTATCTCTTTTTTAAAATTTAAATTTAAATTAAAAAAACTTTTATTTTAGGTTTGGGGGTACATGTGAAGGTTTGTTACATAGGTAAATTCGTGTCACGGGGGTCTGTTGTACAGATTATTTCATCACCCAGGTATTAAGCTCAGTACTCAATAGTCATCTTTCCTGCTCCTCTCCCTCCTCCCACCCTCCGCTGTCAGGTAGACCCCAGTGTCGGTTGTTTCCTTTTTTGGGTTCATGAGTTCTCATCATTTAGCTTCCACTTATAAGTGAGAACACATGGTATTTGGTTTTCTGTTTCTGCATTAGTTTGCTAAGGATAATGGCCTCCAGCTCCATTCATGTTCCCGCAAACACATGATCTCATTCTTTTTTATGGCTGCAGATATCCTATCTCTACAAAACAATAACAAATTAGCTGTGTGTGTGTGTGTGTGGGGGGGTGCCCCTGTGGTCCCAGCTACTTGGGAGGCTGTGGCAGAAGGATTGCTTGAGCCCAGGAGGTTGATGATACACCAGCTGTGTTCACGCCACTGCACGCCAGTCTGGGCAACAGAGGGAGAGCCTGTCTCAAAAAAGTTAAACAGGCAGTTGCAGTTGTGTTCTCTAAGTTCCTATCTTTCTGCCAGTGCCACCTAGATGGCCTCTCAGAACTTTGACCCAGCCGCCAACAGCATTGCTGCTGCCTGTAAAGGTGCCACCCCCAGCAGGGGTGCCACCTGGGACCCTGTGGGCAAAAGGCTACAGCAGGAGTTGATGACCTTCACAATGCCTGGTGACACAGGGATTTCTGCCTTCCCTGAATCAGGCAACCTTTTCAAATGGGTGGGGACCATCCATGGAGCAGATGGCACAGCATATGAAGACCTGAGGTATAAGCTCTCCCTGGAGCTCCCCAGGGGCTACCCTTACAATGTGCCCATGGTGAAGCTCCTCACGCCCTGCTACCACCCCAACATGGACACCCAGGGTAACATCTGCCTGGACATCCTGAAGGACAAGTGGTCTGCCCTGTATGATGTCAGGACCATCCTGCTCTCCATCCACAGCCGTCGAGGAGAACCCAGCATTGATAGCCCTTTGAACAGGCATACTGCCGAGCTCCGGAAAACCCTCACAGCTTTTAAGAAGTACCTGCAAGAAACCTACTTAAAGCAGGTCACCAGCCAGGAGCCCTCACCCAGGCTGCCCAGCCTGTCCTTGTGCTGCCTTTTAAAGTTTTCCTCAGATGGTCTGTCCTTTCTGTGATTTTTGTACAGCACTCTGTATCTTGAGCTGTGGTATTATTATTATTATTATTGTTATTATTATTTGTCTTTTAAGCCTCCAGTTGAGAGCTTGTGATGTATATTAAATAAATGCATTTTGGGTTGGGCATAGTGGTGCATCTTTGTAATCCCAGCACTTTGGGAGGCTGAAAAGGGAGGATTGCTTGAGTTCAGGAGTTCAAGACCAGGCCAGACAACATAGCAAAACCTTGTCTCTACAAAAAATGCAAAAATTAGCTGGGCATGGTGGTGTGTGCCTGTAGTTCCAGCTACTCGGGAGACTGGGGTGGGAGGATTGCTCAAGCCAGAGAAGTTGAGGTTGCAGTGAGCTGAGATTCCTGCCACTGCACTCAGCATGGGTGACAGAATGACCCTGTCTCAAAAAAAATAAAAATAAAATTAAAAATAAATAAATAAATAACAAAATGCTCCAGAACTGCCCAAGATTACTAGTGTCTCTGGCTCATGAGGTCAGACTAGGATGGGTCTCTTCAAACAGCTCCCTAAGCTTCCATGACTACAGTTACTGGTCAGGCTACAAGCCAGCCCAGATGCCAGTACCACTGTCACCACCACCACCTCCACGGGCACAGCCCACTTATGGTGAGCTTTCTAAAGCATGTTCTCTTTATCTGATTCTCAGCACAGTCCTGTGGAGTTGATTGGGAGTGATCATCATCTCTATTGCACAAAGGTGAGGAAAAAGGGAAGAGGGAAGATGGGAGGACCTAGTGACTTTCCCAAGGGCAGCAGCTCCCCCAGCTGTGGTCCTGGCACAAGCAAGTGAGCTTCTAAACTCTGCCCATCATACTTTCCTCTTTGGAAAATGGATTCTTCTCTCTCTTTTTTTTTTCTTTTGAGACAGAGTCACGCTCTGTCGCCCAGGCTGGAGTGCAGTGGAGCAATCTCAGCTCACTGCAACCTCTGCCTCCTGGGTTCAAGCGATTCTCCTGTCTCAGCCTCCCGAGTTGCTGGGATTACAGGTGCGTGCCACCACGCCTGGCTAATTTTGGTATTTTTAGTGGAGGCGGGGTTTTGCCATGCTAGCCAGGCTTGTCTTGAACTCCCGGCCTCGAGTGATCTGCCTGCCTCAGCCTCCCAAAGTGCTGGGATTACAGGTGTGAGCCACCACGCCCGGCCTGGAAAAGTTACCTCTAATCCCACATAAAAACATTCCCCTCACCCACCATTGTCTCCTGCCTCTGAAGGTGTTAAAAAGTTAAAAAGAAACTGCAACTGGCATCTGGCCTCTACTTCCCACTCAGACGAATGTGAAAGTACTATAGGCTTCACCCATTTCTCGCCTCACATGAGACACAAAAGAGTCTCCAGCCTGACTTCAGGGGCTTACGTCACTTTTGCCCAGACTCTCCCATTTCTTTCCTCTATCTCTTAAAGTTGGAGGAAGGCCCTTTTTTCATAGCATCCTGTGCTTCTGTCCTATTTATACCAGTTGAAAACCAAGCTCTTTTAAACACTTTTTCAGACAGCTTGCTTCTTTTAAGTCTTTCAATTAAAAGAAAGAAAGAAAGAAAGAAAAGATACAGCTCCCAACCAAAACACAGCCACCAGCACCCAAGGACCGTCATACTTCAGGAATTTAAATTGCACTTCATTTGGCATAATCTGTGTTAAAACAATATAGCATTATCTGCTTTGAATGCACTAGGCACCCTCAGGGTGGAATTGCATTTTATATGAGTTATTAAATCTGGTTGGAACTCAACAAGAAACAGTGCCATGTGGGGAAATCCGTGCCGAATGGACCCTTGACTGATCACATTTCAAAGCCTAGCGCTTTGCTAAAGGGCATCTTTCTTTAAAAATAAGCAATCCTATTACCCAGAGCCTTCTCTGCACACCATGTCTATGAAGGAATTTGATAGTTTGCAAATTCAAAGTTGGAAATTAAAATCCCACAAATAAGACTTGAATCCATTTATTCATGCTAAAATGAATATAGCTTTGGAAAGCCTATCCTTATTAGGATCATTTCAGTACAATCTGTGATCTGGTGTGAGGTTGCTTAACTAACCTCCTGCCCGCTAAAGGAGGCATATTTTCTAAGATAAGCTCTGCCTTCAAAGGACTCAGGAGATACCATAGAATAATATTAACTGAAGTGCATTTCTTCTTAAATAACGTTTCATTGTTTCCTTAATCTGTGTTATTTTTATTTTGCCAGGCTTAGGATATCTTCTCCTCCTTCCCTAAAATGCATTAAAATAAATCCTGGCCCCTGCAGGAGTGATCAAAGCTCTACCATTCACAGAGGAATGTCTATTCCTCCAAGCTTGGGGAGGTTTCCTAACTAATGAGCTAGAACATTGTCAGATGTCTCATTGCCAAGTAATATATTAAAGTGCTTTTCTAATGAGATTTCTGCAAGGTAACCATAAAATCATAAAAAGCACACTAAGCTTCAGTGAAGCAAAAACATTAAAAAAAAAATAACCAAATGCCTTTTAGAGATAGAAGAGGTCAACACAACAGCTAAAAAAAGCTAAAGAGAATTTGACAAGTAGAAAAATAAAGTCCAGATAATTTTCGCATTTGAAAAAAAGGGTGGACACAAAGCAGAGGAATGTGGTGGGTAGATAGGTCATTAAGAAGTTACCTGAATATCTGTGTATGACTGAAGTACCTGCCTTTCCACTCATCCTCATCCACTTGGAACATGGATCTGTTATACATAACTACATATGGCCCTATGAACATCTCTTTATTTTCAGAACTTTCGAGAATTTAGGAATACGATATAAAAATCTTGAATACCAAAGCTCTTGTCTCAGTCAGCCTGGGCTGCTATAACAAATACCATGGACTTGGTGGCTTAAGCATCTGAAGTGTATTGGATGGGAAGTCCAAGATCAGGGTGCGAGCATGGTAGGGTTCTGGGAGGCCCACTTCTTGGCTTGTAGATGGCTGCCTTCTTGCTGTAGCCTCACATGGTGGAAAGAGAGATCATCTTTCTTTGTCTCTTTTTATAGTGCACTAATCCCATTCACCTCTCAAAGGCCCTGCCTGTGAATACCATCATAGTGGGGGTTAAAGCTTCCACAGAGAAATTTTCGGGGGGACACCACTAATATTCAGACCATAGCTGATCTCTTTACTAGAACCAATGTACCGAGGAATTCTTGCTCAAAGCACAAACAATAGGAATGCCATGAAGCCTCTACCATGGATCACTTGGAAATAGTCCTTGGACGTCCCTCCCTTGGCTTTTGCTTGTCACTCTTCCTTCATTATTTAACCATGCAACCTCCCTGACATCAATGAAGCCAGGAAGCTAAGAAGCCAGCCATTTTGGTCACTTTCATGTAAGCATATGGCTCCAGCATGTTCTGTACAGATCTGACAGTCTTGCAGCACTGGGTCCCTTCCAAGAGGTGAAGAGTAGAACCCACAGATTAAAGGATCATGTGGGGTCTGAAAACCAGCTTGGAAGGTGATGTGGGTGTTTAGCTTAAGGAAGAGAAGCCTGGGGTGGGGACACACCTGTGAAATATCCTCTATATTTGAAGGGAAGCCATGTCAGAGAATGAGCACCCTTGATTTTAGTTACTTCAGTGGGAAGCACTAAGATCAAAGAATCATTACCTATTTAAGGTCAAGGTAACAAAGATCTGTCAGCAGTTAAGGATATTCAACAATAAACAGACTTCCTGAAAACGCAATCATGTGTATCTGAGCAATAGCTGAAAGTTGTCAGGGATGTATCCTTCATCTTACTCACAATTTCAATCATATCCAGTCAAATGATGGCTTGATTCCAAAGGGAAATTTTTTATGAATAAATATTATTTTAAACAGCTAACCTCACGAGTACTGAGAAACGATTTCTTCAAAACCAATAGTATTAAAGTATTTTTCCAAATACAGTACTCTGTATGTCAGTATGGTGTGGAAATAGAAAAACAAAAACAAAATGTGGTGCTCTGGGTTTATACAAAAGAGACAAAGCAGAATAAGGCACGCATTCAGGGATGTTATATATTCACTTCTATGAGACCACAGAACACATCCGAAGAGTCCTCCTTTTATAGCAGTTCTTCAAAAAAGCATATTTCTTTATTTATTGAGACAGAGTCTCACTCTGTCTGTCACCCAGGCTGGGGTGTAGTGATGTGATCTCGGCTCACTGCAACCTCCACCTCCCAGGTTCAAGCGATTCCTCTGTCTCAGCCTCCTGAGTAGCTGAGATTACAGGCATATGCCACCACACCCAGCTAATTTTTATATTTTTAGTAGAAACGGGGTTTGACCATGTTGGCCAGGCTGGTCTCAAACTCCTGACTTCAAGTGATCTGCCTGCCTCAGCATCCCAAAGTGCTAGGGTTACAGGCATGAGCCACCAATGGCTGACCAAAAAAAGGCATATTTTAAAAGGTCAAATAATTGACAGAACAATTTACTCTGGCACTCCAAGGCCAATGCAAATACTGGTATGCAGCCTTCAGGTGAATCTTATACTGGAGCATCATTGATCTTCAGGAATGTAACAGGAAATGAAATGCAAAGGGAACAGAACTGCCGCGTCACTGCCGCGTCACTCACAGAATCTCTGCATTCACACAGGTCTGCATTCAGATCCAGGTGATGTTGGCTAAATGACTTAACAGTTTGAGCCTCAGTTTTCTCATCTACAGAATGGGGTAATAACAGCACTCAGCCCTCCTGGAATGTTGTGATGCAGGCTCAGAGCTCCCATGCTGTCTGGCACACAGAGCACTCAATCAATAAATCGGCCCTGTTACTTACAATTTCAAAACAATTATTTTAAAATGCCAGAGGATTTGTTTCCCTGGTTAAGGGCGAGCTGGACTGGATGACTTTCATGGTTCCTGTCAACAACCACATTCTATTATCCTGTTTCATGTTACTCTTTTCCCCCCTCAACTCACTCCTGCCACCCACCACCCACCCCACCCAACTGTGGCCACAGTAACAAAATAAACAGCAACACCTGTTCACTGACTGCTCACTATGGGCATTCATATGGGTAAATAATTGAACCCTTGCGACAGCCTTGTGAGGCTGGAACTGTCTCCTATTTTACAGAGGAGGAAACAGAGACACAGAAAGGTTGAGTAACTTGCTCAGAGCTACAAGGCTCATAAATGGTAGAGCTGGAATTAAAAAGCTAGATACCTCCTAACCACTATCCCATATTACCTCATAGGTAACCTAAAATTCTGCCTCAACAAATCAATTAGGCACTGCACAAGTAAACTACTTGGTGTGGCTGATGGGAAAGTGGTAAAACTCAATTTCAAATTTGTCTAAAAAAAAAAAAGAAAAGTGGTAAAAGATCCAGTGTTTGCCTTCAATCTCCTCTTCACAGTTTTCAGTGCAGTTCTTCCAGCTCTGAATTTGAAGAGTTTCATTCCTACTTATCGATTTATCTTCCTCCCCTCTCACAGAACACCCTTACCCTTGATGGGCCAGTGATAAAAATATGCATTTCCCATTCACTTGTGAGTTTAGGATGGTTTTTAAAAAGAGCTCTACCATGTTTCTTTGATCTTTGCTTTTAATGCAGATGGGATCCATGGAGAACCAGCTAATCCAGAGCCTACAGAGCCCTGAGCACAGTCAGGCATTTCAGAAATGCACTCGGATGGTAACTAGGAGATTTCTTGAACAATGGAAAGTTCCCAACAAAGCTGCTATGGCTCAAGAGGACCAGCTCCACCACCCACCCCTGCTGATCTGGTAGCTACTACCTGGGCTGAGCTGGCTCGCGTCCACAGGGCCCCCAATCCTCTGGCTCAATTCAATACCTCCTGCTGCAGTGGCTTGTTTCTTCTTGTCCTGAATGTTGTTTTTCAGAGCTGATGATTAATGCCTTCCATTTAGGGTGAGAAAAATGACCTTGCTGTCTATGCAAGTGAGGATCATTTATTCCGTCTACAAAAGCAGCACACATCTACTTGGCCCAACTCAAGAGTATTTCTCTTTGCTGTCTTGTTAAACACCATCGTTTCTTCAAGCGAGGTTTACATTGTCTTGTGATTTCCCTTTTTTGGCGTGTGTGTGTGTGTGTGTGTGTTTAAAAAAAACAAATTGCAGGTGATATATGGCATTTTGTGTTGCTAAAATTCACATCCCACTGTACTTTATTAGTAAAAGCTGTTTATCCCCCACCTTTCAACACTGCTGGATGAGATGCAAATAGAACCATTTCAGTTTTCCAGTTGAACAGCCACAGGAAAAAAAAAAGAGCAGAGCCTTGCTTATCTCTGTGTTACACATTAACACGGTCCTTCTTTGCAGAGGTTCTTCAAGGTAGACAGACTTTAAAAAGTCAAATAACTGACAGAATAATTACCCTGGCACTGAGAGGCCAATGCAAATGCTAGGATGTAGCCTTCAGCGAAATTCTACACCGAAGTTTCAGTCTTCAGGAAAGTAATAGAAAATGAAATGCAAAGGGAAGGGAATTTCCCAATTTTTCCACTAAGATTTTTGTTTTTTAAACCTCAAGTGAAAAAAGTCTAGTAAGTTAAATTCTACATGAAATCTTCCCAGTTATCTTCTGTCCAACAATCTCCCCTCCGCTGACATCTAACAGCTTTTCCTATCACTCTCATGCTATTTGTTTCATTAATAATTGTTAATAATAAAAGTTACTACTATCCTTACCACTGCCTCTATTACCATTTACTGAGTTTACTGTATGCCAGGCACAGTGCAGGCTCATCCACATATTATCTCAGGCAACCCTCATAGGAATCTAGTGAAGTGGCTATGCTTATTACCCCATTGTACGGATGAGGAATTGGAGGCTTTGAGAGCTTAAATAAGTTGCCCAGAATCACAGAGCACATGGGAAGCAGAGCCAGGATTCAGGGTAGGTTTGACTCCAGAACTTCCATCCTGACCACGATTCCTCCAGTTTCTGAGTGATGGCCCATTGACATGGCCCTTTCTCCCAACACAGGGTCTCCCACAGGGCTTGGTGGGTACCTGAATGAATGAATGACTACAAGAATGAACGAAACAAAGAAAAACTGATTATGATTTCTGAAGACTAGGTTTCAAAATAACATACTTTATCTCAGTAAGAAAAGCAAGAAATGTCTAAAACTGAGTATGGGAATAGTTAGGAATTTAAAATGAGATAATTTCTCTACCTGCCTAACATTCAAAGGAGGGAAATTGACACTGCTGCATTCTACTCACATTGCCCGAGTGCTGCAGCCTACAGGGGTTACAGCTGAAACAACAGAAGCTGACATATTCAAAAGAATATTGATTGCAAATACATGAAGGGTTTTATTAAAGTTGTTATCAGAACCTTTCTTCCAATACTGAGCCCCCATCTTCACATTTAGAGGAAGATTTCTGAGTGAAATTTATTTTATTTTTTGAGACAGGGTCTCACTGTGGGGTGCAGTAGCACGATCATGGCTCACTGCAGCCTCTAACTCCTAGGCTCAAGTGATCCTCCCACTCCAGCCTCCTAAGTGGCTGAGACTACAGGTGTGCACAACCACACCTGGCTGAAATTTTCTTTTCTTACTTTTTATTTAGAACTGACCAGAGAGAATACTAGGCTTACTCACCCTCCCTATGCCTACCGTGCACACCGATTCAAGAGACAAACCAAACAGCCAATGAAAAGGAAAATGCTAAAAGACATTAGCTGGATCAGCACTACCAATGAAAGCGTGTTGGGTCACAAAAACGACCTGCAGCTTTCCTTTCCACTGCCAAGGGGATATCTCTGTTGGCTTCCGCTCGTCAATCCCTCCTCCTTGTCCCTGGCCAATGTTCCCAGAAACCTCTCCGGTAGGCCGAGGATGCTGACAGATGCCATCTGGTCCTTCTCACCTTTCCTTTCCTGGAAGTCAACACCCATTCCTCTATGGAGCTTCCCCCTTTTGTCAGCAGGGGAAGTGAAGATCCTAACCTGGGTACTTAAAATGGGCCTTGAGTGATACTTTCTGGAACATTCTTAGCTTCAGGGTGGGGCCCAGGGAAAGTGCCTCTAATGATCCTAATGTTAGTTTTAAACTTGCTTGGTAATCACTTTGGAATTGTCCATTTTTTTCCACAGAGTTTTCTGGCCCATACTCAGCTATGGGTTCTAAGTATGAAAGCCTGTTAGGGCATTAAAAATGACTGCTGTTAAAACGCTTAAGAATTATGAAGGGAGGAAGCTAATGCTTAGATTTACCCCCCGCCAGCCCCTCCCACTCATACCATAGACCACATATTTTCCCTCCAGAAAGGAAAACATTCCCAGCCTCTGTTTAAATGTTTATCAGAGGTTGTCTGGACTTGTAAAGTCTCTGAAGTCACATTCTTTATTAGTCACATCCTTCTTGGTGTGTGGTGTGACCCTCCTATCAGGGCAGGGGGAATGCTGGGCCTTGTGCAGAAATCATTTGGTGCGGGAAACATCAACTACTACCCAGGGATTTTCATGTAGCCCAAACACAAGCAGAAGTTGAGCAAGGACCTTGAGCTTCTCCATGGTGGCAGGGCTTCCGTTTTGAATATGTGTGAAAAAAAATTCCTTAGTTCTGAGTCCGGTGGGGCCTTGATTTTAAAACAAAGCCCCAGCATGAAGTCTGGCTCCAGAGAAGGACAAGTGGAGGTTCTAGGTCCTCAGCACAAAATAAAGGACTATTCAGAGTTCTATTCTGGCTCTGAAGTGCTGCTGCTTTGGGTTTGCAATCGAATCACCCTGCCTTCCTGGTCCTTTGACGTTGATAACTTAGCTTCTACTTGGGATTCTGTGTAAACAGTTTGCATCCAACAGTCTTCGGCTTACTGGTGAAAGGCACTGTTGTAGAACCGACTAGGGGATGCTGGTGTGTGAGAAAGAAAGGTACTACTAGAGCAACAGAAAATGCACTGACTAGCAAGCAGGCGAAGTGGGTTTTGGTACCAGTTCTCCCCACATTTTACTCAGTCGTCAGTTTTTTTTCATCTGGAAAATTGAAAGGTTGAAGCAATGATCTGGGAGGTCCTTTGGGGTCAAGAATCTTTTCTCTTTGTCTCTACATGAGAAGTGGAGGAACAGGTGTGAATAACAGCTCAAGGAATATCAGTTATAACAAGAAAGACTTTCCTGAGAGAAGGCTGAGTTTACAAAGGATGCTCTGTGATTTTCCTCTTTTGACCAGTGTGGGACCCAAATCGTGGTCTCAGAGAGATCTTCTGGGACCTGCATCTTTGGAGTTGCCGTGTTTGAAATCTCTTAGAATAAGATGATACAGGGAAGTGGATAGGGAAAGGTTAATGGTGAACTGAAATCTCACCCCAGAATCATTCTAGATCTATGAGTATATAGTTTTAAATTTGAATCAAGTTTTTGGTAATTAAAAGAAAGAAAGAAAATAACCTTCAAAATTTGGTTATGAGGAATATCAATGATGTAGTGGTTCAGTATTCTTTTAAAATATTTTGTTGCTATTTTAAAAAAATGCAAAAGTGCATGCTCACTGTAACAATTCAAACATGCAAGTATATAAAGCAGCAGCAAATTGTCTACTTTTACCTCATGATAATTCTAACCCCCCAACAACCTATATAAACTGTTTATACATGTGGTTTTATTTTATTTTTTAATGAAAATTTCATTAAAAATAACATTCAAGCTGCTTTAAAATTTTTTTAAGGTTTTATTTTAAGAGACAGGGTTTCCCTATGTTGCCTAGCCTTATCTTGAACTCCTGGCCTCAAGCTTCCTGAGTAGCTGGGTCTACAGGTGTGCACCACCATGCCTGGCTTACACTGCCTTTTTTCAGTGAACAATCCATGTATTATATATTAACCTTATTAGGTCAATACACATAAGTCAAATTCACTTTTCCAATAGCTGAAAAATGTCCCCAAACATGGGCATACTTCTTTAAGAATATTCCAGATGTTCCAAATTCTTCTATATACAAACTATAATACAATAAATATTCTTAATACTTATGTCCCTATGCATTAGCACTTTTGTTTCTGTAGGAGAGGTTTCCAGAAATAAGATTGCTAGGTCAAAGGGTATGAGAATGTTTCATTTTAATAAATACTCCTAGATTACTTTTGAAAAGCTTGTTAGGAATTCTGATCTTGGCAATAGTGCAGGAAGGTCCCCATTTCCCCACACATTTCCCAGCAGTAGGAGTGAGAAATTTTCAAAAATTTGGCCAAGTTGAACAGGGAAACATTGTATGTTATTATTGTTCTAATTGCGTTTCAGGACTCATTGTGAAGTTAAGCAACTCTTCCCATGTTTATTGGTTAACTGCAAGTGTGCAGTTGTTCCTGTTTTAATTCACTATTTATTACTTTTTTCTTTTTCCTATTGCTTTATTGATCAACTTACATGAGCTCTTGTTTACTACAGATATTTACTTTGCTTATCATATATTTTGCAAATAATTTCTCCAGGCTATCACTGTCTTCCTGTTTTGTTTATGGTTTTGGTTGCCATACAGCATGCCACGAGGGCAGTGATGCTCGCTGTTTAGTATGTTGCTGTGCCCTCAGCAGCAGGAATAGTGCCTAGCACATAGTATGTTTTCAATAAAAACAATTATCTCAAGAATGGGTGAACGAATAAGTAATAAACTTGAAATTTTAATGCAGCTAATCTGTTAATCCTTTCTCTTATGGTTTCTGGGTTATCAGAATAGTTCTATTTTATTAGTTTTACTTTTCTTGCAATTAATCCTTTAATCCATCTTGAATAGTTTTTTGTTAATAATTTTTTTTCTATTTGGAGTCCTAATTCATCTTAAATTTGTTCTGCATGTGGTATGAAGCAGGACAAACTGACCCTAAAGTTTGGCCATTACTTTGTGTGAAAAGCATTACATGAAATGCAAATTCTTTTTAGAATTTATCTGAAGGTGTCCTATATAGTAAAATGCAAATAGGCCCTACCACTCATGTGTTGTTAAAATATCTAAAACTAACTAAAAAATAAAGATTGGATAATGCTTTTCTGACAGCAAATTTTGTTCACATTTTTGTTTGATTATATATGATTACTTTTGTCTCAATTATCAGTGAATGCAGATTATCAGGGAGTATCAACACAAAATTTAAGTATGTGGCTTATCATCTCTAATGAAGTCACTGAATTGTGTACAATTTATTTAATAGCAGCATATGCTGGATTAACAGAATCAATTACTCAAATTTCAGTATTAAAAAAATCCCTTTAGCCAGAAATGATGTGCCTTTTCTAAAAATCATGAAGAAAAAACATGGACATGAAATGGTATGCAATGAATTCAACATTATACAGAGTTGAACATTTTGAGGGTAAGTCACATGTTTATGCATTATATTATTCTGATGTTAGCAGTTTAAACATTTTCCAAGATTTCTTTAAGATGCAATCACTCCACCTCCTCCATGAAGCCCTCCTAGTTGGAAGTCATGGCTGCTGCTTCTGGACATGTGCAGCAATTCTTGTTTCCACCACTCATAAGGCACTGCCCACAAAATGGCTTGCAAGGAAACCTGAATTGCCTCTATTATTCAATGGCTACTCTATTTTCTCTGGCAAGATGAGGGGCTGTCAAATAGTTTGATGATAATGTAATCTTTTCCCTTATAAGTCATTTACTCTTTGTACTCAGATGTTTAAAAAAAGTTTTTTTTCACTGTGTTGTTCAGGCTGGGTTGCAGTTGTGTGAACACAGCTCACTGCAGCCTCAGACTCCTGGGCTCTGGTTGTCCTACCACCTCAGCCTCCCAAGTAGCTGGAACTACAGGTGTGTAACATCATGCCTGGATAATTTTTTTTTTTTTTTTTAATGGATACAGGGTCTCACTATGTTGCTCAGGCTGGTTTCAAACTCCTGGGATCAAGCGATCCACCCACCTTGGATTCCCAAAGTGCTGGGATTATAGATGTGAGCCACTGCACCTGGCCTAGATCCTTTTTTCTTTTTCTTTAAAGTGCAGTAATTTTTTCACTAGAATATCAATAGATATTTGTCATTCTAGATCCATATTCTCAGATATGCTGTCTGGTCTTTCAAAAGGTAGTTCTATATTTTTCTTGTATTGCAGTGAAGTTTTTTGGAGTTATAGTTTTTAGTGTTGGCTTGCCTTCTTGCTTTAGTTTCCTTCTTCAGTGACTCCTATTATCCATATGCTAGATCGGCTCTGCATATCTTCAGTGGTTGCTTCTTTTGATCTTTCTTCCTTTCTTTTTAATTTAATAATTTTCCTGCTTTTAACCTTCTAGTCTTTTAAGGGATTCTCTGTTGCTCTTATTTGCTATTGTGTTTGTTTTGGTTTCATTTCTGAAATAACAACTGAGGTCTTCACCACATTTTCGAGTTATTCTAATTTTGGCTTGTTACTCTTTATTTGTATTATTTAAAAAATGTCTTTTAGCTCATGTTATTCAGATAGTCGGTTACAGTTTTCACCTGTTTGTGGACATGCTTTCACTGTAGGGATGTTATTCTCTTTCTCTCTCTCACTCTTTTCTTACACAAAATTTCTTTCTAGTATGGGGTTTGACCTTAATCCTTCTCTGTGCTTTTTTAAAATGTAAAATTGGTTTTCCAAAGCCTTTCATGGAGATATTGCCCAAAATGCCTTTTTGCAACTCCTCAGAACTCCATTTTGTGTTGTTTTCATTTAGTGTTAAAAACAGTAACTTGCTTTCTGTGATTTTCTGGGTTTTCTCCTTTACTTTTATTTGGCCTTTTCTTTTGTTCATCTCTATTGTTTCTGTCCTGCTTAATTTTGATTCTATTCCTGGTAGTTTTTCTTTGGTGAAGGGCCCTGTCCTGGAAGGGAGCTGTATTAGTCCATTTTCACACGGCTATGAAGACATACCCGAGGCTGGGTAATTTATAAAGGGAAGAGGTTTAATGGACTCACAGTTCTCCATGGCTCGGGAGGCCTCACAATCATGGTGGAAGGCAAAGCAGGAGCAAAGGTACACCTTACATGATGTCAGGCAAGAGAGCACACACAGGGGAACTGCCCTTTATAAAACCATCAGATCTTGTGAGACTTATTCACTATCATGGGAACAGCATGGGAAAAACCTGCCTCCGTGATTCAATGACCTTCCACCAGGTCCCTCCCATGACACGTGGGGATTATGGGGTTAAATTCAACGTGAGATTTGGGTGGGAACACAGTCAAACCAATCAGGAGCCCTGGCTTAGGGTTCTGAGAGTTCATGGGACCCAGGCTGCTCAAGCCCCTTCCACCCCTTGGATCCCTTGCACTCACCCACTAATGGACTTTCCAGTGAAAAACTGTTGGCTATGTTTGGATTGACCTATTATTGGATCTGCCATCACCTCATTACTGCCCTCTGCTTCCTTCCACCTAGCTTCTGACAGCCTGCAGGCTTGGTGGCATAGGTGGCTTGTTCCAACCCACTTACATTTTGGCATTTGTGGGATAGCTTGTGACATTTTTGTGGTAAATGTTGTCCATGGGGCTTGGGTTTTGGTATCTAGAGGATTTATGTTTTTGTTTTCTAATTAAAAAAAAATCATGGTAAATACACATACGAATTTTACCATCTTAGCTTTTATTTATTTTCATTTGAGATGGAGTTTCACTCTTGTTGCCCCGGCTGGAGTGTAGTGGCACGATCTTGGCTCACTGCAACCTCCACCTCCAGGTTCAAGCGATTCTCCTGCCTCAGCCTTCCGAGTAGCTGGGATTACAGACACGCACCAACATGCCTGGCTTTTGTACTTTTAGTAGAGACGGGGTTTCACCATTTTGGCCAAGCTGGTCTCGAACTCCTGACCTCAGGTGATCCACCTGACTCGGCCTCCCAAAGTGCTAGGACCACAGGCGTGAGCCACTGCTCCTGGCCTGGTGGCTCAGTTATTATGAGGGGATTGAATACAGGAGACCAACACACTGCTGCTGCCTCAGCCCCATTTAATGGTAAGTCCCTGGAAACTGGAGTCTGTGTTCTGTGCCCCACAGCACCAGGATGGCACCTGACACACAGAAAACACTCACACATTTAAGTGATAAATGAGTCCTTCTTAATTCCTCTGTCTTTTGGCAGGGTGATAGGATGCTTTCTTGTACTCATTAAAGTGATTGATGAATAACATAAAAGTTGCCATCGGTACCTGGACTAATACCTTTGCAGGTAAATACGCAACATGAGCTTCTAGATGGGAGAACACTGTCAACTCTTGAGTACCCAACTAATGAAGGACAGGAGAGGAATAGACTATCTTAAAAGGATGCCGATTTTAAAATACTTTATATTTTGCTCTGTATAAATTTGTTGTAGCAGATTCCTTACTGTTTGGTTCATGCTAACGTTATAACACAGGAGTCCCTGGGTACTACTTGCTGATAGTGATTTGAAGGGGAGTGGTGGACCAGAGGTAGATAGGTAAAAAAAGTAAATAACTGACACAGCTCTACAAAAGGTTATAGCAGTTAACTGATTGGGCATATTTGAGAGTTATTGCTACAATAGTCGGTAAAGTCAGAGGGAATACGATCTTGGAGTCATAAAGGCCTAACAGTTACAAAGGCTTTCAAATCTGTGACTTCATTTATTTCCATAACCCTAACCCTAATCCTTTAATACAGGTCCTGCTTGCTCCATTTTACAGGTGAGAAAACAGAGGGACCAAGAGATTAAGTAATGTGCCCATGATCACAGTTAGTCAATGTATAGTCAGGATTCAGATGCTTGGCCAGGTGTGGTGGCTTATACCTCTAATCACAGCATTTTGGGAGGCTGAGGCAGGAGGATTCAGACTCTTTTCTTCTAAGTTTAGCACTGTGTTTTTGTTTATTTTGAGACAGGGCTTTGCTTTGTCCCCCAGGCTGGAGTGCAGTGGTGCAGTCATGGCTCACTGCAGCCTCAAATTCCTAGGTCCAAGTGATCCTCCTACCTCAGCCTCCTGAGTAGCTGAGACTACAGATATGCACTACCACGCCTGGCTAATTTTTTTGTTTTTATTTTTATTTTTATTTTGTGGAGACAGGGTCTCACTATGTTGCCAAGACTGGTCTTGAACTCCTAGTCTCAAGTGATCTTTCTGCCTCAGCCTCCCAAAGTGTTGGGATTAGAGCTGTGAGCCACCGTGCCCAGACAGTTTAGTGCTTTTTATAGCACTATTGTTGTATCTGAAAAGCATGGTGATGTAAACTGCGACAAATCTAATGTTAAAAGAATGTAGGCTATAAATTGTAAGTATATAAAAATATTGAGGTTCTGACCAGTCTGGGCAAGAACAGCCCTCATTTTCTCCATATAATACCATCCAATCATTCCTACTACTTTCAGTTTCTGCCTCTACCCTGCATCCCATCTCTAGGTATCCCTCCAGAGAAAGAGGGAAGAATGAAGGTAAAAGTACCATACTATGACATTTGAGGGCTGTTTCTGAAGCATTAGCCACTACTACTAATGATAAAAGCAATGGCCAGATTGAGACCCTATTGTGTGGCAAGTAGTATGCTTAGAATCTCATATGAAGTTAATACTCTCACCAACCCTTTGGGTAAGCAATATTGTCCCCACTTTAAAGATGACAAAATTGAGGTTAAGAGAAGCAACTTGCTGGCCGGGCACAGTGGCTCACATCTGTAATCCCAGCAGTTTGGGAGGTCAAGGCGGGTGCATCACCTGGAGGTCAGGAGTTCGAGACCAGCCTGGCCAACATGCTGAAACTCCATCTCTACCAAAAAAATACAAAAATTAGCTGGGTATGGTGGTGGGCACCTGTAATCCTAGCTACTTGGGAGGCTGAAGCAGGAGAATCGCTTGAACCCAGGAGGCAGAGGAGGCAGTGAGTGGAGATCACACCACTGCACTCCAGCCTGGGCAACAGAGTGAGACTCTGTCTCAAAAAAAAAGAGAAGCAACTTGCCATTTAATAATCACATGTTTAGTAAGGGGGAGAGTAGGGATCTGAACCCCACACTCTCCAAAACATTAATCTCTGTTACATGTATGACTTAAATAAGCATAAAAACGCTACAATAATTAGAAATTCACCATACTTAGATCTGAGGATGAAGTTTATACAATTTATAATAATGAAAGTATAAGCAGTTTTACTGTATCTATCCATATGTAATTATAACTTTTTCCTCCTTTTGAGTTCATTTTAAAATTAGCCCCTTCCACATATTAAATTAAATCAAGCAGGAACCCTCAATTCTGGTAGCCATCATTTCTGTGAAGGAGAGAGTGAAATGTCATTTCCTTCAAAATGGACTCTATGTGGATCTTTGACATCTTTCAGATAGGACTTCTTTCCATTGAACTTTGGGAATGACATATTTGCCACAAAGCTTTCCACTTCCCGCCCCCCCCCAAGCTATAACCTATTTTATCATCTGTTTTCATATTTCAGTGAAGTCTGAATGGGGTCTGTGGTCTCTAAAACGCTAAACTTCTAGTCACCCTTTGAATTCACCTTCAGCAACTGTGTCTGAAATGAAAAGCTGAAAAGAAGAATTACTGCCCAGCTATGGCAGACATTGTAGCTGGCTGACTCAGCCCCAGTGTCCACCACCCCCTTCTCTGTCTCTTTTGACACTAGGGCGGCCCAGTGATCATTTCTGGCCAATGAGATTAGGCAGAAATTTGCTGAGTATGGGCTTCTGGGAAACATTTGCTCACCTGATGTAATGGGACATGTGGCTGGCATTGTCCTTTTCTCTATTCCTTCTAAATGTCTTTAATGATGACGATGATCTGAGGTGCAGCAGCCTTCTTGCTATTATTAAGCATGAAAACAAAAGTCAACATGCAAAGGATGATAGAGCAGAAAGAGCGAAAGAACCCTGATCCTTGACAGCACTGCTGAGTGGTTAAACCCACACCAGCAACCATCTACACCTAAACTCCCTGTTCTACAAGCAAATAAACCCCATTTTGGTCAAGCCACCAGAGCCCGGTTTTCTATTACTTGCAGCTGAACACATTCCTTACCAATAGACCAGCTACTCTCCTTTTTGGTCATCATTCTTCTCTTCCTCTTCCCCAAATCCCACCATCTCTTTATATGTTGAGGGAGATGGTACAGAGTAGGATCTTCACATCAGGTACCGACTTAGGTACCTAAAAGTATTTACGGATGAAAATTTCATAATTATACAATTGATTCAGAAAACTGCCGTGAACTGTTACTTCACTCTTTGTGTAAGAATTTCCTGAGTTGTGCTACCATGAGTACTATTTCCTGCTTTCTTGTCAGTGTCTGAAGTTAGGCTTTCTAGTTCTTATGATATACCTTATTGTTTTTAAGGATTTAGTGGGTCACAGTCACATTCTTATTCTGTAGTGTTGAAATACACACACACACACAAAACAATAAAATCTCCCCAGAGCATTCAATTTTATTCAAATTGATTGAACATTTAATTTGTTCCCCACAAAGTTCTTAACACTCTTCAGTGATAGAGGCTTTATTTTTAGAAAACATGTGAGAAGGCTGGGCATGGTGGCTTATGCTTGTAATCCTAGCACTTTGGGAGGCCGAGGCAGGCAGATCACTTGAAGTCAGGAGTTTGAGACCAGCCTGGACTATGTGGTGAAACCCCGTCTCTACTAAAAACACACACACACACACACACAAATACCCAGGTGTGGCGGTGCATGCCTGTAATCCTAGCTACTTGGGAGGCTGAGATGGGAGGACTGCTTGTGGCAGAGGTTGCAGTGAGCTGAGATTGCGCCACTGTACACTCCAGCCTGGGTGATAGAGCAAGACTCCATCTCAAAAAAACAAAACAAAACTGTGAGAGCAACAGTTTATTTGATTACTTTTTCTAGTTAACATTTTTCACAGAAAATGAAATGATACATTGGTTATTTAATGCAGCATAGCTGACAGATCCAGGCAGCGTGTATTCTTTGGGAGTTGGATCACCTGTAATTAACCATGCTGATGACGGGAACCTGGGGGATAATTTTATCATGCTATGTTAGACAACTGCCATTGCCAACACCTGGAATTTAAGTTGCTTTAATTTGCCAAAACAACAGCCTTCGAGTCTCTGGATGTGTTTCTTCAAAAACACACACATGGTTTAACAAAACAAGCAAAAGTATATGCACTTCCACATACTGGTAATGACCAGAGTATCTGGAGAGTGTGGAAATGCAGTGTAATGTAGGATATACAAGATTAGGAATGAAAGAACTATGAATGAATGAATGAATGAATGAGTGAAGCATATTTATGTTTAACAGGTTCTGACACTCAATTTTAGATTTCTTTGGATTGAAATGTGGGTACGTGTGCGTGTTCGTGTACACACCAACTCACCTGGATCCCTTGTTCCAGCTTCATTCAATTCCCATTAACAGCGGCTCTGCTTGGGCAAACAGACTGAATCTTGGTTGCCTAATTTATTAATACAACGTGAGGATAATACTTTACCACAGGGTTATTGTGAGGATTAAAAAGGTGATATGCATATGAACGTATGTGAAAATTCTTAGAAAATGCACTGTGCTGTTATTATTCCTATCGCCCAGCCAAATACGGGAATAATTCTGCCTGAAAATCACACGCAGCTTCTCCGTTTTGTAAATGTATTCTCAGCACTGTTTTCCGTATTAACAGGAACACCCACCTTACAAAGGATGATTGTTGCTCAGTGTGCTGGAGATTAAAGGGCTTGAGAAAAAGGGAAACAAGGCTTTGCCAGCCTCCTTAAGGACCCGAGGAAAGCTCCAAGGACATGTGTGGTAAAAATATTGTAAGTAAATTCTTTTCTAGTTTTATTAAGTGGAGCAGGAAACAGGCTCTCCCTAAGAGGTGGAGAATAACAGTATGTAGCAGAAACTGAGGTGAAACAAGCTGTCAAAGCATGCTCTCAGTATTATGCAGGGAAGTTGCATTTAAAGAGATGCTGAGATTCAACTTGGAGGTATGCCACTGATTGTAGTCAAATAGAATAGTAAAGACCATTTTCTTTCCTTCTGTGAAAAAAATCTTAAAGACAAACCTCCAAATTTCACAAAGTGTTTCCTGTTTACATCTCAGATGGGTAGCTGCCCTTACAACAAACATTTTCAAGCTGCTCTAGTAGGAATGTGGATACTTTTTGTGAACCTCAACTCAATTATGTACAAAGGAATATTCTTTTCTTCTCCTTGTTATTTTGAAATATTTGACTGACCAAATTGGACTTAAAAAAAGAAAATTATTATAGTACACATATCCTTTCTTTCTGTTCTTGCTGGAATAACTCTTCATGATCTGAGATAGAAACATGATTCCTGGTAATATTAGATGCAAACTAGACAACAGGCAGGGTCCTTGGTTTTATGGCTAGTACCTGCAAATTTTATAAATAGAAACTAGGATGCAGGTACAACTCTCAATTGTCTCTATGCCATTGAAGATACGCAGTTACAATACAAACCTAATGATAATTAACAAGTAATTTCTGTTGTATTACTGAAATGTTTTGCTTTTAGCCTATTGTTGTAAGGAGATAATGTGTCTGAATTGTTTAGAAGAGGCTAATTTTTAAGCTGGAATCACTAATGTCAATATATATAAATTTATACATATATATAAATCTCTATATCATTTAATTGGTAATTCCAATTTGGGATCTATTATAAAGAAATAATGCAGAAGGAAGATCTTTATGTCTAAAGATGTGAATTAAAAGGTTATTTATG
>NW_012110920.1:1251066-1267815 GCF_000951035.1 Colobus angolensis palliatus | reverse complement strand
AAAAAAAAAAAAAAAAGAACTTAAAATCCATTGTAATTTGTCCAAAAAGTGAAACTTCTGACAATGAATTGTTGGAGACTAACTGCCAAACAGTGTTCTCATCATCTCAATAGGTCATTGCACCTATTAAATTTTTTTTTTTTTTACACATTTGCCAGGGAACTAGGTAGAGTGAAGTTAATTTACTGCATATTTGTTTCCTTAGCATTTACTAAGTTTTTTAAATATAATCTTTAAGATGCTTTTGGATCAATATTCTCTCCTTAGCTGAATTCTGAGCAAACATAAGATTCACTCATCTCCACTCTAGAATGTCACTTTGGGCAAAATAATAACTAATTCATTTATGTACTACTACACCTCTAGCCATAGTTACATTATGTATAAGCTCATAGAGTCTGCAGTCAAAGTATAACATATTCACAGGCCACAGATGTAAATGTACCTTTGTTCATTTTTCCCCTTCCAGTAGAAATTGCCCAGAAAATATGCTTCCAATAATTAAAAATGAAGGGTTGAGGGGAGTGTGTGTGCATTCTTTGTTCCTGTGCATTTTTATTGGCTTGGCTTACACAGGGACTCTCTTATTTTGAGTCTAACTGCCTCTTCTTTCTTCCCATACTTTACAAACCACCAGGATGGTTTCTAAGCTCCTTAGAGCAGGGGCAGTCTTTCTCATGGGGCAAATTTCCATCTGGCACCCAGCACATCATTTACAAAAAGCAGGCACTGGATGTGAATGACAGGGAATTATTATAATTTCCCACTTCCAGTGATAGTGAGGATCCAAGTAACCTTGTGTCCTGAGCTAAAAGATGGGTGCACTCTGCAGAGCCAGGGACAGAGCCTACTTGCCAAGTGGAAACTGGGAGAGAGATGACTGGCGTGGTTGTGGGGAAGGTGTGGATGGGACAGTGCCTTTGAGGGTGGCTCCATGTGAAGTCAGGGCCACGTGGGATGCTCCGTAGCTGGTGGGAAGGCTGCGCAGAGAAATGGGAGGAGAAGCCTCCCACAAAACCTTCCTGCCACTCCTGTGAAAACTTAATGAACTCTACACTTCTCACTAACATCTTGTAGGTGGGTGAAGGGCAAAAACAGGCTCATCATGGGATAGTCAAAACAAGGCTAGTTTATGCGTTTGTTAAATTGCATCAAGAGTCATCCAAGAATGATTTCCTAAATACCTGCTCTGTGCCTCAAATGTCATTATATGCTTTGAGGCATATAAAGGAAGCATCACCCACACTTGGGTTCTGCCCTCGAAATCCTTGGTAGTTCTCTAATGCTTGTTGTTGAAGCCTTGACCATTTCCAAATACGATCAATTCTCATTATTTGTGGATGCCATATTTGGAAATTCACCTACTTGCTAAAATGTAATTACCTCCCCCAAATCTAATCATTTGCAGGCATGCATAGAGCAGCAAACATTTCAGTCGTTGGATGCGCAGGGTCCCCACTGAGGTGCAACAAGGCACTACTCTGGCTTCTAGTTTCAGCTGTCACACTATCAACAAGCACCCCTCTTACAGTCTGTGTAATGCCACTTCTTTTTGTATTTTTGTGCTTTCTGATGGTGACTCAGCTGTCTAAAATGGCCCCAAACTTTGTGCTGAAGTGTTGTCTAGTCGTTTCTGATGGAAAATACGTGTTAGATAAGCTTCATTCTGGCATGAGCTGCAGTGCTTGCTGTTGGCCATGAGTTCAACGTTAATGAATCGTAATGCATATTAAATAATGTGTCTTTAAATAGAATCACACATAAAACAAAATTATGTATTGATCAGTTGATAAAAATGCTGTGATTGGAGGCTTGCAGGAACCTAACTGAATTGCTCCTAGGAGCAGTGGTTCAGTATTTACAAATTTAGCGCTTGTGGTGACTTACTAGAACAAAACTTCAGTGAATAATGAGAATGTATTGTACTTATGCCTTCCTCTGCTACTGTTTAACTGAAGGGCAAGTTAGACTAAGATTAACCTTTATTAAAGGCCAATTGTGGGTCAAACACTGTGCTAAGCATTTAAAATACATTAAGTCATTGGTCCCTCAGCTTAGAGTATCTCTTGTCACTTGACTGAGGCCTTTCCGATGGGCATCTTCTCAAATTACCTCTTATACCTACTCTCTATTGTCACAAAATCTCTGAGACTGACAGCAGTATTCCGTTCCATTTTACCTCTCCTCTAATCATTTCTAACCACCTTGTGAGGTCGATAGTATCTTCACTTTACAGATGAGAAAACTGATGCTCAGAGAGGTTAAATACATTTCCCAAGGCTGCACAATTCCCATACCCATTGCCTGGGAAATGATTTGAGGAGAGATAAAATGGAACGGAATACTGTTGTCAGTCTCAGAGATCTTGTGACAATAGAGAGTAAGTATAAAGGGTAATTTGAGAAGATGCCAATTGGAAAGGCCTCAGCCAAGTGACAAGAGATACTCCTCTAAGCTGAGGGACCAATAAGCTGAGCAGAGCTGCCTCTCCCTATCAGAGATTCCAGATAGATGACAGAGGTGGGCTTCCATCAGTGTGAAGGTTCCCCTTTCCAACAGGGCACATAATAAATCTACTCTTAATTATGCATTCATTTACGCAACAAGAATCTATTGAGTGCCTACCATATCCCAAGGACAGTTTAGATATTGGAGATTCAGTAGTGAACAAATAGATAAAAAGAGCACTGGGCTCATTGAGCATATATTCTAGTGAAATAATAGAAAGATTGGATCATGTGGCTTTAGGTGAATACTTTTCTGAATGTATTGGAATACTATTTTTTAAATACTAACAATACTGACATATTTCCATTCTGTCTGATTCAAATAAGAGCTCTGAAATAGCCAAAAAGATAAGAAGTAGCCAAATCATTTATGCTGCCTGCACTATATTGGGTGATCATGTTTTCTAGGGCTTACACTTCCTATGGCATACTAGATCTTCTCAAAAGTCCCCTGTTGCGAAACACTAGATGCTGGATAAACGGAGCGAAAACTGGCCTATTATTATTATGATTATCCCAAGGGAATGAGGCATCCCAAAAAGTGACCTGAAGTCTTTTTAGAACAATAGTTCTGAACTGGGGCTGGACATTAAGTCATCTGGAAAGTTTTAAAAAGTCCTGCTGCCCAGGTCACATCCAAACCAATTAAATCAGAATCTTGGAGTGGAACTCAGGCATCAGTAGTCTGTAAAGCTCCCCAGGTGATACTGACGTACAGCCAAGGTGAGGAACCACTGCTTTAGAAGGTGATAGAGTGCACAGTACATGGAGAGTCAGTAGTCCCAATGTTCTGCCAATTTCACTCAAAATTGCTGGCGCTGGTGGATCTGAAAAGTTATCCAGTTTCTTAAACCTCTTCTCCATACCTTCATTTCTTTACTCGTCAACCCGCACTGGAAGATGGACATTATCACCTCTCAGACAGATGCAATGAACCAACCTAAGTGGGCACTTTCTGAGTCTAAATACATCTGTTTATAGTTGAATGTTTTGATTTTTAAATGATTTTAAAAAAATGAGTTTCTGCTAAGCTGAGGCTACATGTATAAGCCAAAGAAGAGACACATAAATTGCAGCAAGAACTTTATTATTTCCACCAATAGGACTCTAAAAACCAAAGATAATACTCAATGTGTACCTAACGGGCACTAATTGTGCTCTTTTTCTGCCAAACTCTGTGATTTTGGTTCACATTCCTCTTTGGAGCCAGTACTTCATTTTTTTCCCCCATGAACCATCCAACAAAAATTATTGAGTATTTCCTATGTATAAAATGCTGGTAGAATATCCAGGGAGGAGAGAGTCTAATGATTACTAAATGTGAGTGACATCTGAATCCAAAATTATTCTATATCTAAAAGGTGCTATTAAAAATAATGTGAGTGACAACGAGCTTGAAGATGGAAATATTCTATGCTGCAAAGCAAAGCATGTCCTCTGGCTATCATCCTGGGTGGTTCCCATTAGACTGTCTGCATTTGGACTCTGAGATCTCTCAAAAGATGGGCAGAACTCCCTGTTCTAGAATCTCTGCAGAGCAAGATGGAAGTTCCCAGGAATTTTCTTTTTAAGAACACTATCCAGTCATTTTGTTTATGCAGGTCTGAACATAGGTTTCAGATCTAACCTAGGAACACATGAGGCAGTATTGTGTTTGGACTGGTCAAAGTAGGACATCAGCAAGCCACTAATATATTAATTCATACTCAGTTCTATAATGCTAATAGCAATAAAAATGGAAAGGAAACAGGTACCAATGGTTTTCATGTATTGCCTCACTTAACTTCCCCAAACTCTAAGTATAATAACATTGTTATTATACCTGTCTTGCAGGTAAAAAAAAATCATGAATGAAGGAGGTTAGGGTCACACAAATAGTTAAGTGGCAGAGTGGGGATTTGACCCAGGTGGTCTGACCCCAAAGTTCATCTCCTTAACCACTCTGCTATATTTCCTTGTGTATACCAGCCAATCTTGGCTTCTGGGTGACCTGGCACAAAGAGTTGAAAGTAACTGGTAGGGACAGCCCTGGGGTGAGCATTGGAGACCTGTCAAACCCACAGTCACACCATGGGGTTATAGCTATCTCTCCTACCCCTTGGGCTTGTCCTAAAAAAGGAGATAGGTTTGGGGCTGATATATGGGGTGGATTATGATCCTAAGGCATGTGAAAAACTTCATCCTAATGGAGCATCAAGAAAAAAAGGGCTGACCATCTCTCCTGGATGACATCGACTGAGCAGGCTGCCTTTCAGAGGTGGCATGCCAAGTTTTTGCTTATTTGCTCTCTCATGGGGGAATGTCAGGTGGCTCATAAGTCTGGGGATGGAGTTAGGAGGAGTGGACTGAGCAGGACTCACCATTTATAAAGTTACTGGCCAAGCTCTGTAACTGTAACTAAGAAAGGGTTGGTGGGTGGAGAAAAGAAAATCCCACTTGGTTGAGTTCAGTCAGACAAGAAAAAGGGGCAGCATGCAGTAACAGGCCAGGCTGAATGGGTGAAAAGAAAGAGGCTTCAGATGAGAGGTCATGGGGAGGTGGGGAAGGGGCATGAGCTGCTCACTTTGCCACATTGCAGCTGGGTCCAGAACAGGCCTGCCCTGCCCTTCCAGTTATTTTCTAGTGAACCAAAGGCCCAGCAGGGCAGAAAGAGCCAAGTCAGATCAACTTTTTCGTCCTGCTCTGAGGCTCTGATCTGAGACACAACAGAGCAGACAGGGACCTCTGGCTCCGAAGCCCTGGCCTGTCAAATATCTGGCGGCATCCTGATCTCTGCCCCAGCCTGCCCTTTCCCACTGAGCTGAGCATTTCTACTAAGCAGCCACACTGCGTGGGTCTCTCATCTCCCCTCTCTCACTCAGAGAGCACTGCTGCACAAGCCTTTCATTCTCCATCAAACGCTCTATGGCTTCCTGAGGGGGGTCCTTTGGAAGCCAGGGGTGCAGTGTAATTGCTGCATCTGCTATTGAAATTCACTTTTGGATTTCTATTCCCGGAGCAGAAAGTTCTGAAAGCTCCCATGGAGAAGGAGCAGGCTCTGAATCCTGCAGGCTTGGGCTACCCTAAAAAATTCTTGAAGCCTCATTTCTGTGTGGTCTCTTTCAAAACCTTCTGAATGTTCCAGGAGATCTATTTCTTGATAATTTTTCTCCCTTGCTTGGGGTCAGGCCAGAAGACAGCAGAACAGATGTCAGATCTAAAGCTTTCCCAATTCAACCACTTGACCACTGGCCCACTGATCTGCCGTGATGTAAATGAAAATGCCTTTGAGCATTTCTCACTCAGAGAAAAAGACAAACCTCTGTAGAAGCTGGAGACTCCCCTTCAAGAAAAACAACATGAAAGAACAGGATGATTGGAGTCAGCTGCCTTTCTGCCTGTAAGAATATGAAAGCCTTCTTTTTTTCTTCTCCCTCAAAAAGTCTAAATGGATTATGCCTAATTGAATTCTCAAACCCCTGCATGAATTTTCCTTCTGCAAGCTGTCACCTAGCTGACAAAAATATGCTTCAATTCAAAAAAATGCAAATTCCTTAGACCACAGCTTAGATGTGGACTAAATATTATTACTCAAACTGGGAAAACTGATGGTGGGACAGTGCTGGGGTCAGAGGTCAAGGCTAACATTCAGGGTTAAACCTCAGGTGAAAGTGAATACTTGAGCATGTTGACAGTTATCTTAGTGATTCTTTTCCTCTACCCTACTCAGAGTTACTAGAAAGGCCTGGAAAATGATCAAACAGCACATGCAAACATTGTGCTCCAAGAGGTCTTTCTTGGACTAATATTCGTGCCAGGAGCCCTAGCACACTTGCTGATCCTTCAAGAGCCTCTGGATTGCAACTGAAGGGTTGGGCTCCAAGGATTTTCTATTTTATGAGACAGGGTCTCCTTCTGTCGTCCAGGCTGGAGTGCAGTGGCACAATCATAGCTGACTGCAGCCTTGACCTCCTGGGCTGGAAGTGATCCTCACACCTCAGCCTCCCAGGTAGCTAGGACAACAGGCACACCACCAAGCCCAGCTAATATTTTAATTCTTTTTTTGGTAGAGACAGCGTCTCATGCTATGCTGCCAGGGTTGGTCTTGAATTCCTGGTCTCAAGGGATCCTCTGCATCAGCCTCCCAAAGCAGTGGGATTACAGGCATGAGCCACGGTGCCCTGCCAGGCTCTAAGATTTCTTATTTCTTTTTTGTTTTTTTTTTGAGACAGGGTCTCACCGTGTCATCTAGGCTGGAGTGCAGTGGCACCATCATAGCTTGATGTCTGCGCTAGAGCGACCCTCTCACTTTAACCCCTGAGTAGCTGTGACTACAAGTGCTTCCCACCATGCCTGGCTAATTAACAATTTTATTTTTATTTTTAGTAGAGATGAGATCTCACTATGTTGCCCAGGCTGGTCTTGAACTCCTGAGCTCAAGAGATCCTCTCACCTTGGCCTCCCAAAGTACTGGGATTACAAACAAGAGCCACTGTGCCTGACCAGGCTCTAAGACTTCTAATCTGGCCATAGAAGGACTAATGTTAGCTACCTCAGAGACATTCATTCATTTTAAGAAATACCGTCTTTCACTGAATATGACATTTTTTAGAAGGCACACCATATGTACCATAAAAAGCCATCTCGGCCGGGCGCGGTGGCTCAAGCCTGTAATCCCAGCACTTTGGGAGGCCGAGACGGGCGGATCACGAGGTCAGGAGATTGAGACCATCCTGGCTAACACGGTGAAACCCCGTCTCTACTAAAAAATACAAAACCTAGCCGGGCGAGGTGGCGGGCGCCTGTAGTCCCAGCTACTTGGGAGGCTGAGGCAGGAGAATGGCGTAAACCCGGGAGGCGGAGCCTGCAGTGAGCTGAGATCCGGCCACTGCACTCCAGGCCGGGCGACAGAGCAAGACTCCGTCTCAAAAAAAAAAAAAAAAGCCATCTCAACTCTGATATAAACTTTGTTATCATACAGAATGTTTATTTTATGCTAATGAAAGAGCTCTTTTAGATCTATTTAGACACAAATATATCATATATCCCCCTTGCTCATTCATGAAAAATAAAATACAGGCAAAATAAATTCAGGAAAGTCTTCCTAAAACTTTTTCACACCCAAGGGTTTGACTCTTCTGAATCTCTTTTCTTAGAAACTTATTTTTAAATAATTCTGAGTTTATAAAAAAGAAAGGTAGCACAGAGAGTCGATGCTGCTTGTCTACATACCACACTTTGAATCGCAAGGCTATAGTAGAATACCTAAAGTAAGTACCAGAATTGCTATTTACCACCTGTGTGATGTCTGACCTGCAGTGTCTTTATTTGGAATTTGGGACAATAATTCCCCTTACCTTCCAGGGTTGTTATGAGTAGCAAATGAGGAAAATCCACAGAAGCCCTTAGCAAACTGTCGAATACTTCACAAATATCTGTTGTCATTACCACTCACTACGAGGCATGATGCAGATGTATTCCTTGCCCCCACGGCATTTACAGTCTAGTTAATAATTCTTTACAGTTATTTGGTGCCACACAGTCCACATAGTTTACACAGTACTTTCATATCTGTTATGTAATTTGACCTTCTCAATAATCCTGTGAAGGTACGAAATTGTACCTCCATTTGTTATATACATTCTCCTGAAGTTCTGAGGGAGCTGTTTTTTCACAGTGGCCAAGCCTACTTTGAACCTGTTGGGTTGGCCTTGGCCTTGTCAGTGCTCTTTATTGTGGGAACTTCATAACACATGAATGGGGCTTTGTCAACACAGGGTTCCTAGGCCTGTTTCACCTGAAATGAACCTTTCTTATTTTTCAGACACAAAACTTCTCTGCAACTCTGGCCTGCTTTTGGGACCAGCAGCTCCTCCCTGGATACCCTGGACTGCTCCTCTCCCTGGTAACCCTCTCCTGGTAGGGACATTGATGGGGGTGAGGCTTATTGTTAGCTCCAGCTGTTTCTAATTAACCTTGACTTGCTCTCCTCTGTAAAACAGTAAAGGCAATTCAACACATTAGCTTTTTCAAAAGGGCCAAATCATTTTGCCATTAATCCAACTTGGGATAAAACAGAGATCAACTATTTAACACAATCAATTTTAAGTTAAAAAAAATAAACAAATAAACTTTCCCCCCTCCCCCCCATTATCATCCTGGCTTTTTTCTTCTGATCTCATTTTCTCTCAGAGGCCTGGTGGAGGAGAGGGTCTTGATTGACCTGGAAAAGTCATATATGACAAGCTGGGGGAAGCTTCCCTTGGACATTTCTAGTCCTCCACCGCTACCCCCACATAAGAGTAAAAGACTCACTGGGAAATCTTTGAAATTGCTTTAAATAAGTGAGCTTATTAATTCATATATACCTAAGTCTCCTTCCATTTCAAAGCTTTCTAATTGTGCCACTCTTACATTTCAAAAAAAGGTTATACTCATATTCCCTGGCTTAAAAATTCTTTTGATGATAATTCAGGGTTCCCCAGCTGCTAAAAACAAGATGTTATTTGCCTAACAATGAAAAACACAGATGAGGTCAGATTGTTTGTGGGGTATGGGTGGCTTGAGGTAAAGGAAGCATCATAATCTCATCCACTGTGGGGAGGAATTTTGAATCAGTGAAGGCTAGCTGGCCTTGGACTCCATCCAAGGGTATTCTGTCACTGAACTATCCAAGACAGCCTTATAAGGCAGTTTCTTCTAGAAGTCCAGTGTACAGTGGACCCCGAGGACAGGCTCTAGGGACAGGATGGAAATCATATTTCAGGATGTTAACAAATGCCTGCTTAGCTTAATCATTTTAATAATTCCAGGTCAAAGCTGTATAGTTTAAGAGATTTAAAAATTATAAAATCCTCCCCCAGATGTGGCCCCCTCCCCCTCAAGTTATTTCTCAGCTCTCCTAAAGAGAGTCTCCTGACTTCTGCCTGAACACAGTATCCTATTCAACAGTTTTTACTGGAAAGTTCTTCCATCGTGTCATCTAAACGTGCCTTGTGGCTATTTAATTCCAGGCCTTTTAATGCCGTCCTCCTGAAGAACTGTATTAAGAGAGCAATTTGTCAGGCACCTTCGATTTAATAACTAATTCCCAAACGATGAAGACACATTAACTCGTTCTTTACTTTCCTCTGAAAGAATCCTAAGTCCTCTAAGACCCCACTTTCTGTCCTTCAGTTTTTCAGATCTTTCCTAAAATGCAGAGATTGAAACTGGACAAAGTGATAATAAAGAACCAGTGGATTCACTCAATATTCTAGAAATTTCTGTGCTCAAGAAGGGCAGCTGAGGTCAGAAAAAAATTTAAAGCATTTCTATTGGACTGAGGCAGGCTCTTAGGGAATGTGACTTTTTCTGTTTCTGATCTGAAAGCGGAGAGAAAGAGTAATAGGGACTTTAGGGGGAAGAGACTCCTGAAAGGAGCAAGTGGTAGTAATTTGGAGGCAGGACTGGCTAATAAGGCAAGTGAGGTGAGGGCACTTAATGAGCAGTCACTGAATAAGAAAAAGCTCCTCAAGGGCTTTTCACTCCCAAGTAGGAAGCAGCTTGCCATGGCAGGCTGGGAACCCGGATTTGACAGCGCTTCTAAGATCTGAGAGGGAAACAGGTCTTGGGAAGGAGTGTAGGCATCTGTTGTTGTGATTACAGTAACAGCTTCCTTACGGGAGTCTCTGACTGTAGTCTCGCCCCCTTCCAATCCACTCTCCCAACAGTAGCCAACAAAGCTTTTCTAAAAGCACAAATCCAGCTCCATCACTCAGCGGCTCCCACTGCTCTGTGACAGCGTCTCAGCTCCTTAAGGGGTCACAGGCCCTCCCCTATCACTGGGCTCTTTCACACGGCCAGCTGCCTCTTTCTCCCCAGGCAATCCCACCAAACCACATGTGAGTCCTTCTGCTGGCTATGCTCTGCTTATCTCCTTTCTCTTAAAAAATTGTTTTAACTGATAACTGAAAATTGTATATATATGGTATACAACATGATGTTCTGATATATGTAGACATTTTGGAATGGCTAAATCAGGCTATTTAACTTATGCATTACCTCACATACTTTTTGTGTGTGTGTGGTAACAACATTTAAAGTCTACTATCTTAGAAATTCTTTTTTTTTTGGCAGGGTCTTGCTCTGTTACCCAGGCTGGAGTGCGGTGGTATGATCATGGCTCACTGCGGATTTGACCTCTTGGGCTCAAGTAATCCTCCCGCCTCAGCCTCCCAAGTATTTGGGACTACAGGTGTGCACCACCACAACCAGCTAATTTTTTGTTTTTTTTATAGAGACGAGGTCTCACTATATTGCCCAGGCTGGCAATTTTCAGGTATATAACATATTGTTATTCATTATAATCACCATGAGGGACAATAGATCTCCTGAGCTTATGTCTCCTCTCTAACCAAAATTGTGTGTCCTTTGACCAACATCTTGCCAATGCTGTCCCCTCCTCCCAACCCCATGTCTGGTAACTGCTGTTCTATTTTCTGCTTCTATAGGTTTGACTATTTTTCGATTCCACATATAAGTGAGATCACATAGCATTTATCTTTCTGTGCCTGGCTTTTTTCGCTTAATATAATGTCTTCCAGGTCCCCTCATGTTGTGGCAAATGACAAAATTTCCTTCTTTTTAAAGGCTGAATTAGTATTCTATTGTATATATATAGTGTTTTCTTCTCATCTCCCTTCTAACTCTACCACAACCTCTATACTAGCTCTTCTCCAGCCAGTTCCTTCTTATCCCTGTCTCAGTCAGGACATCATTCTTTCACTAAGTGATTCCTGGCTTTTCCTCCACGAACCTGGGTCCCCTCCTCTGGCTCTCGACAGTCCTCATGGTACTGCTATGTTAGTTTAATGATATTACACTGACTTGTACTCCTCCAAGATAAACCAGACAATTAATGACTTCATTTAATTTGAAACCCCTTTGTTTCAACTTTCAAAGAAGTTCATAAATTTACTGAAGGATAGTAGTAGAACATGGGCATTTAAATGATATATTATCAACATAAGAAATGAGTCTAATGAATCTAAAATGAGCATCTCAAAGAATGGAGGTTTAAAACTCATCAAATAAAATGAGTTCCTGAAAAATCAAAATCTATACTGAAGTGTTTTCCATTTACAGAACAGTTTCTATAGCTCTGGACCTAATTCTACTCAGCAAGGGGACGTGGAAAAGTTGGGATTTGGGGGGAAAAGTTACCATCCAATGTTAGGGTTCAGGATTGCTGATGACAGAAGGGAAGGCAAGTCAATGTCAGATGAATTTCCTGGCCTAGACTTTAGGAAGGCAGAAGATGCCAGAAGGAAAGAGAGCAGACAAGCGGGAGAGGGGCTTTCCTGCATTTCCAAACAGGAAGGTGCTTTCTTAAGAGAATTCCTTTGTTAATCAACAAATATTTATGATATGCCCAACTATTAGCCAGACACTGTGTTTATAAGGAGTTATAAGATGAAATCTCTCTTTTACAATGCTTACAGTCTAGTGGGGAAGACAGACATTCAAAGAGTCCTTCTGTGGCAGTTGGCGAAGGTCTATACTAGCTAACTTGTTCTCCAGTCAGGGCCCAAGGCCCTGCTGTTCCCTTTGCTGAAATCCTCCCAAGGGTTCTTAGCATGGCTCTACTCATCTCACTTAATACTGCTCATTCATCTGGAGTCTCTGTCCTAGTTCTCTGATGTACACCCTTCACAGCATATACACATTGTGTGAAAATATATTTCCTTGTTTCTTTGTATCTTCTTCAAGGTTACTTACCCTGAGATTAGGAGAGTGCCTAGCCAATTCACAGGTTGATTCATTCATTGATTCATGCATTAGACATGTGTTTAAAGCACATGCTACATACCATGCACTTATCTAGGTCCTTGGGTCTGTCTACATGAGGGAGCAAAATCTCCCTTCCCACCTGGAGCTTACTTTCATGTTGAATAATGACAACAATTAACGTTCATCAAATGCTTTCTATGGATAATATTCATGACATTTAATCTTCATGACAACCCTATGAGACAGATAATGGTTATAATCCCTGTCTTACAAGAGAGCAAGACCTTGGGCAGACAGGTCAAATAACTTGCTCAAGGCTATAGTCAGTAAGTGGTCAAGATTCACACCAAGGGAGTCTGGCTTGACAGCTCCTCATCTTAACTTCTCTGCTATACTGCCTCTTATATATGACACACAATACACGTGGAATAAACATTAGTTGAAACAATGGCTGGATGCATAGTCCTAGAAGAACAGATACATCATTTTGGGGTGGGGGAAAGTCAGAATACTTCACAGAGAAAGTGACAGAGCTGATCCTTGAAGGCTAGGTAAGAGCTCATTTTTCAAATTTTCATTATTTTTTTTCTTTCATGTCAGACAGGTAATGTGCCAATGTCATAAAAGGTTTGGGGGTGACATACCTCACACATGTGTATGAACACTCAATCATCATGCTTATGAACTACAAAAGGATCACAGGTAAGAGTTCAAAGGATGGAAAGGAAGTGAAGGAGGGTGCGATTGTGGTCTGTGTGGAGGTGGGAGGTGTTGCAGGCAGAAGGCACAACATCTACAGAGGCATGAAAGCATAGAGACATATGTGCTGAAGTGTGAATAGCAGATATTTACTGTGGCTAGTGCATAAAAGAGGTTAGAGAGGTCAAAATAGAATGGAGTTATATCGTGAAGGGCCTGTTATGTCCTGCTAGGTAGTTTGAACTTGGTCCTAAAGGTACTAAGAAGGGAGACCCTTAAGAGTGACATTCTGATTACAGAAGTGAAAATTAATTCTGAGGGAGAAAGGATGGTACCTAATGAGACCAAAGTGGCTGAAATGGGATTGCCAAAGAGCTCAGATTTAAAAGACTATGAACAACAGGTATAACCAGTAATTGGAATAGAGAAGTATCATGTTCTCTTCCAACTATGAAATTTTATTATATACTTAGCTTCTTTGTATCAACTTCTTTTAATTAAATGGAATCTTCAAATTCCCCCATCTGGTTACCTATGACTTCAGGGACCTCAATATAATCTAATGGCAGTAAATTCATAATGACAGTTCCAAGATTCGAAATTATTTGGTGATTATCTTTCAGACATATTTTCAAGCAGATCGCTTTGCCTTCTACCAGAGAGGTATGGAAAACAAGCAGACCAAGATCTCTTCCCAGGTGGGTAAGTGGTGATCTTACAAAAGGATGAAGACTGGGGCAAGCTCCAGGGCTCCAGGGCAAGTGCTCTGGGAGGTGAGTTTGTAACTTGTACAGATACTTTCTTAATCAGCAACATCAAATCTGTTTTGTACATTCCTGGTATATAGCACCTAGTACAGTGCTGACTTAAGTTAGCTGCTCAGTAAATGCATGTTAAATGGGACCAAAGGACCAGAAGGCAGATTGAATCACACCATTGTGGCTGAATCCCACAATGCTGCCCCTACCTGGCCCCTACTCAAGTTATACTCAAGCATAACTCAAGTTTCTTCTGAGAATAGAAAGGAACCTAGAGGTCTAGATGAACCTAGACAATGCATTTCCTATTCTGTGCAATGCCCCAGTATGAAATGGCACAGAAGTAAATGGCACTCTGTCCAGCTTGCTTTCTATGATTGTCAAAACCCATTCAGGTGTCAGAAGAAATATTTAGGGGACGCGATAGGGATCACTGTATGGTCTCTGCAGTGGAAAGGTTCTGCTGTGGGAAAGGCTTCCCATTCTCTTTTGCTCTCTTTGGCATTCTCCTATAAATTGTCTCTGCCATTTAGACCTCATCTCTCTCAATTTAGGATGAGAAGAAATGGCTAATTTAAGTCAAGGTTTCCAGTTTCAGATGCTGTTTTCTTGAACATTTCCCCAAATATAAAGAAAAGCCGGGCCGGAACCCTCAAAGGGTTTGCAGTCTGGAGACGCACTGAGCTGGGTGGACGTGGTAATGAGGTTATGAAACTGGTTCTATATGACGGTCTCAATATTTTATAATCAGACTGTGTGAGTGTTTGGAGATGTAAGTAGCAGATGAGAAAAAGGAATATTAAGTATAAACTAGAAATTGACAACACTTGAACAATCACCAAGCTAATCTTCTGCTCTGATAAAGCAAGTATCTGTCATTTTGAAAAAACTATAGAGAAAGTTCCCCACTGTAATGTTTATAGGAAAATCTCAATATTTGGAATAAATTATTAAATAATGCCCATTTATCTTTTCATGATGTGACTGACAAATGAGATCCAAAGTACCACGTAACTGTTTCTATTGGAAACATATGCAGATTTTTTTGGATTGCAATTTTCTAAGTTTAAGGTGATGATACTATAAATATTTAATAGTGAGTTACACAATTTAAGGCTTTCAATAGTGAACTTGGAAATTGATGACATACAATCTATTAGTTTGTGGACTTTGTGGAAAAGCTCTAAAGAAATAATTTGGAAATTCTGGAGAAAGTCTGAACTGTGTTAAAGAAGCAACAGCTTCTGTAATCTCAGAACTGCCTCCTCTCCATTTTCTACCTTGGCTGAGATCAGGAGCTGCCAACATTGAATGTCTGACTTTCCCTTGAAAATACTGCCAATGGAAAATGTTATTTCAGGCATTAGAGTTAAAATTTCTGTGTGTGTGTGTGTCTGTGTGTGTGTTTACAAGTCCAGACTTTATTTTCTTATTACTTTCTTTCTTTTTTTATTTTCGAGATGGAGTCTCTCTCTGTTGCCCAGGCTGGAGTATGATCTTGGCTCACTGCAATCTCCGCCTCCCAGATTCAAGCATTCTTCTGCCTCAGCCTCCTGAGTAGCTGGGATTACAGGTGTGCACCACCACACCCGGCTAATTTTTATATTTTTGTTTTTTAGTAGAGATGGGGTTTCACCATGTTGGTCAGGCTGGTCTCAAACTCCTGACCTCGTGATCCGCCCACCTTGGCCTCCCAAAGTGCTGGGATTACAGGCATCAGTCACCACACCCGGCCTATTTTCTTATTTCATTTACAGCAAGCTTGGACTTACTTGGAATAAAATAAACAATCAAACGTAATCTCAAAGACATTTCTGAACAGTGCATCCTGGGGACAAATTATGCAAAACAATACAAATCAAAGAAACAGGAAGGGAAAACAAAATGATCAGAAGGTTGACAACCAAGTGCATCACAAAAACTTTCTTCAAAGAGTTTGTATTTTATTTTTGCCCACAAATAATTAGCTAGATTACTGTCTGAGAACCTTTAATTTTTAGAAAGTGGACTATTTTCTTCAATACTAAGAAATCAGGGCTGAGCACGGTGGTTTATGCCTGTAATCCCAGCAGCCCGGGATTACTTGAGCTCAGGAGTTCGAGCCAGCCTTGGCAACACAGTGAAACTCCGTCTCTACAAAAAAATACAAAAATTAACCAGGCGTGGTGGCACAGGCTTGTAGTCCCAGCTACTTGGGAGGCTGAGGCGGAAGGATCCCTTGAGTCCAGGAGGCAGAGGTTGCAGTGGGCTGAGATCATGCCACTGCACTCCACCCTGGGCGACAGAGCAAGATCCTGTCTTCAACAACAACAACAACAACAAAAATCTGTCTGGAAGTCCTTACTTTATATTTCATTGTCAAACTGCTTTCCCCCATCTCTTGACTTCACCTCTGTGTACATCCCCAAGCCAAGAAAGAAAATGACAAGAAAGGGACAGATGTTAGCACGAGTTGGGTGCGCTTTGGGGATGGGGAAGTCTGAGGTCTCGGAAAATCTTTTCTACCTATACACCCAGCCCTGTGAGTTCTCACTTTCTTGATGCACGCACCAAACTCTCAAAACCACCAAAAAAGAGAAGGGGGGGCGTCGCCCACCCCTCCTGGCATTCTGCAGTTGCCAACTCTTTCCCTCCCATCTGGCTCCTCGGATGCCCGCGGGGGAATCGAGGTGAATAGTACCGGGCGAGGCCGCCGCGGACGCCCCGTCGGATGTGCCCTTCTCTGGGCCGAGCGGGTCAGGGTTGGAGAGGGAAGCGCTCGTGCCCACCTTGCTCGCAGGTGCCCTTGCTGACCTGGGTGATGGCCTTCTCCCCGCGGCTCTCGGCCCTCTGGCTGGCGGCGCGCAGCTGGCAGCCGCTTGAGTAGGTGGTGCCATCGCTGCCGCACACCGGGTAGCGGCTCTTGCACACGCACACGCCGCTTACCCCCGGGCCGCCAGCTGCTGCCCCGGCTTTACCCTTCCGCCTCTTGCGGCTCTTCACGCACTCCATGCCCGGCGCGCAGTACCCCCTGCCGGCGCCGCCGCCCCCGCACG
>NW_012110920.1:1221311-1250681 GCF_000951035.1 Colobus angolensis palliatus | reverse complement strand
CCGCGGGGCCTGCGCGGGCACTCCTGCTGGAGTGGGGGGGTGAGCGGTCACCCGGCGTGACCGGCCCATGGGAGCTCGGTCTCACGGCTGCTTCGCAGAGCTCACCCCGCCAGCTCCTGCTAGGTCCCCAGTCCTCTGCCCTGAGCCCTCAGGGATCTCCTCGCAGTGCGAGCGGCTCCTCCACTCTGGTTTCTCCCCGTTTCCGGTCAATATATTTAAACTTCTTAACAACCACGGCTTCCAGACGATCCAGGGTTTCATCTATTAAACTCTCCGTGGGCCTGAGACACCTGAGTGCTTATTACGCTGTGGTTTGGGAAGCTCTCTTAAGAACAAGCTGTTAAAAACCCCCACCTGTGGATTTTTTAATCCCCGTTGGCCAAAGGCCCGCTGTGGTCTTGGGTGTCAGGCACTAAAAGGACAAATCGTTGCCAACCACTTCCCTTTCTGGAACCTCCTAACTGCCTGCACCTCCCTCCCCGCTTCGCCTCCCAGTGGCATTCAACAAAACTGTGCTTTTTTTTGTGCTGGCCGTTTTCAGTGAGTACTGGAATCCGTGAGAGCTGTGCCCTTGTTTTGAGTTCTTGCTGAACTGCTCGCCCTCCAGCAAGCCTCTGGGGAGAACAGAAAGCAGCTGAGAGGAGCAGGGGTCCCAGCTCCTTCCTCGTTGGAGCTGCCACGGAGGCACCTAAAGCGTCCCCAGTCTTCACCAGCATTCCAGGAGGTTTTTGATATAAACGATGGACTCTTCCTCAGTCTTTCTGCGAAGTGCTCTGCAAACTCAACTTGAAAGCCTCTCTTCCCAGGAACATTGGCCTCTCCAATGCAGACATGGAAGTTGCTTTCACTTTTTAACTGAATGTGTAACACTGCAGCGTGCAATATTCTGCATGTCACATTGTGGTTCTTTTGTGTTCTTTTTTCTTAGCATAAATCCAGGGATTTACAGGGTTGCTGACTGAAAGCCAGCAGTTCAGTTCATAATCCTATCAGCAATGTAAAGAACTCATTCTCAACAGACTCTTACAAGGATAATTATTGCAAACTTTTTGAAAATTAAGTGACCACAAAATCGGGGGGTGGAGAGTGGAGAAACTTCCTCCAATCCAGAAAAACCTAGCACTGCTTTTTGGCCTCTCCTTAGTGTATTATAGACAAGTGGAGCATTTTTTTCCCCTCAAAGGTCATATGTTGACCTGACAGTTGTTTAAAAAACAATGAAAAATCTTTAGAGCAGAGTTTCCCCAAATATTTTTGTGTTTGTTCCGTCCTAAGAGATGCAGTTTACATGACCCATTTGTTTTCCTGAAAAGGAAACACATGCAGAGTGCACTCTATTTTCTGTTGTATTTAATTTCTTTCTTTCTCTTCTTGCTTGCTTTCTTTTCTGTCTTCTTTCTTTCTTTGTTTTTTGTTTTTGTTTTTTTTTTCTGATGAAGTCTGTCTGTGTTGCCTAGTCTGGAGTGCAGTGGTGAGATTTTGGCTCACTGCAACCTCTGCCTCCCGGCTTCAAACAATCCTTCTGCCTCAATCTTCCAAGTAGCTGGGATTACAAGCATGCACCATCATGCCCGGCTAATTTTTGTATTTTACTGAAGACAGGGTTTCAACATGTTGCCCAGGCTGGTCTCGAACTCCTGACCTCAAGTGATCCACCTGCCTCGGCCTCCGAAAGTGTTGGGATTACAGGTGTGAGTCACCACCCCTGGCCCTGATTTCATTTAATTCACTGGTCAGGAGCCCCTAAATTGGTTCCATGATCTAGTATGACCATCTGTAATAGTTCTGGATTCTCCAGAAGCTTACTGTGAGACAAGGATTCCAGTGCAAGTAGGTCGCATCAGGACACACAGATTGAGGGTTGGGGCAGGCAGGTGAGCAAGCAGGAAGGGAAGACAGCCAAATAAATGTGCTTATCTCTGCAGCCCGAAGGAGCCCGCAGGCTCTACAAACTCTGTGTGTGTGTGTGTGTGTGTGTAGGGCATGTGGGTGGGCAGTGGCAGCAGCTGTACACTAAGAGCTGTCACCCACAGTGTGTGAAAGTCCTGCATCAGAGCCAACAGTGAGAATGCAAACATGTGCCACAGCAGAGTCCCTTTGAGGAACCTCCTCACTGCCCAGCAAGCAAAGAAAACAAGCAAGTTTCTGGTCACTGAAAGGGGAACCCGAGCTCTGTGACAGCGCCAGTCAAGGAGGACCTGAAAACAAGAAGAGATGTTAGAAAGAAGGCAGGTGAATGGAGCCTTTAAAGAGCAAGTTGACAACTCCACCCTTCCAATAACAGATATTGTCACCTGTCCAGCTTCAGTTTTAGAGAGGTGGAGAGGCTGGATGTGGAGATGGAGATACTTTTACTTCTTCCTGTTTAATTGGTGCCTTTCGTTTCTTTTTCTTGCATAATTGCCCTGGTTAGAACCTCCAGTATAATGTTGAATAGAAGAGGTGAGTGGACACCCTTGTCCCAGTGCTCAACTTAGAGGGAAAGTTGTTAGTTTTTCACCATTAAGTATGGTGTTAGCTGTGGGCATTTCATAGACAGTCTTACCAGGTTGAGGAAATTCCTTTCTATTCTGCTTATTGAGTGTTTTTATCATGGAGTGGTGTTGAATTTTCATTTCTTTTCTTTTTTTCGAGATGGAGTCTCGCTCTGTTGCCCAGGCTGGAGTGCAGTGGTGTGATCTCAGCTCACTGCAACCTCCACCTCCCGGGTTCAAGCGATTCTCCTGCCTCAGCCTCCTGAGTAGCTAGGATTACAGGCGCATGCCACCACGCCCAGCTAATTTTTATATTTTTAGTAGAGACTGGGTTTCACCATGTTGGTCAGGCTGGTCTTGAACTCTTGACCTCGTCGTGATCCGCCCGCCTTGGCCTCCCAGAGTGCTGGGATTACAGGTGTGAGCCTTTATGCTTGACAGAGAGTAGATTTTAAAAGTTCTTGCCTCAAAAATGATAAGTATGTCAGGTAAAGGATATGCTAATTAGCTTAATCCAGTCATTCCACAATACATGCATATATCAAAACATCATGTACACTGTAAATATACACAATGTTTTGTCAATTAAAATTGTTTTTAAATGTTTAAAAAGAATCATTCCTGCTTTCTGACAGCACCCAATCCGTAGCAATCTCCTGCTTCCTTAGACCTTCCCCTAAATTACTCAACCAAAGTCCAAATCCTGTAACAGAATCTTTCTAACACTCCCTTACTGAGACCCCCATAGTTCTCTATGGTGTCTATCCTCCTTGCTACAGTGAGTGATAAACTCAACTTACTCAATACAGGTGCATTCCTGTGATCTTTGGCTGAAGGGCGCAAGAGATATATGCCCCCCTCTCTTCTATACTACTTCAGCTCAATATTCCCCCAGCCCACAGGACACTCCCAAACCCTTTGCCAATGGGTCCTTGTACCTGGTGGGCACCCTTCTTGGTGGAGTATCTCTAAGACTACTCAGTCTGGCAAGCTTCTTGATATCTGTGGGAAACCCATGGTGCTGTGCAGCCTGCCCCTGTGACGTCCCTCTGTGTCCAGTCAGCACAGGGCCAGACGCCAACCTGCCTATTCAGGAGACATCTAATTGGACAATGGAATGCTTGTCTCTTTTTCTTGCAAACATCCCAGATCTCTTGGCTCCATTACCCTTGTCTTCTTAGGAGTTGGGGGATAGGGATTAAGGGGAGGAAAAACCTTCTGCTGTCTCCAGTAGGCTGTCACCCCAAGCCTGTTTATATGTGTGTATGCGTGGGGGCCTGCGGGAATGGTGTGTGGGGCTTGTGGTGCTTGTGGTAGGGACATGTAGCATTGAGGAGCATTCTGGTTCAATTTTTTGTGTGTGTGTGTGAGACAGGGTCTTGCTCTATCACCTAGGCTAGAGTGCGGTGATATAATCATAGCTCACTGCAGCCTCAAATTCCTGGGCCCAAGTGATCCCCCTACCTCAGCCTCCTAAATAACTGAGATTACAGGTGCACACCACCATACCTGGCTATTAATAATTTTTCTTTGCTTTTGTAGAGACAGAGTCTCATTATGTTGCTCAGGCTGGTCTCCAACGCCTGGTGTCAAGTGATTCTCCTACCTTGGCCCCCCAAAGTGCTGGGATTATAGGCACGAGCCACCACACCTGGCACTAATCCAATTCTTGGTGGCTCTGCTTTAGAATGTGGGGACACATAGCACCAATAGTTTTGGGTTGTAGATCCTAGTGCCATTTTTAGGCAAGGGAAGAGTTGTTCTATTCAACAGTCTGTTACAATAGTTATCTATCATCTTTATTATTTCATTTTTTTCTCTTTTCTCTCCTTCATCATCATCATCATTAATAAGTCAGAGATTGTCAGGTGGTGGGGTAGGGTGTATCCGATCACCCAAACTCAAATAAACAGTGCATGCATAGGGGCTAAGCCAGTGGAAACCACTTTGGTACATTCCAGCTACCACACGAAGTTCAGCTTAGCTGAAGCAAGGTGAGTATGTGGAGAAGTGGGGAGAAATGAGTCTGGGGAGAAGGCAGAAGAGAGATGATGAAGGGTTTTTCACACCATGCCCAGAGCTTTGGACTACATCTTATAGATGACTGTGAGCTGTTGAGGGGTGCAGGGGAGAGGCAAGGTCAGGTTGTGGTGTTGGACGGTCATTACAGAAGTAAGAGGGAAACGGATCATAATAGGGACAGACTTGAAGAAGGAATGTAGTTTCCACAATGCAGGGGCTACTACTGTCAGCCTATGCTGTGCCTTTATGGGAGTTAAAAAAAACCCACCTCCACTGGGCAGATGCAGCACTGAGGGTTCAAGACTTGGCAAGCAGATAATTGCTTTGTGTGAGGAAAAAGGCGTCCCTTCCTCCGATGAGGCAGACCCAGTCCACATGAAGATGTGTGGACCAGCAGGTGGAGAACTGAATTATAGTCTTCCTTGCTCCCTGGGCTGGATGCCGCTGTGCAGTGTGCAAACTGCATGTCCCTACAGGGGAGCATGGCCTCATGCTAATAGTGTCTCTGGTACAGAATTGGCAATCAATTAAAATTTTTTTCTTTCTTTCTTTTGTTTTTTTGAGACAGAGTTTCGCTCTTGTCACCCAGGCTGGAGTGCAGTGGTGTGATCTCGTCTCACTGCAACTTCTGCCTCCTGGGTTCAAGCGATTCTCCTGCCTTAGCCCCCTGAGTAGCTGGGATTACAGGTGCCCACCACCATGCCTGGCTAATTTTTGTATTTTTAGTAGAGATGGGATTTCACCATGTTGGCCAAGCTGGTCTTGAACTCCTGACCTCAGGTGATCCACCCACCTCAGCCTCCCTGCTGGGATTACAAGCAGGAGCCACCGCGCCCAGCCTATTAAAAAATTTTAAAAGTAAGTAGACCAAAGGGAAAATCAGTTGTCAGCTCCTACTGCCAACTACTACTACTATCCAGGTAGGAATTAGCAAGGGCCTGAAGTCAGCTGTGGCAATGGGAGTTGAGGTAGAGACAGTATCAGTTGTCTATACTTGGACTCTTGTGAGTGAAAGGGAGCAGTGTTCATGATTATGCTGGGACAATGGGCATAAATCAAGACTGTCCTGGACAATAGGGACATATTGTTACCCAAAATAGAGGTGAAGAAATGGACAAGAGATCTTAAAGAAGTTGAATATACAGGTCTTGTAAAGAAACTCACCGGAGGAAAGTCAAGAGAAACCCCAACATTTCTCCCATGGGAGACTAGGTGCCAGTCTCTGCCACAGCAGGTTTGTGTTGGGGGAAGAGGATGAGCTTGATTTTGGACTCGTTCTTTACAAATCAAGTCTGCCCTTTATGGACAGTTCTGGAGAGGAAGGAGTGGGGGCTCCCTAGTGATCATATCACATTGTATTGGAGACATTGCAGGGCATTTGGCTGAGAGTAAGCCCTTGAGGTAAAGTCTCTCAGTGATAACATCTCACTGTGTAATAAAGGAAAGAAACTGATTTCTTATCAGTATTCTGCATCTCATCTCTTAAAAGAGGTACTGCCATGCAGGAAAATAGCTAATGATATAATTGAAAAGGCATTAATAGCCTGTAAAATTCAATATTAGAGACACAGAACTTGAAGGACTTGCTAGAGGTCATTTAAAGCCAGGTGACTCTGGATCCATTAGCCCTGATCCTAAGTCATCGGGGGCACAGAAATATCTGAAGAAACCCCAGAAATCATCAAGGAAGATTTTTTGTGTGGTCAGTCTTGTGTTCTGCTCTATTATTTAACTGCCTTTCACATCAGGAACATTTGAGGTAACGGAATACTAGCCAACTTCCAAATATACACAGTTGCAAAAAAATTTAGATTTTAAACTATGATCCTGACTATAATGCATATATCAAGAGAGGCTTTTAAACCCATCAGAGCCTCATTTCCTGTCTTAAAATTCATTATCTTAACATGTTAACTTTGCATTAACACAGACTTTTACATTTACATTTCCTTGTAAAATAAATTAGAGAGCATTTCTTTTTGTGACAACAAGTAGAAAAAAATGTCTTTGTGTTATTCCATAATTAGGCTTCATCCTTCTTTTGTTATGGGGGAAATGATATGATCATTTGGTGGCAAATGATGCAGTGCCCCATATTAATCTCCCAGTGGCCCAATTTCATAATTCACCTTGGCAAAATAGACAAATAAAAAATAAAAATATCTCCTCATCGTGGAAAGGAGCTTGGGAGAAAGTCAAATCAGGGAAATAAAATATTTTCAGTGGTTCCTTCACAGACTTCACTATGAATAAAACTTTGTGCCCAGGAAGGAGTTTCTTGGATGTTTTTGAATGTTTAGGAGGATATTTATCCTGAAAGCATTGATTCCTTTCCTTTTGAACAGATGATCAGCGGGGATGTTAAGATGTTAACGTTTATTTCACGGATGCTAGTTTTTAAATTTTGTTTTAGCTTGCTAAGATGTTAGAGTAACAACATTCCTTTCACTGATGCTGAAGATTCACCTTTTTAAGAAAGAGTCACTGATCATACGAATGACATAGATGTTGCTTTATCTGCCTTTGCAGTGCAGCTACCTGGCTGATGTCAGCCTCTTAGGTGAATAACAAGTGAATTTCAATATTGTCAAAGTCTATAGCTGTCAAGCTTCAGATCCAACTTCCTTAATGCTAACCCACTTCCCTCTGTAGTGTCTTCTCATAACAACTGCTTATTAACAGTGCTTGCTTTAAAAGAGAAATGTGGATGTGCACAATAGAGGAAATCCTGGAAAACTTTAAGTCCCTCTTCTTTTTGATTCTTGTTGAGTATATTCCCATGCCTTATTGAGCAGTAGCATTTTTAGGTCTTCCCTAAGGTTCAAAGGTTAAATATTTGTCCTCATGTTACATAAAATTGGGGCCTGGGAGACCATGTGACACAGTAGAGATGGTGATCGGCTTGAATGCCAAGGTCTTCAGTAGCACGGCAGGTTCCCTGTGACTTTCTTACAGCAGGGCAAGTGATTTGGGAATGAGATATTCAAGAGACAGGAGAGAAGATATAACTTCAAGAGGAAGGAATGAGTGTCTTTGGCCTGCAGTAAAATCTCTAGCATTCTGTGTGTGGTTCCTGGTTTCAGGAAGGAATGGGGCAGGTTAGTACACAGCTGAGGAGTGTAGTGGGGGCTTGCATGGCCTCAAAGGGTCAGAAGTAGACCCAACTAAAAGTCCTGTTATCCTGGTAGATCTTCATTGAGAGGTTTAGGAGGGGCTATGTGGTGGCAATGATGCCTGTGTAGGAAAACCTCCTATCTCTTTAGTCATTGAAATGAAAAGATGGACATCCAGAAGTCTAGGAAAATTGGCTTAATGCAAGAAAGCAACACTTTCTAGCTTTGTGTGCCTCTCGGAACTCATCTTGCTAAATCTTTTTGGGTCACATTCTTAATGTAATTCTATACCAGTTGTGTTTGCAAGAAGAGGATAATTGGGGACTGAATAGAAGCTATTCTCAGGCATAAGGCTGGGTGCAGTGGCTCACACCTGTAATCCCAGCACTTTGGGAGGCCAAGGCAGGTGGATCACCTGAGATCAGGAGTTCGAGACCAGCTTTGTCAATATGGTGAAACCCTGTCTCTACTAAAAATACAAAAATTAGCCGGATGTGGTGGCATGCACCTGTAGTCCCAGCTACATGAGAGGCTGAGGCAGGAGAATTGCTTGAACCCTGGAGTTGGAGATTGCTGCGAGCCGAGATGACACCATTGCACTCCAGCCTGGGAGACAGAGTGAGATTCTGTCTCAAAACAATAAAAAAGCATTCCTAGGTATAACTGTACCAAACCAATTAGAACACACAGAATTCTTAATCTGGGCCTCTTGCAGCAGCTCTGGTCAATCGAGGGTTTATACTCAGATAAATATCATTGACCTACCACCCCCCGTTTAATGAGAAGAATGCCAGACTTCTTATGATTCTTCATAAAGTCATTACCAACCTGCCCTCTGTGTGCCTCACTTGACCCCTGTCTTTGACCTCCTGATGTGCCAAGTTGAATGACTTTCCGTCTCCCAGAAAAGCTGTCCTCTTTAGATGTCTCACATGTGATTTCTTGTTTCTGGAGTTCCCTGGAAAGACTGAGCCTTTACCTCATCCCAAGCCTCTGTTTTCTTTAGGACTACAGTCTTGCCTCCTCTGCCCACTTCCCTCCTGGGAGTTGTCTTGCTATTGAGTTCCAGCCAAGTCTACAATCCTGTCTGACGCCACTCCTCTCTGCGTAGATGTCTGCTCAGTGTCTGCCCAGGAAGTGCAGCTCCCTCTCTCTGAGCCGCTCTGGGTTTGGTTGCTGTCTTGGACTGCTTTCACTTGTTCCTGTTGTATTCTCCACAAACATGTCAACATGCCAGGCTGAGCTCTCTTTCCCACTGCTGTAGCGGGCTTGTCCCATAGAGCTTTATTCCTCCCAGTGAGCCCCTCGCATCCTAGGTTCAGGCCTTTCCCAGTCTATCTGGCCGCCCATTGCCTTTGCCAAGCCCTTTCGTTTTTCCCTGAGGGCTTTTAGGGTAGGAGGAAAAATAAACTCTATGACTGGATTCACTTGGAATTTGGCTGTCAGAGTCATGTTCTCTTCTTTTGGGGTCTATTTAAAAAGCATCCAGTGCCCATGGGAAGAAAAAACCCTTTCCAAAGGGCTAAGGCCATCTACTCTGACCCCTGGAGCATCCTTCCTCATCCTCCACATCTCAGAGCAGACACCGGTCTCTGCTGGAAGAGTCTTTCTAACCCTCAGGTCTCACAGAGGTCTCTCAATCCCCTCACTTAGTGCATTCTCCATTTTAGCTTTACTGCACTGTATATAACCACCAGAGCTCAAGGACAATGACTAGCCTTAAAAACTGATTTACTATTGCTGTATCTCCAGCACTCAGCTCAATAGGTGCATGAGTCAATAAATGCATGAATGATTTCTCTGCACATCTTCCACTGATTAGCTCTCTGTTGCCTAAGACATCTCAGTTACCATTCATTCTTCAGACTTTGTTTTTTATTCCTTTCTTCTCTTATTCCAGTTTCTAGCACTTATTAGCTATATGACCTTGGGTAAGTTACTTAATCTCCTTGTGCCTCAGTTTTATCTGTAACATAGAGTAACAGTATTACCCATCACATGAGGTTGTGGGGAGATTGAATGGAGCAGTGCTTGGTACATAATAAACCCTCAATAAATATGTTGATTGAATTATTTCCTGTGCTTTCCTGAATGTTTTTACAGGATTATTAACCAATGATTTTGTTAAAATTGACTAATAGAATAAAATAATTACTCCTTGCAACTTCCCTTGCTCTCTTGCTAAGTTGAGGAGAATTATATAGTTTTATTTTCCTTTTCCTTTGCTCCTCCACTTGATCCCTCCCATATTTTTGGAGGGACTCAGGCTTTTGGGTGGGGAGAGAGTGAGTAGTTCTCTTGGTTCCTCCTAGGGCTGAATTACTTTGCAGGCAACACTTGGAATATTAGAGATACCTAATGTCGGACTTAAGTTTGAAAATCTTTCAATAGCTTTATAAGGTCAAAACAAACTTTTTAAAAACAACCCTATGTGAACACTGATAAAATTAAAATGATGACTGAGAAAAAGTGGTGTCAACTTAAATAACAGAGACATGCCATCTAAAAGAAATAATATTTATTTGGGAACAGGCATTGCAATAGGAACACACGTGCCAATAGGAATACATGTGAACTATGTGCATATTCAGGAAAGTAAAAGAAGACAATGGCTTTTAAAGGAAAATGAGAGGGTTGCATAGTTGTTTTGAGATAATTATCCTGGGTTATAAAGATCAATAACAAGGGTGGTGCCAGTTCAGGGTTGGACAAATCTGCTGGGCAGATGTCCTTGCAGAAATATTGTTTTCCTATGAGATTGTGATGGTCTTTGTGCAAGGCTGTGGTTTTTGCAGAATCTTTTGTGATAGTTCCTGTTATTAGGTGTTTGTGTGTGATAACCTTCTTTTCATGGCCTTCTCTGGCTTCTTTTGTTATGGTTTTTAACACAAGTGACTCAATTTTGATTCTATCAACTTTCATAGTGGAAACTTGTTTGTGTAGGGCTGGTCCTTCCAGCCCAACTTGCAAAGACTTTCAAGCTGGACCTCTGTGCATCCGCTAACGGGGAGTCTGTGGGAGGATAGTACCTCTTGAAGAGTGCAGCCTCCTGTGTGCCCATGGGGTTCTTCAAGAAGAGTTTCATGGTTGCTCCTTCAGGACTTCTTGAGATTTGGAAATTCTCCTTTCTTGTTCCTTTAAAATAAGCAATAAGTCAAAGGGTTTTTTGACTGCTTTTTTTTTTTTTATGTGACAGAGTCTTGCTATGTCACCTAGGCTAGAGTATAATGGCACGATCTCAGCTCATTGCAACCTCCACCTCCTGGGGTTCAAGGGATTTCTCCTGCCTCAGCCTCCTGAGTAGCTGTTTACAGGTGCGTGCCACCATATCTGGCTAATTTTTGTATTTTTAGTAGAAACGGAGTTTCATCATGTTGGCTACGCTGGTCTTGAACTCCTGACCTCATGATCCACCCATCCTGGCCTCCCAAAGTGCTGGGATTATGGGTGTCAGCCACTGCACCCAACCTTGACTGCTTTTTAAATTCTCTATCTCAAAGAATAGTAAATAATATTTGAATACTAACCACACTAGTTTTAGCCCTGTGATAGTTAATTTTATGTGTCAACTTGATTGAGCTAAGAGACGCCAAGATAGCTGGTAAAGCACTATTTCTGGGTGTCTATAAGGCTGTTTCTGGAAGAGATTAGCATTTGTATGAGTAGACTGAGTACAGAAGATCTTTCTTGCTAATATGGGTGGGCATCATCCAATCCCCTGAGGGATAAAATAGAACAAAGAGGCAGAGGAAAGGTGAATTCTCTTTTTCTCTGTCTTTGAGCTGGGATATCCATCTGGCCTTTGGACAATGGAGTGCCTAGTTCTTGGACCTTTGGACTCTGGGACTTAAACTGATTACTGCACCCCCTTCCCACCTGCTGTCCAACCTCCTCCAGGTTCTCATACCTTCTGCTTCAGTTTTGCCATCAGCTCCCTCCCCTGGTCCTCTGGTCTTTGGACTCTGACTACATTATGCCACCATTTTTTCTGGGTCTCTTGCTTGCAGACAGCATATCATGGAACTTCTTGGCCTCCATAATCATATGAGCCAATTGTCCTAATAAGCCAATTGTCCTCTCTATCTCTATCTCTATCTCCATCTCTATCTCTCTCTTGTCTCCAATTGTATCTCTCCTATTGGTTCTATTTCTTTGGAGAACCCTGACTAATCCAAGCCCTCTGATGGTAAGATATACTTTTTTGTCTTTCAAAAGTAGTTCTGGTCCTTCACTTTAAAGGGCAAAGTGGACCTATGTCCACGTTGGTTCTGCTCACAAACAGGGGCTGATTCCAAGGGGCTGGGATAGGGTTGTTTTATCCATCTTTATTATCTTCCATGGAGCAGAAGTGATAGCAGTTATCAATATCCAGTCTGCATTTAATCACCCCTTTTGAAGCAGGTTTATGGCAAGTCTGCCTTTGCTCTACAGGAACAACATTAAACAGCTGACTGGCCCAATTTTTTGGGAGATGAGTGTCTCCTAGGAATCTCACAAGCCCTTCATGTTCTACCTGTTGCAGCATTTGTCTTTTTGGAGAAAATGTCTGCAGATTTCAATGTAACTTGCTTAATATTCATAGATTCTTACTAATTTTTCTTCCAGGAAAGTAAGGTATTGTTAGTTTTATGGTGAGTGTCAGGGAGATTGTAGGAATTTGATCAAGCAGAACCATGATAAGAAAAGCCAACAGATGCTTCCGAAATTCCTTGTCATTCTGGCCGTAATAGTGGAAGGAATGACAGTTTTATTAGTTTTCTATTCTTGCTTAACAAATCATTACAAAGTTTGCAGCTTGTAGGCTTGACTGGGTTCTCCACTTAGGTTGAAATGAAAGTGTGGACTGGGTTGGGCTTTTATTTGGTGGCTCTGGGGAAGAATTCATTTCTGAGATCATTCAGATTTTCAGCAGAATTCAGTTCCTTGTGGTTGTAGGACTGAGTTCCCTGCTTTCTTGCTGGATGTTGTTGGACAGCTCTCTGGTCCTCCTTGCACATGGCCCCTCTATCTTCAAAGCCAGCAATGGCATATTCAGTCTTTCTAGTGCTTCAGATCTCTCTGACTTCCTCTTCTGCTGCTACCCAGAGAAAACTGTGCTTTCAAAGGGTTCATATGATTAGAGTAGACTTACTTGGATTATTTCCCTTTTGGTGAATTCAAAGTCTATTGATCAGTAATAATGTGATTATTTTTGCAAAATCTCTTTTGCCAGGTAATGTAACATAGTCACAGACATGATACCACATCCTATTCATAGTCCTGGAGATCAGGGCAGGAAATCTTGGGTGGTCAGTTTAGAGTTCTCCCCACCACAGTTGTCAAATATTGTTTTCTCAAATTAATTCTTTGCTGAAACTGAGCTCTAGGATTTCCCTTGCTTGTTTTTGTTTGCTTGTGAACCATACAGTTTGTTATCTATGCTGTATATCTTTTTTTTTTTTTTTTTTTTGAGAAAGAATCTCATTCTGTCACCAAGGCTAGGGTGTAGTGGCATGATCTTGGCTCATTCTAGTGCTCACCTCCTGGGCTCATGTGATCCTCCTGCCTCAGCCTCCCAAGGAGCTGGGACTACAGGCGTGCACCACCATGCCCAGCTAATTTTTTGTAGAGACCTGTTTTTGCCATGTTGCCCAGGCTGGTCTTGAACTCCTGAACTCAAGGAATTCACCCACCTCAGCCTCCCATAGTGCTGGGATTACAGGTGTGAGCCACCACACCCAGCCTATATCTTATCAATAAAATTTTATTCTCTGGCTCAAACAGGATGCCATTCTCCAGGGCACTTATTCCTGGGGTTCATCTATTGGTTTTGGACTTTGAGGTTTGGTGTCCTCCTTGCATTTGGCCCCTCCATCTTCAAAGCCAGCAATGGCATATTGAGTCTTTCTAGTGCTTCAGATCTCTCTGATGTCCTCTTCTGCCACTACCCAGAGAAAACTGTGCTTCAAAGGGTTCATGTGATTAGAGTAGGCTCACTTGGATAGTTTCCCTTTTGATTAACTCAAAGTCTATTGATCAGTAATGATTTAATTATTTTTACAAAATAGTTATTTTAAAATGGAGTTATTTTAATTTAACCAAAGCACCAAAGCACCATTTTTGCTTGGACCACACAAGGAGAGATATGAGAAGCAGAAAGCAGCAAACACAACCCTGGCTAGCCTCAAAACCTGTGTCTTTTAGTGTTACAAGTACCTATGGAATTGCCGCTGTATTCACAGACCGACAATTATCTCATTAAATAACTTCCCAAGCCTTGATTTAGCCATTATGAAAGATGTTTTGATAAAGAACATCTGGTGTTGTTTTCAATTAAATATTTACACCACTAAACTTTGATTAAAAACTGATTTAAAATTTTAATAGTCCCTCCTTTAGAAGATGGCAAAATGCAAAAAAGAAAAATGTCATTCATTTAAATTGTTTTCTTTCTCTCCTTTGTTGCTCTATTTTAACTGGATTCCCATTAATGACTGTTTAAAACCCACACAATTTTGGATGCAGTAAATCGAGATACATAAATAAGATTACCATACCAATACTGCTGTTCTCACTCTTTTACTATTGATACCTCATTTTGTTTTTATGCTTTAATTAAATTGAGTATATTTTATGTTTCAGTTTGCTTTAAAACAACTGCAGTGCATATAATTGACACTATTTCATCCCTGATAGAAAGTGCTGAGTTGAATTAAACACACCAGTTCCGCTTCTTTTTACATTTAATCTGTGGCAAAACTAAGGCAGAAATAATATGAACTATATTTCTTCTCCAAGCTGCCATGATAGGTGAAAATAACTAACCATCTAATAATTACTAATAAAGACTGAAATGAAATGTTTACTGTTAGTGTAACTCTTATCTATATAAAAATAGATATTTAGTGGTATAAGCTAATTTTACTTGGTAATTTTCCCCAAGTGGTATGTAACAAATGATAAACACATAATTACTGTTCCATGTACTCCATATCAAGCATAAATCTTCAAGCACAGATTTTAATATATTTTTACTCAGGCTATCAGGTTTAGCCTAAGTATTTATAGTAGGGAAGTGATAGTATGCAATGTTTCTACAGAATAGGGATTGATGAACTTTTGTAAAGGGCCAGATAGTAGATATTTTCAACTTTGTGTGGGCCATATTATCTCACAATTACATAACCCAGCTATTACAATATGAATGCAGCCATGGACAATATGTGAACAAATGAGTATAGCTGTGTTCCATAAAACTTTATTACAAAAACTGGTGGTGGGCCAGGTTTGACCTGTGGGCTATGGTTTAATAGGTTGACCCTTATTATCAACGATAATGACCAAGTGCTAGCTAATGTTCACTGCTGAGAAAAATCAATAGGTCAATTCATGAATTAGGGTCCTGCATATACTTTTGTTATCATAGGTATTTTGTTTTTGTTTGTCTTGTGAGAGTTTGTCTTAATTTAATCTGTTGATTCCCATGTGGGAATTTCCTCCGCAATCTTGTATTTTAAAATAGGGACCTACACTCATCAACATTTCCACAAGTCTAAATTAAGTCATCAAATAATTACCATGATTAAAATTAGCTATCTTCTCTTCTGCAGTGGTTCAGGCAACAACTGTAACATGTTTATCTTACACAAACTTGGCTTAAGTCAGGCCAGACTTTGCAAGCTCTTGGTTTCATACCATTTGATATGATTTTTCTCTGTGTCCCCACCCAAATTTCATCTCGAGTTGTGATCCTTGGTGTTGGAGGAGGGGTCTTGTGGGAAGTGATTGGATCATGGGAGCAGATTCCCCTCATGCTGTTCTTGTGATAGTGAGTTCTCACGAGCTGATGGTATAAAAGTATGTGGCACGTAAATTACCCTTTTGCTGTCTCCTACCACCATGTGAAGGTGTTTGCTTCCTCTTCCACTTTGATTGTAAGTTTCCTGAGGCTCCCAGTCATGCTTCCTGTGAAGCCCGAGGAATTGTGAGTCAATTAAACCTCTTTTCTTTATAAATTACCCAGTCTCAGGTAGTTCTTTATAGCAGTGTGAAAATGGAATAACAAACCACTAAATTTTTGTTTTAATAGAGAGAGACAGGGTCTCACTCTGTTGCCCAGGCTGGAGTGCAGTGGTGCCATCGTCACTCACTGCAGCCTTGAACTCCTGGGCTGAGGTGATTCTCCCACATCAGCCTTCCAAGTAGCTGTGACTGCAGGTATGCACCATGATACCTGGCTAATTTTAAAATTTTTTTGTAGAGATGGGGGTCTCTCTATGTTGCCCAGGCTGGTCTTGAACTCCTAGCCTCAAGTGACCTTGGTCTCCCAAAGTGTGAAGATTACAGGTATGAACTACAGTGCCAGGCCCCATTATATTTTAGATATCATTTTGGTTTTGGGAGGCAAGAGGGTCAAGTACAGTGATATGATTTGGCTGTGTCTCCACCCAAATGTCACCTTGAATTGTAATAATCCCCACGTGTCAAGGGTGGAGCCAGGTGAAGATCACGGAATCATGGGTGTGGTTTCTCTTATATTGTTCTTATGTTAGTGAATAAGTCTCATGAGATCTGATGGTTTTATAAATGGGAGTTCCCCTGCACAAGCTCTGTTGCCTGCCACCATCTAAGATGCGCCTTTGCTTCTCCTTTATCTTCTGCCATGATTGTGAGGACTTCTCAGCCACACTGAACAGTGAATTCACTAAATCTCTTTTCTTTATAAATTACCCAGTCTCAGGTATGTCTTTATTAGCAGCACGAGAACAAACTAATACAGTAATTGGTACTGGTAGAGTGGGGTGCTGCTGTAAAGATACCTGAAAATGTGGAAGTGACTTTGGAACTGGGTAACAGGCAGAGGTTGGAACAATTTGGAGGGCTCAGAAGAGGATAGGAATATGTGGGAAAGTTTTAAACTTCCTAGAGACTATTGAATGGTTTTGACTAAAATGCTGATAGTGATATGGACAATGAAGTCCAGGTTGAGGTGGTCTCAGATGGAGATGACAAACTTGTTGGGAACTGGAACAAAGGTGACTCTTGCCATGTTTTAACAAGAGACTGGTGACATTTTGCCCCTACCCTAGAGATTTGTGGAACTTTGAATTTGAAAGAGACGATTTAGGGGATCTGGCAGATGAAATTTCTAAGCAGCAAAGTGTTCAAGAGGTGACCTGGGTGCTGTTAAAAGCATTCAGCTTTATGTATTCACAAAGATATGGTTTGGAATTGGAACTTACGTTTAAAAGGGAAGAAGCGCAGAAAATTTGCAGCCTCATGATGTGGTAGAAAAGAAAAACTCATTTTCTGAGGAGAAATTCAAGCTGGCTCTAGAAGTATGCACAAGTAATGCAGAGCCAAATGTTAATCGCTAAGACAATGGGGAAAATGTCTCCAGGGGACGTCAGAGGTATTCATGGCACCCCCTCCCATCACAGGCCCAGAGGCTAAGGAGGTAAAAATGGTTTCTTGGGCTGGGCCCAGTGCCTTGCTGCTTTGTGCAGTCTTGGGACTTGGTGCCGTATGTCCCAGCCATGGCTAAAAGGGGCCACTATAAAGGTCAGTCTGCTGCTTTAGCAGGTGCAAGTCCCAAGCTTTGGTGGCTTACATGTGGTATTGGGCCTGTGGGTGCACAGAAGTCAAGAATTGAGGTTTGAGAACCTCTGCCTGAATTTCAGAGGATGTATGGAAATGCTTGAATGTCCAGGCAGAGGTGTGCTGCAAGGGCAGAGCCCTCATATAGAACCTCTGCTAGGGCAGTGCAGAAAGGAAATATGGGGTGCAAGCTCCCACACAGAGTCCCCACTGGGGCACTGCCTAGTGGAGCTGTAAGAAGAGAGCCACCATTCTCCAGATGCCAGAATGGTAGATACATTGACAGTTTGCACTGTGTGCCTGAAAAAGCCACAGACACTCAATGCCAGCCTGTGAAAGCAGCCAGGAGCGGGGCTGTACCCCACAAAGCCACAGGGGAAAAGCTGCTCAAGACCATGAGAACCCACCTTTTGCATTGGTGTGACCTGGATGTGAGAGATGGAGTCAAAGGAGATCATTCTGGAGCTTTAATATTTAACTGCCCTGCTGGATTTCTGACTTGCATGGGGCCTGTAGCCCCTTAATTTTGGCAAATTTCTCCCATTTGGAATGGGTGCATTTATCCAATGCCTGTACCCAAATTGTTTCTAGGAAGTACCTTACTTGCTTTTGATTTTACAGGCTCCTAGGTGGAAGGGACTTGCCTTATCTCAGATGGGACTTTGGACTGTGGACTTCTGAGTTAATGCTGAAATGAGTTAAGACTCTGGGGGACTGTTGGGAAGGCATGATTGGTTTTGAAATGTGAGGCCATGAGATTTTGGAGGGGCCAGGGGTGGAATGATATGGTTTGGCTCTGTGTCCGCCCCAAAATCTTACCTTGAATTGTCAAGAGGAGGTCCAGGTGGAGATAATTGAATCATGGGGGTAGTTTCCCTTATACTGTTCTCATGGTAGTGAATAAGTTTCATGAGATCTGATGGTTTTATAAATGGGAGTTCCCTTGCACAAGCTCTCTTGCCTGCTACCATGTAAAATGTGCCTTTGCTTCTCCTTTGTCTTCTGCCATGATTGTGAGGCCTTCCCAGCCATGCTGAACTGTGAGTCCAATAAACCTCTTTCCTTTATAAATTACCAAGTCTTGGGTATGTCTTTATTAGCAGCATGAGAACAGACTAATAAATACAGTGAGAAAGTCAAGAAGCATTTCTTTAATGGACTTTGAAAACTGGATACTATGATTTTGCTAATAAGCAGGAAAGATGTTTTTCTTTTTCTTTTTCTTTTTTTGTGCATGATGGTGGTTTTCCATATACAAAATGTAATATATGCCTGTCCCACATTCATGTCATATTCCCATAGTGACTTTGCCACCCATAGTTTTCTATAGGTGCAATATTTATATTCAAGAACAGTTACTGACTTCCACATCAATTGCTTTGTAGCAGAATAGCTGCCTCCTGGTCTATAGTGGCTGACATGAATTCACTTTTTAAGGGGCTATTGCCTCAATAAAAAGTTAGAATCTGGAGATGTTGATTTTCAGAGGAGTGTACACCTGGCCTCCAAACAACTTTCATCATATGAATAGGCTGAGGTGGCTTACACAAAAACAAAAAAAAAGGACCTCTTTTTCTTAAAGCACTAATATTTTGTTGTGTAGGTAACATTGCCTTACATGTTTAAAACATATTGTTTTAAACAGGTTGTAGGGAGGAATTAATAATATGTATACATAATTTTATTGAGGGTTTATTATGTACCTGGAATTTTGAACATGTTTTCTCTAATCTTTACAATAATCACATGCAGTAGGAATTATTGGCACTTTACTTGCACAGAAAGGAAGGCTTAGGTGGTAAATGATGGCAAAGGTGGTAAATGATGGAGTTGGGATTCCTGCTTAGGCCTCTTTGGAACCAAAGCTCTTATCTGTCTCTCTCTTATGATACTTTTTATTTTTCAGGAGATAGGGTCTTGCTCTGTTGTCCAGGCTGGAGTGCAGTGGCACAATCATAGCTCACAGTATCCTTGAATTCCTGGGCTCAAGCAATCCTTCTGTTTCAGCCTCTTGTGTAGCTAGGACTGCAGATATGTGCCACCCACCTGATGGGATCTTGCTATGTTGCCCAGGCTGGTCTCAAACTCTGAGCCTCAGGTGATCTTCCTGCTTCTGACTCCCAAAATGCTGGGATTACAGGTGTGAGCCATCATGCCCAGACAGCTATATGTTCTGATACAGCTCAAAGCCAGTGGTTCTCAAAGCCTGGGCCCCATCCTGGAGTAATTTATGTACAATGTCTAGGGCAGGATCTGGATGTGGAGATATATTTATAGATTTTATTTTTTAGAGCAGTTTTAAGTTCTCAGCAAGATTGAGCAGCAAGTACAGAGAGTTCTTATATACCCTCTTCCCCACACAGGCATTAGCCTCCCCCGCTTCTGTAGAAAGCTATGAGTGGCAAAGGCACTATGACTATGGGAATATGACATGAGTGTGGGCCAGGCATATATTACATTTTTCATCCCCCGGCAAATTTGTTAGAATTGATGAACCTCCATCGACACATCATTATCACTCAGAGTCCATAGTTTACATTAGGGTCCACTCTTGGTGTTTTATATTCTATGGGCTTAGGAAAATATATAATGACATGTATCCACCATTATAGTATCATACAAACTCTTTCCACTGCTCTAAAAATGCCCTGTGCCTGCTTATTTATCTTTCCTTCCCCACTAACCCTTGGCAACTGCTAATCCATTTTGCTGTCTCCATAGTTTTTCCTTTTCCTGAATATTACAGAGTTGGAATCGTAGCATATGTACCTTTACAGGTTGGCTTCTTTCAGTTAGCAGTATGCATTTAAGGTTTCTCCCAGGATGTGGAGAGTTTTAAAAAGCACCCCAGGGAGTGTTAACATGCAGCCAATTTTGAGAACCCCTGGTCTCAGGGGTAAAATCTAGAAACAGCCAGCATTTAGGTAAAGACTGGGCTTCTCCTTGCTGCTGAGAGGGCAAAGTTGATCTTCATCACCCTTGCTGTGTTTCCTCATGTTGCTGTGCTGCTCAGTGGCCTTCGTCAGGAAGTCATATGCCCTCGCTAGGCACACAGCTCATCGTGACCTCTTGTACCTGGAATGGGTGTCAGATTCTGGCCCCATCATATTGTAAATAAATCTCTGGGTTATCCCTGCTAAGGATCTTTGGGTGGCATTTTATTATCTGATTCTTACCTTTCTCTTGCAAAGAAGCCTGGAGAAAGTACTTAGCAGAGGTTGAACCAAGGTGTTTCTGACTTTGGGAAAAGGAATGGTTAATTTAGAATGACAGATTCTGGGAATGAGATGAAATCTGAGTTGAATTCTGAAACAAGGCTATAATATCTATAGCATGACAGTGGGGTTCGGCCATTTTGGATGAGACTTTCTGGAAAGGAGGGAACAGTTTGAGACAAGGTCTGAAGCAGGGAGGACAGAGTGACTTAACAAAAATGTGAGTGCCTATCAGAGCCAGGGGTTTTGAATAGCCCACAGGAATGGGGTAGTGATGTGTTGCACACGCCCTTATGGGAGATAACTCTGCAAAGGCTGGTGAGTCTTCTCTTAGGCATGTCTTAGTGTCTTCTTCACCTGTAGATCCCTGAAGACTCACCACCTCTCATAACCTTTGGAAAGGGTAGCTTCTGACTCTTCTTCCTTGACATGGCAGATTGGACCAAGGCTGAATACTAGAACTAAAAACACTAGTTCTAGCTGTGCTTTTAGTTCTAGCATCCACCTTTGGCCCAATTTCTATATTTAGAAAAACTAAAAGTATCTAGAGTGATTTGAGTTTTAGCATTCAGCCTTGGTTCAGTTTCTATATTTGTTGATTCAGATGCCCAGGGGAGATCATCTAGCTGGCAAGAGAACCAATCAGATGGTCTCACATGAGCATTTGAACCAACAAATATACAAATTTCATAGTACAGAGTCCTGAATGTGAACCATCATGCATTTAATAAGTGCTGATTATCTGCCTCATGCTTTTCTAGGGCCTATTGATACAGGGATGTACAAGGCAAAGTCCTTCTTTCACAGACATTAGGTTTAAATGGGAAAATCAACAAGTAAATAAATAAGAAAATGTCAGGTCATAACAAAGGCAATGGATGAAACAGGGTCTTCTGACGGAGTATAATCGGGAGAAACAGATGTCATCAAATGTTGAGCTTGGGGGGAGATCAGAGAAGACCCTTGAAAGAAGGTGACAGGGGTTAATAGATATGGAGGCCAAGGCAAAAATTAGGAAAAGAGTTGACTAGAGCATGTGTGTCCCATGGAAAAACTAGAGAAACTAGAGATGGGGGTAGCTATGTGGTCCCTCAGAGATTTAGGGAGCCACAGGTGATTCCTGGTTAATTTTTGGTTCCTTTGAGCCATTTCCTCTCTTGCATTCTTTTAATAACATCTCTACACACACACACACACGCACACACACCCCCTCTCTTGAGCTAGTTTAAGTGGATCTTGCATCTTGCATGCCAGAGTGCTTAAAAACAGGGATAAATTGAGGAAGATTCTGAATGGTAGTCTGTGGTTTTGGACTTAGTTCTGTCTCAGAAAGGGCTTTTGAGCACTATAGAGTGTCTTTATGCACTGGTGTCAGGGAAAACACATTCCTTTTTTGAGGATGGAAAGCTACTGATTGTACTGAAGCTTGCATTCCTCTGCCAACTGCTGGAACAGGAAAAACAACCATCATCCTGACTGCCAGCAGTCTGGCCAGACACCACCTGTTCTCAGTGCCTGTGTGGGGTGTTTAGCTTAGCTAGGCCGCTCCAACAGCACCTGGGATGCAAAAACATCCTGAATTACTCCAAACACCACAGCAGGGCTGTTTAAACAGCACAACATTCAGGAAATAGTCATTATCTCCACACCTCCTGCATTCAATGGGATGGATTATTGGATGAGCTTCAGAGGGCAGCTCCACGGAGTGCCAAGTCCTCCCGGACCAGATCTCCCATCCGTATGAATGTGCCATTGGTGGGCCAATGCGGCTGGGCTTCTCAGGTTATTGGAGAGGAAGTTGGGCTTGATTCTCTCTGCCTGTGTGGAGTCCTTTCTGTATACCAAATGAACTGTCAGCATCAGCACAAAAAATGGGTGCAGACTTGTGCAGGGAAGAGGAAGACTGCTGCTGTTGCACATATTTTCTATAGGGAGCATTTTGGACCATTAAAAGGGGAAAAATGTGAAGGTGGGTGAGCGAGCCTCATCTATCTCATTTGCCTTGGGATAGAGAAAGGATGTACTGGTAGCCAGCAGTCAGTGTCTTCCTTCCCTTCATTTGCCCCCCTTTTCCCCCCATATTGGCACGAGTCCAAAGCAAACCGTTGATGTTATAATTTCTGTTCTTTTACATTTGCTGAGGGGTGCTTTACTTCCAACTACATGGTCAGTTTTGGAATAGGTGTGATGTGGTGCTGAGAAGAATGTATATTCTGTTGATTTGGGGTGGAGAGTTCTGTAGATGTCTATTAGGTCCGCTTGGTGCAGAGCTGAATTCAATTCCTGGATATCCTCGTTAACTTTCTGTCTCGGTGATCTGTCTAATGTTGACAGTGGGGTTTAAAGTCTCCCATTATTATTGTATGGGAGTCTAAGTCTCTTTTTAAGTCTCTAAGGACTTGCTTTATAAATCTGGGTGCTCCTGTATTGGGTGCATACCTATTTAGAATAGTTAGCTCTTCCTGTTGAATTGATCTCTTTACCATTATGTAATGGCCTTCTTTGTCTCTTTTGATCTTTGTTGGTTTAAAGTCTGTTTTATCAGAGACTAGGATTGCAAACCCTGCCTTTTTTTGTTTTCCATTTACTTGGTAGATCTTCCTCCATCCCTTTATTTTGAGCCTATGTGTGTCTCTGCATGTGAGATGGGTCTCCTGAATACAGCAGACTGATGAGTCCTGACTCTGACTCTTTATCCAATTTACCAGTCTGTGTCTTTTAGTTGGAGCATTTAGCCCATTTACATTTAAGGTTAATATTGTTATGTGTGAATTTGATCCTATCATTATGATGTTAGCTGGTTATTTTGCTTGCTAGTTGATGCAGTTTCTTCCTAGCATCAATGGTCTTTACATTTTGGCATGTTTTTGCAGTGGCTGGTACCAGTTGTTTCTTTCCATGTTTAGCGCTTCCTTCAGGAGCTCTTGTAGGGCAGGCCTGGTGGTGACAAAATCTCTCAGCATTTTCTTGTCTGTAAAGGATTTTATTTCTCCTTCACTTATGAAACTTAGTTTGGCTGGATATGAAATTCTGGGTTGAAAATTCTTTTCTTTAAGAATGTTGAATATTGGCCCCCACTCTCTTCTGGCTTGTAGAGTTTCTGATGAGAGATCTGCTGTTAGTCTGATGGGCTTCCCTTTGTAGGTAACCCGACCTTTCTCTCTGGCTGCCCTTAACATTTTTCCTTCATTTCAACTTTGGTGAATCTGACAATTGTGTGTCTTGGAGTTGCTCTTCTTGAGGAGTATCTTTGTGGCGTTCTCTGTATTTCCTGAATTTGAATGTTGGCCTGCCTTGCTAGATTGGGTAAGTTCTCCTGGATAATATCCTGCAGAGTGTTTTCCAACTTGGTTCCATTCTCCTCGTCACTTTAAGGTACACCAATCAGACGTAGATTTGGTCTTTTCACATAGTCCCATATTTCTTGGAGGCTTTGTTCATTTCTTTTTACTCTTTTTTCTCTACACTTCTCTTCTCGCTTCGTTTCATTCATTTGATCTTCAATCATTGATACTCTTTCTTCCAGTTGATTGAATAGGTTACTGAAGCTTGTGCATTTGTCACGTAGTTCTCCTGCCATGGCTACTTGGGGGTCAGGGACCCACTTGAACAGGCAGTCTGTCTGTTCTCAGATCTCAAACTTCATGCTGGGAGAACCACTACTCTCTTCAAAGCTGTCAGACAGGGACTTTTAAATCTGCAGAGGTTTCTGCTGCCTTTTGTTTGGCTATGCCCTGTCCCTAGAGGTGGAGTCTACAGAGGCAGGCAGGCCTCCTTGAACTGTGGTGGGCTCCACCCAGTTTGAGCTTCCCGGCTCTTTGTTTACCTACTCAAGCCTCAGCAATGGCAGGCGCCCCTCTCTCAGCCTCGCTGCCGCCTTGCAGTTAGATCTCAGACAGCTGTGCTAGCTATGAGGGAGGCTCTGTGGGCCTGGGACCCTCGAGTGGGATATAATCTCCTGGTGTGCTGTTCACTAAGACTCTTGGAAAGGCACAGCATTAGGGTGGGAGTGATCTGATTTTCCAGGTGCTGTGGGGTCCCTTGGCTAGGAAAGGGAATTCCCTTACCCCTTGTGCTTCCCTGGTGAGGCGATGCCTTGCCCTGCTTCGGCTCTCGCTCAGTGGGCTGCACCCACTGTCCTGCACCCACTGCCTGACATGCCCCAGTATGATGAACCCAGTACCTCAGTTGGAAATGCAGAAATCACCCGTCTTCTGTGTTGCTCGTGCTGGGAGCTGTAGCCTGGAGCTGTTCCTATTTGGCCATCTTGGAACCGCCTCCAGCAAACTATTGATATCAAGCACTGGATGATAACAGTTTGGTCTGGTTAATATTATCATCAAGAAATCAGGTTGGTAATTAACAACTATATGAGACTTTCAAAATACTTTCATTTTACAACTGCCTATTGTAACCCTCTAGTGTACCCTGATGTGCATTACCTGTTCTTCTGTGGTTTTAAAACTTCACTGAAAAGTCAAACACTTTATTCAAGTGAATTTTACAGATCTGGATTAAGAAGCAGATCAGCTGAGCTTCTTCTTAGGAAGAAGCTAAAGGATGCTGGAATAAATCAGAAATATGGCACTTTTAAAACTCAGGTTTCCACCTGCTATTATTTTCAAAAGCATCAAAATGTATATCGTTTTCAGTCCTAATGAAGTAGAGCCCCTCATGTGAAAATAAAAACAAAAGCAAAACACTCTTTGATGGTGGTGGCCAATTTGGTCTGAATGTTTTGATGACTCCAGCATGCCTGCAGTTCATTTGGCCCCAACAAGTCCTGGCAAGACAGCTGACAGAGGCCTGAAGTTGGCAGTTGCAGTCAGCTGAAATTCTGAAGCCCAGCAACATATCACTTAGTCCCGCTTACTGAGAAAAAATGATTTACTCTCTCATATGCACTGTAATCCCTTAATGCCTCCCAAAATATATCTGGTTTGGAAAATCTCACACATCCTAAATAATAACACATATTTCAGAAAAGAGAATGTTTTGTTAACAAGAAAGGCAAAACAAAACACAGTAAAATCGCCCTGAAAAAGCCACATAAGCTGCTTCTATTCCCAGTGACTCTGAGGGACTTGGTATAACGCATCAGTGCTTTGTAGCTAGGAATAATGGAAAATCAGTCAAATGAAAGACAATTGCAAATAAGTCAAAATATTATGTTAATGATAAGTGTATGTAATTGTCTCTTATTCTGAACATAAAGAAGGAGGTGTATAGTTTTTTTTTATTTTAATATTAATATTTTTATTCTTACATAATTTTGTGATGATGTGTATAGTTTTTTTCAACTGAAGTTAGTTGGTTTCTCCCTACTCTCACTGAAAATGTGTTGCATCAATATTTGAAGAATTGGCACAAACCATTAGCCAGCCCAGAGAACCCATGTGCCTCAGTGAGCCTGATTAGGTGGCATCCCAATATACATCAAATAAGAGTAAGGCCTCTCTGGCAGAAGTGGAAGGCTGGAAACCCACAGCTTCGCCCCTTGCCGGCTGCCTTTGAGTATCTTCTGTGAAGCAACTTGCAAACCATGGCTCTACTGGATCATTGTCTGATGACTCCTAATCTTTATTTCTTTCCCTGTCTTCACCAGTCTACCCTCACTCCGTTTTTGTCTTTTCCACCACCCCTAAGCTGGTGTTTCCCGAAGCCAGTGCTCAGAGCAGCGCTGGTGCCTGATGAAGTTCACACTACTATCTTAAGAGTGGTAGAAGAAAGGCACGATTTAGTGAGTTTTTGCAAAGCCAAATTGTTCTATTTAAGACTTTTTTCATTATGAGATAATGTCTGCTCTATTTTTTGGTTGTTAAAATGTTCTTTTTTAATGAAATGATGAGAATAGCAGATTTTTAAAAATTCATTTTTTTGGGCAAAATAGAAAATTACTAGCCCTATGTTAGTCCCCAGATTTTTTTTAATTAAAATCATACTTTTTGGGTTAAATTCTAAAATCTAGGCACCACTATTTTAAGGTACATTTAAAAAATTTAATGGATACATAATATTTTACATATTTATGGGGTGATATTTTGTTACATGCATAGAATATGCAATGATAAGTCCGGGTATTTGGTGTATCCATCATATTGAGTATTTATCATTTCTTTCTTTCTTTCTTTCTTTTTTGAGATGGAGGCTGGAGTGTAGTGGCACCATCTCAGCTCACTGCAACCTCCACCTCCTGGATTCAAGTGATTCTTGTGCCTCAGCCTCCCAAGTAGCTGGGATTACAGGCGTGTGCCACCATACTCAGCTAATTTTTGTATTTTTAGTAGAGATGGGGTTTCGCCTGTTGGTCAGGCTGGTCTTAAACTCCTCGCTTCTAGTGATCTGACCAGCTTGGCCTCCCAAAGTGCTGGGACTGTAGGTATGAACCATTGCTCCTGACTGGTATTTATCATTTCTATGTGTTGGTAATATTTCAAGTTCTCTCTTCCAGCTATTTTGAAAAATACACCTTGTTGCTAACTATAGTCACCCCACTTTGCTATCAAATATTAGAACTTGTAACTTCTATAGAACTGTGAGTTTGTACCAATTAACTAAACTATCTTTATCCCTCCCCACCTCCACATAACCATCTCAGTCTCTGGTATGTATTATTCTACTCTCCACTTCCATGAGATCAACTTTTTTAGTTCCCAGGTATAAGTGAGAACGTATTATATTTGTCTTTCTATGCCTGGCTTATTTCATTTAACATAACGACCTCCAGTTCCATCATGTTGCTGCAAATGACATGATTTCATTCTTTTTACGGCTGAATGGAACTCCATTGTGTATATACCATATTTTCTTTCTTTATTTTAAAAATGAAAGCAAATTTGTTAAGAAAGTAAAGAAATAAAAGAATGGCTACCCCATACGCAGAGCTGTAGCATGGGCTGCTCAACTGAGTATACTTGTAGTTATTTCTTGATTACATGCTAAACAAGCGGTGGATTATTCAAGAGTTTTTAAGGAAAGGGGTGGAGATTTCCTGGAACAGAGGGTTCCTCCTTTTCTTTTTTTTTTTTTTTTAAGACTATATAGGGTAACTTCTGGACGTTGCTATTGCATTTGTAAACTGTCATGGTGCTGGAGGGAGTGTCTTTTAGCAGGCTAATGCAATCATAATAAGCATATAATGGCTGGGTGTGGTGGCTCACACCTGTAATTCCAGCACATTGGGAACCCCAGGCAGGTAGATTGCTTGAGGCCAGGAGTTCGATACCAGCCTGGCCAACATGGAGAAACCCTGTCTCTATTAAAAATACAAAGAATTAGCCAAGCATGTGGTGGGCACCTGGATTCCCAACTACTTGACTGAGGCACGAGAATTGCTTGAACCCAGGAGGTAGAGGCTGCAGTGAGCTGAGATCATGCCACTGCACTCCAGCCTGGGCAACACAGTGAGACTCTGTCTGGAAAAAAAAAAAAGAAAGCATACAATGAGCAGTGAGAATGGCTAGGGTCACTTTCATTGCCATCTTGGTTTTGGTGGGTTTTAGCTAGCTTCTCTACCACATCCTATTTTATCAGTAGGGGCTTTGTAAGCTGTATCCTGTGATACCAGTTCTGTCCACCTCTTATCTCATCTGTGACTAAGAATGCCTAACCTCGTAGGAATGCAGCTGAGCAGATCTTAGCCTTTTTTTACCCAGCCCCTATTCAAGATGGAGTCACTCTTGTTCAACTGCCTCCAACATATTCCCACCTCCACCTTTTACAAGGGAACCCTTAATCCTAAGGGTTGTAGAGGGATGAAGATTCATCTTCTGTAACTTCTTCAGGCTAAATAGGGGCAATGCTATTCCTGCCTAACTATTAGGGTATTTGTATGTAGGACAGAGAAGAGTTCAGTCAGAAAGTGTCAATATGCTGAGGGTCATTCATGACTCTGAGTTCCAACAAAAGGTGATATCTAGAAGATTAATAAGTGTACAATTTAAGAAAATGTTGAGTAAGCTTTAAGCTTATCCTACATTCCTACAAAGAGTACAACAACAATATATGTCACAACAGCAAAGCAAAGTAAGTAAAATTATCCCAAGTAAACTAAATAGCTTTCCATGAACTGGGCAATTGTTGGAACCAGGCTGATATGGAGTTGCTAGTTGTTTCCAATAAGTGCCAGAATTAGAATACCGAACTAGATATTTATATTACCCATCCCTTTTGTTTCTTCTGAGCTGCAGCCAGAGATCACTGGTTGATTCACAGGAATAATCAGGGTTAGTCTAAATTCCAGGAAAAAATTTAAAAATAACTGATGAGGCTAGAATCTAATAACAAGTGTACCATGGTTTTTGAAACATAATCTTTCTCTCCCCAGTTCTCATTTTGATTAAAAACAAATCATGATAGGACTGAACTGTTTGCAAAATAAGCTTTAGTTTATACTTGGCCTGATTATTTGTATAAAGTATAGGAAGAATAATTCACATAGACTTTTTAAGTTGACCTTGATGGAACTCTATTCCATAAGGAATCTCAGATAAGACTTTTTTTTTTTAAAGCCTTGAGCCCAGCCATGGCTTTGTGCCATTAAATACCTATATGAGTTGGATACATTCCTCTCTCTTGAGGTCTCAAGACAACTTGGGGCTTCTAGGCCTGTCAGGAAGTGACATTCTTTACTTACCACAGGTCAGGAAATCTGTACAGGGACTGTACAGACAAAGAATGAGACCAGTTTTCTCAAGGGGCTTTTATTGACTCTATAAGTAAACTTTAATTCTTTAAAGAAGTCTGTCTGTATCTGAAAGCATGCCCTTCCAATAAAAGCCTTAATAAAATAACCAGGGTTTCCAATCATGTCCTGTTATAAAAGAAAACAGATCCTTTTTACACCTATGCAAATAATGATATTGTTATAAATTAAGAATACTTACAAATAAGCCAGGCATGGTGGCTCATGCCTGTAATCCCAGCACTTTGGGAGGCTGAGGCAGGCAGATCACTTGAGATCAGGAGTTT
>NW_012110920.1:1218481-1219246 GCF_000951035.1 Colobus angolensis palliatus | reverse complement strand
TTTTGGTTACTGTAGCCTTGTAGTATAGTTTGAAGTCAGGTAGCGTGACGCCTCCAGCTTTGTCCTTTTGACTTAGGATTGTCTTGGCAATGCAGCAGCCACTATTAAAGCCACAATTGACTAGAAATTTTGATAACTTCTTTGGCATACAACTTTACATAAGAATTATAATTATAAATAATGTACACTAACTCAGAATTATAGGCATTTCCCATAATTTTGGAGATTATTTATTTGGTCAGAAAAAGACATAATTTACAATATGATTTTGGAAAGTTTGTCAAATATCAAAGGTTTAGAAGACTTGGTACTATAAAATAGAATTTCAGGTCACCATAAGTCATTCATTTAGCCAAAATGATAACTCAACAATTTAAAAAAGGCAATAACCTTTACTTATTATTAGAGAAAAGACTTAGATTTCCAAACAATCTGTCTCTTTTCTTTCCTTTCTTTTTCCTACAGTTTATTTAAAAGGCAAACAAATTTTTTATTATTTTTAATATTACATGAAAATTTTGTTCAAGAGCGAAAGGGTGATGTTTCCATACCTTCCAGGTGGCCAAGAGCATGATCTCTGATCCAAAAGTGCAAAGAGCTGAGTATCCCCCCATAACTGTTATTAATATCAGCCATCCTCGCTAACACGGTGAAACCCCGTCTCTACTAAAAAATACAAAAAAACTAGATGGGCAAGGTGGCGGGCGCCTGTAGTCCCAGCTACTCGGGAGGCTGAGGCAGGAGAATGGCGTGAACCCGGGAGGC
>NW_012110920.1:1187876-1216784 GCF_000951035.1 Colobus angolensis palliatus | reverse complement strand
TACTAAAAAATACAAAAAAAAACTAGCCAGGCGAGGTGGCAGGCACCTGTAGTCCCAGCTACTTGGGAGGCTGAGGCAGGAGAATGGCATAAACCCGGGCGGCGGAGCTTGCAGTGAGCTAGATTCAGCCACTGCACTCCAGCCTGGGCAACTGAGCGAGACTCCGTCTCAAAAAAAAAAAAAAAAGAAATTCTTACTCTTTTGCTGGCATGCTAGATTTCTGGGTTTCCTTTTCCTCAGCACCTGTAGTGACTCTTTTTGCCACATTATAACCCTGGGTGCCAAGCCACAACACAAAGGAAAGCCATCTTTTTCTGTTTCATAGAACCATAGGCAAAAGCCTATCAAGTTTACAAGATGCCATCCGAGGGGTTGCATGGGTTAACCAAATTCACATTTTCCGTTCTGGCCAGAGCAAAATACGTTTGACAAAACACAGACACTAGCCACCCTGTTTAGTGCCCAATATTGAACTGGAGAGGCTCAAACTTGCCCCTGGTTGGGCCCTGCTATCTTTAATCCATTCAAAGTGGGTTGGAATGACCTCTAACCAGGAGTTTCAAAATGTAGCCTCTGGGCAAGATGGAAGAGCAGATGGTCTCCTTGAGTAACAGACAAGATAGGAAAAAGAAAGGAGAGAAAAATAGAGAAAAGCATTGCCTGCACTGTGGTGAGGAAGGTGAGGAGCTCAGGGAGGCCAGAGAAAGACCCACTGTTGCCCATTGCAGTGACAGTGAATCAAAAGTTCAGGCAGCTGCTTGTCAGTCACAAAGGTATCTTTTCCAGCAGTCCCATAAGCTCTCAAGTTTCTTCCCTAGGGGAGAGGAAAGCTCTACATGTCCTGTGATCCTAATTCTGTCACCCATAGCCATCAGCAAAGAGTGTAAGGCAGATTAATCCAAAGAGAATAGTGGTTAACATCCCATAATGTCAAATCTATTTTTAACTGAGATATTTTACTGAGCGGGGCCTTTAACCCCCTAAATCTTAGGAAGGACCCTAACCTTCCTAAGCTGGGACTTGAAACCAAGTTTGGTCAAGTGTCCTTGCTTTTTATTAAAAGGGCCTTTAGCCCTCTTTGTCTTAGGAGGGATTCTAACCCTCCTAAATTGGGTCTCTAACCCAATCCCATCATTTATCCTGGTGAAATGTACCTGCCCTCTTACCCAAAGTCAGCCAATTGTTGCTGCAGTCCATTTCCTTTGAGTTGGGGGTCTTCTCACTATAGTCCCTTCACAGTTTTCCAGGAAGACGTTACGGGAAAGGGGTTCCAATCCAGACTGCAGGAGAGGGTTCTTGGACATCATGCAAGAAAGAATTCTGGGTGAGTTCACAGAGTAAAATGAAAGCAAGTTTATTAAGAAAGTAAATTAATAAAAGAATGGCTACCCCATAGGCAGAGCAGCCTATACCACATTTTCTTTATTCATTCATCCTCTTAGACTGATTCCATATCTTTGCTATTGAGAACAGTGCTGAAATAAACATATGGGCACAGGTATACACTTGATAAGATGATTTCTTTTCCTTTGGATAAATACCCAATAGTGGGATTGCTAGATCATATGGTAGTTCTATTTTCAGTTTTTTGAGAAATCTTCATATTATTTTCCATAGTGGTGGGACTAATTTACATTCCCACTAACCATCTACAAATGTTCCCTTTTCTCTGCAGCCTCACCAGCATCTGTTATTCTATGTCTTTTTAGTAACAACCATTCTGACTGATGTGAGATGGCATCTCATTGTGATTTCAATTTGCATTTCTCTGATTATTAGTGATGTTGAGCATTTTTTATATACCTATTGGCCAGTTGTGTATCTTCTTTTGCAAAATGTGTATTCATGTTCTTTGCCCACTTTTTAATGGGATTATTATTATTATTTTACTGTTGAGTTTCTTGAGCTCCTTGTGTATCCTGGATATTAATCCCCTGTCAGATGAATAGTTTGCAAATATTTTCTCCCATTCAACAGGTTGTCCCTTTACTCTGTTGATTGTTTCTTTTGATGCACAGAAGCTTTTTAGTTTAATATAGCCCCATTTGTCTATTTTGTTTCTGTTGCCGTGCTTTTGATGTTTTAGCCATAAAATCTTTGCCTTGACCAAAGTCCTGAAGTGTTTCCTCTGGTTTTCTTCAAGTAGTTTTGTAGTTTTGAGTCTTACATTTAAGTCTTTAATCTCTCTTGAGTTGATTTTAAATTTTTTTAAATTTAAATTTTGGTAGAGACAGGGTCTTGCTATGCTGCCCAGGCTAGACCCAAGCTCCTGGGTTCAAGCAATCCTCCTGCCTCAGGCTCCCAAGCTGCTGGGATTATAGGTGTGAGTCACTGTGCCTGGCCTTGAGATGATTTTTGGATAAGATGAGAGATAGAGGTCTAGTTTCATTTTTCTGCATATGGATATTCAATTTTCCCAGAACCATTTATTGAAGATACTGTCCTTCTCCCAATGTATGTTCTTGGTGTCTTTGTTAAGAATCAGTTGGTTGTAAATACATGGATTTATATCTAGGTTCTCTATTTTGGTCCATTGTTCTATGTGTCTGTTTTTATACCAATATCTTGCTGTTTTGGTTTCTATATCCTTGTGATATATTTTGAAGTCAGGTAGTGTAATGCCTCTAGCTATGTTCTTTTTGCTCAGGATTGCTTTGGTTATTTGGGCTCCATATAAATTTCTTTCGGTTCCACATAAATTTTAGGATTATTTTTTCTATTTCTGTGAAAAATGACTTTGGTATTTTCACAGAGATTGCATTGAATCTGTAGATTGCTTTGGGGAGCATGCTTATTTTAACAATATTAACTTTTAAAATTCATGAGCACCAGATGTCTTTCTATTTGTATCCTCTTCAATTTATCTCACCAGTGTTTTGTGGTTTTCTTTGTAAAGGTCTTTCACCTCCTTGGTTAAATTTATTCCTAGGTATTCTTTTGGTAGCTATGTAAATGAGATTTTTGATTTGCTTCTCAGCAAGATCATTATTGGTGTATAGAAAGGCTACTAACTTTTATATGTTGATATTGTATCCTGAAACTTTACTGAATTTATTTATCAAATCTAAGAGTTTTTTGTTGGAGTCTGTAGGTTTTTCTAGATATCTGATCATGTCGTCTGCAAAGAGGGATAATTTGAGTTCTTCTTTTCAAATTTGAATGCCCTTAATTTATTTCTCTTGATGGACTGCACTGGCTAGGACTTCCAGTACTGTAGTGAATAGGAACGGTGAAAGTGGGTGATATGGTTTGGCTGTGTCCCCACCTAAATCTCATCTTGAATTGTAGCTCCCATAATCCTCAGATGTGTTGTGGGCGGGACCTGGTGGGAGGTAACTGAACCGTGGGAGTGAGTTTTCCCATGCTGTTCTTGTGATAGTGAGTAAGTTTCGTCAGATCTGATGGTTTTATAAAGGACAGTTCCCCTGCACACACTCTTTTGCCTGCTGCCATGGAAAACACACCTTTGCTTCTCCTTCACCTCCATCATGGTGGTGAGGCCTCCCTAGCTATGAGGAAGTGTGAGTCTATTAAACCTCTTTTTCTTTGTAAATTACCCAAGTCTGAGGGTAATTTAATATAGCCCCATATTAGTCTTCGTGAGAACAGACTAATACAGTGGGCATCCTTGTCTTGTTGCAGTTCCTAGAGGAAAGGCTTTCAGCTTTTCTCCATTCAGCATGATGTTAGTGGTGGATTTGTCATTTTTGGCCTTTATTATGTTGAGGTATGTTCTTTCCATGCCTAGTTTGTTGAGAGTTTTTATCATGAAGAGATTTTAAATGTTATCAAATGCTTTTTCTGCATTGATTGACATGATCATATTGTTTTTGTCCTTCTTCGATGCTCTACCCTTTCAGAGAACGTTCTCTAATAATTCACTACAGAAATGATCCTTGAAAGTACAGTCTTTTAAGGTACATTTTAAAGACCTTCTGTGTTTTATTGAAAAAAAAGGAAATATGTGTTTTTAATTATAATGTTATACATATTCATTAAAAAGATTTAGAAAGTACAGATATGATAGAGTCTGTAACACAGAGTCTGATTAAGTAAGAATGTATAAGTAATCACACCTTTCCCCATTCCCTTTGCTTTCGAAGGAAGACAGGATCTAGTGTTTTGCTGTGTTAATTGAGAAAATGTGAGGTTGCAGAACTGTAAGGACAGAAAGACTGAAATAATTTTTAGTCAAAAGAGCCCAGAGCATTTGGAAGAACAGAACAGACAACCAAAGCAGAGAGCTGTGGGTGGAGGGAGGGAAAGAAGGACAAAATTTTGTATGTGTCTGCCTCGCTGTGTTCTGTGAAACTGAGAAGAAATATATATATATATATATATATGAATGTAAAGATGTTTTCACAAGTGTCATGCCATTTAATAACTCTTCCCACTCTCTTCAAAAGAATTCCATAAAAATGTATGTTGCATTTTAATGTTTTATTTTGGATTTTGGATTCTTTTGAATGCAAAACTGTATTGTGACTAATCATGAAATATCCAGTTTTATTTGGATATTTACAAAAAAGAAAACATTAAAAATTCGTAATTCCATCTTTAGAATGTATTAGGGTTTAAAACATGGTAAAGATAGTATGCATGTATATGTTTATTTATTTTTTTGAGATAGGGTCTTGCTCTGTTACCCAGGCTGGAGTGCAGTGGCGCAATCTCGGCTGACTGCAAGCTCCACCTCTGGACTCAGGTGATTCTCCCACCTCAGTTTCCTGAGTAGCTGGGACTACAAGCACATGCCACTGCACCTGGCTAATTTTTGTATTTTTTGTAGAGATGGGGTTTCACCATGTTGCCCAGGCTGGGCTCGAACTTGTGGGCTCAAGTGACCCATCTGCCTCCCTTCCAAAAGTGCTGGGATTACAAGCATGAGCCACTGTGCCAGGCCAAGATATATGTGTGTGCCTTTTCTTTTGTTTGGACCTCAGGTGAAATTCTTGTCATTTCTGGAATCCCATGCCTGCATATGTTTCCTAGATGTTCTTTCAGGTAATTAATCCTTCCTCCAATTTATTCCTCCTCTTCTCCCTGCACCCAACAGAAATAAGTTGAAAATTCTTGCAGCTTTTTGATAAGAGAGAATGGACATAAAAAGCATCTAATGACTAAAAATGCTCATATAAATGTTGTAGAATCATTTCAATTTTTAATGAAAGTATCCTTGTTAAAAAAGGCCTAGAGAATCCACCAAATATCAGAGTCCCTTGGTCTTGCAATCCTTAGTTTCTTACTCTTTTTGCTTTGGTGATCACTGTACCTCCTTCCTTACCCTTTCTCTTTTGTCCATTTCTGGACAGTTGCTCTTGACTTTCAGGAATTTCTTGGCACTTCTGAAAACCTAGTTTCCCTCGTCCACTTCTTATCCCCATGGTGTCTGATATTACCTTTAGTATCATCTTCGGTTATCACTGTTGCATGTTGGTTCCATGAACATGTGCTGGATATCTCCTTTTTGTCAGACATGTCTCTTGTAACTGAAGATTAATACAAAGATAATTGAGATCATGGTCCCCGCCCTTGAAGGTGGGAGAGAGGAAAACCCCACATTAATTTACTATACAGAATCCGACTGAGATATCAACAACCCACACCATTATACAGACATGACGGCAGGTGGGGGAGCTGGGGAGGACAACTTGGTCTGCATGACTCTAAAGATCTGCCTATCCCCCTTCCACAGTGCTGCACTCCCTCAGCTATGGCTGGAAGGCTGAGAAGCAAATCCACCACAGTTAGGGAAAAGGAACGACCACATTGTGAGCATCTGCTATGTGCCTGTCACTCTGGATATATTGTTTGAAGGATACAAAGTAGTCATTGAATTAGTGTCTGCACTTTTTACATGGAGGGAGGGTTGAGATGTTTTAATTAGGTGACTCAAATGCATATTTAGAGGCTGTGAGTGAGAACGCAGAGGACAGGAAGCATTTATAGGGTGGCGGTTTAGGGTTAGAAAGTTTGTATTTCAAGATACAGCAGGAGGCAAAACGGACAAGGCCAAGGAAGAGTGGAAGTGGAAATACTATGTCTCAGAGAGAAAGGGGTATAGTATTTTCCCTGAGATAGGATTGAAGAAGGGGCAATGGGTAATGAGGTACCTTCAAAGATGGAGAGAAGAGCATTTGGAGAATTTATCCCCAGCAGGTTTATTTTTTTTTTTAATCAAAGCCAGTGGATCAAATGATGAAAGTTACATTAGATCATTTCAAGGTTTTGGTGCCATAAAACACAAGAGACAAACTGTTTCTATTAGTAGTAGAAATGGGAAGGAGTAAAACAGACACACGCTAAATAGGTGGGATGCCAGCAGTTCAGTATTACCTTTATAATAGTTACGTAAAACAAGCTAGGAAGGAGAGTTAGTGAATATGGGCTCTGGGCCATTACAGGTTTCATTTAGAGTAGAAGAATTTCAGTTAGTAGCCTCCCTGAAAAGAGATGATAAAGAGGCCAGGATTATGCCCAGGGTCTAAATACCGGCTGAGTATGAGGAAATCGACTCTCCTCCAACTCTGGGGTAGAAGAAAGATGATTGGATCAGAGGGAGAGAGATGATTAAGTCATTAGTTAGACAAAGCAAGAGCTGACGACAATGATAAAGCACTAATGCATCCAAGGAGATTTTTTTCCCCACTCTAGCGGCAATTTTTTATACTTTAAAAAAAGAAGGTGAAGTCGACTGATTTGTCTGGCTGACTATAGAAAGCATTTAAAAATCTTTTAATGACACCTGATTATGTTGAACGGTACGTTTCTCCTCTTTAACTTCTCCTTGCCTTAAGTGTATCTACCTACTTGTCCCAGTTTCCCTGATTAGGCACCTGGTGACAACTAATGATGTGAGTTACAGGAATGAAAAGGCATAAAAACCTACTTTAGGATTTACTGAAGTTCCAGGAGGCTAGGCATAGTGGCTCCCACCTGTAATCCCAGCACTCTAGGAGGCCGAGGTGGGAGGATTGCTTGAGCTCAGGAGTTTGAAACCAGCCTGGACAACATAGTGAGACTCTGTCTCTATAAGAAATAAAAAAATTAGCCGGTGTGGTGGTGCACTCGTGTAGTCCCAGCTATATGGGAGGATAAATTGAGCCCAGGAGTTCAAGGCTGCAGTGAGCTATGATTCAGCCACTGCACTCCAGCCTGGGCAACAGAGTGAGACTCTGTCTCTAGAAAAAAAGGTTCCAAGAATGTCATGTGGAATTTTATCACTTCTATTCTCTGGACATTTCACTGGGACTGATTTCTCTTATAGATTGGATGGGTGTTTTCCTTGAGCAGAGTCTGGACTAAATTGGGAAGTGGTACCTGAGTGCCTTCTTCACTTCTTTTCTGTGACTCATTTCCTACTCTTCATGTCTCTCTCCAATCTGGATGTTTCATATTCTCATAAATGCTTGTGCTGAGTGCCTATCAACTTAGAAGTTACCTCTGCTAAGGTGGAGATAATAGCTAGCTCTCTCAGAGCTTCTGGGATTCTTACAAGGGCCATTCAGAGACCTCATTTTGATTGAACTCGAATGAAACAATGCTTTTTTTTTTTTTTTTTGGAGACAGGGTCTCACTTTGTCAGCTAGGCTGGAGTACAGTGGCGCAAACATACCTCACTATGATCTCAAACTCCTGGGCTCTAACGATCCTCCTGCCTTATCCTCCTGAGTGGCTGGAACTACAGGTATGCATCACCACGTCCAGCTAATTCTTTTATTTTTATTTTTATAGAGACAGGTTCTTGCTATGTTGACCCTCGTCTCAAACTCCTGGCTTCAAGTGTTCCTCCTGCCTCAGCCTCCCCAAGTGCTGGGATTATAGGCACAATCCACTGTACCTGGCCTGAAAAAAATCTTTAATGGTAAAATTTTAGGTATCATAATAGATTGCTGGAGGAGGGTTCTGGATTAAGGAAACTTTAGGAGCCCTTTGAATTCTACCTTGTGAGAAGCTTCACACACTTAGAATTTCTGAGCTTACCAGACCCTGATGTCCTAGTTGCTCGGAGTTTAGAGTAACATGAAGCTGACACTCGACACTGTTCTCTTACTCTGTTAATTTCTATGACCAACCAACCACATTCTGCAGGATTTAAAAGTATTCTAGTAGCCAGATGAGCTAGTAATCCTTAATGCTTTTAAGCACCAGAAAGTGAAAAATATCAAAGAACTATTGCTGCATTTGAGGAGCTAGAATGAAGTTTGGTTTGGCTTGAGGAGAATTAATGACAGCCAGGAGTATGTGCTGGTTTCCATTTGGTTCCCATTCACAAGCAAACGGAAAGTACATACAGCCTGGGGTAGGTCAGGCCAGCAGATATTTAAGTTGTTCAATAGTGTCTGGGCCTGCGAATATGGGGTGATTTTGAAGAATTAAGTTCTGCAAAAGATTCAAGAGTATGAAGCTGCCTTCATCTTAGTCAAATGCAGGCAATCAATCTGTCCTTTGCATGTAATAAACTGGGACCTTAGAAGTGAAGATCAAATAATCCGAGATGGAAAATTGGTTGGAGAAGGTCCAGCCTGACCTACACGTAGACATTTCTCCTACCTTGTCTTGTCTCTTGCTACAAATCATTCTGCAAGGATTAGGTAACAGCAACTTCAATTCACACACCTTTGAAGGATGGTGACTTCAGCATTATCCACGGTGAAATTCACAGCCAACAATCAATATGTATTTTCAGGCAAAGAACCATTATTCATTTCTGTTATCGGACAATCTCAGGCAGAGATCATATCTTTTGTGACTTGAACGCACAGCATTTTCAACTGCTTTATTACTGTGGCTGAGAATAGGGCTTTGCTCTGACTGGCATTTAGCTGCTGAAGTTTTCTGGACTGGCATTTGCATTGGGGTATCCAGGACAAGTGTGGGTTTTGAAGGGAAGGGAAAGAGAGGGAGAAGAAGGAAAGAAAAAGCCATCTGCAGGTAAAGGCCAGTTTTGTTAGGTTGAAGCAGCATAATTTGTTATCATTGACACTGAGTGCAATGTTGATTTAACTTTTGCATTGGGGCTATTGACTTTACGTTGAAAAGCCAGACACCAGTCATTGTCTGACAATGACCAACACAATCAGAAATTCAGACCTAGCATGATGTAGAGGAGGAAAGCCTGCCAGAAGACAAAGGATCTTGTCCTGGTTCTTTGAAGAATTAGTTGTGTGAAGCTAGCCAAGTCGCTTTACCTCTTTGGACACCAGTTTTTGCATCTGTAAGAAGACAGATGTAGAATACTTGACTTATGTTCCCTTCCAGCTCTGAGAGGCTTTGACCTTATGATTGGGGTTGTGTTTTACTCTTCATTAGCATCATACATTCATAAAATGAGGGAGGTTGCTAAATAATATAAACACAAATATGCCTTAATCCACTTATTGAAATGCCAACTGCTGGCCGATTTTTATTTTCAAAATCATCTATTAAGTTGGGAATATGATGAAGCCACTACTTAGAAGTTAACTAGTTTCCCATGCACTTTTCAGATCGTGGTAATGATACTCACCAACATTTGTACAGTTCTTTAAAGTGTGCAGAAGATTCCAAATGCACTGTCTCATTTGCTTCTTCCTTTATCTGTAATTCTCAGTCTTGTAGTGCAGCCGAGAAGGGAGATGAAAACATTGTTTGCATTTTTTACATTAGTTTACATTTTTTTGTAAAAAAGTTTTGTTTTGTCCAAAGAATGGGTTTATTAATCCAGCAGTGTTCATTGAGCCTCTATGAAGCGTCAAGACCTGTGCTATAGATGAGGAGATCAGGAGAGACATGTCCTACTCTTGTGGAATTCACAGTGCAGTAACAAGAACATAATTAAACACATGATTGGATAAATTAGAGAGTGGTGAGAATTTCGTGACTTCATGGAAACTGGGTTGTCCAGGAGTGGTGATAGAACAGGGGTACTGGAACCTTCCCATGGCTGGAAGGAACACAGTGCCCACTCCTCCTCTGCAAATGGTGTTTGGGGATGTAAGTTGGCCATCTCAAGTCAATTTCCGGGGGTTGCATCAGCCCAGCACACGAGGCCCCACTGATTTTGGTTTGAGACGCCCTTCCAATCAAAAGCCCATTTTCCTGCTTCATAGAGTGAAAGCAAATACTCTTTATGGTGCCGTTGGGCTTCAAGTCTGTGCCAAGCAATTGGCTTTCCTAGCACTTTCATAACCATGCAGCTCTGGATTTTTCAGGAGCCCATGCAAGACTAGTTTGTTGTATAAAATGCATCCAAGAATTTTTCCTCACAGCACTGAATGGTAACTTGGTGGCACTAGCTTTACCCCACATTGTGCTAAAATCCATGGGTTCACTATGTGTTGCCCAAGCTGGAGTGCCATGGCCCGATCTCGGCTCACTGCAACCTCTGCCTCCAGGGTTCAAGCGATTCTCCTGCCTCAGCCACCTGAGTAGCTTGGATTACAGGTGCGTGCCACCACACCACACCCGGTTTATTTTTGTATTTTTAGTAGAGACAGGGTTTTACCATGTTGGCCAGGATAGTCTTGAAATCCTGACCTCAGGTGATCTGCCCACCTCGGCCTCCCAAAGTGCTTGGATTACAGGTATGAGTCACCGCACTCAGCTGGGTTCACTCTTAAGAGACGAATTCATCTTGTGGTTTATTATGGCTAAGTCTTCACAATAGGAGGCGAGGCACAGTGATCCTAGGGTGTGTGTGGATAGGCGGCCCAGTGTTGTCTTTACATTGAGGCTCATCTGCAATTCCCAGTGCCTGGCATACAGTCTAGCATACAGTAGGCGCTGATTACATGCTTGCTCATCCAAAACACTACTCAAATACATTGCTTTTTACTGTTTTTTCTTTTGTCCATTTTTTTTGTTGTTAATTACCAAAGTAATTTATATTTAATTTTTTAAAATTTCAATAGATTTTGGGGGCACAGGTGGTGTCTGGCTACATGAATAAGTTATTTAGTGGTGATTTCTGAGATTCTGATGCACCCATCACCCAAGCAATGTACACTGTACCCAATGTGTGGTCTTTTATCCCTCACCCCCTCCTACCCTTTCCCTTGAGTTCCCACAGTCCATTGTGTCATTCTTACACCAAAGTAATTTATGTCTGAGGTAAAAAAATTAATCATATAAAAATGATTTAAAAGTGAATGGTCCCTCATCCCACTGCACAGAAATTACCACTGTAAACCGTTTGATCCTTTTAGACCTTTTCAACACATGCATTCATTCCTCTCACTTCAAAAATAGTATTTAAAACAGAGCTTGAAACTGGTTATTTTTACTTATCAACAAAAATCTGACTTTTTTCATCTCAGTTATATTGATCTACCTGATTCGTTTCACAATGTTTCATGGCATAATGCAACATAATTTGTGAATCAGTTTTTCTATTGAGTGACACTAGTTGTTTCCAATCCTTTCCCAAAGGATTGTTTGTCAAAATGCTTTAATGAATTTCTTGGTTGTATATATATATTTTTTGATAATTGTGAGAGCATTTCTTAAGAATATATTTCTGGAAGTAAAATTGTTAGGGTAAGAATTATGCACAAGAAACTCTTTTTATAGACACTGATAAGTTGCCTATTAAATGCTGTATGAATTTCTACTTTAAAATGTTTTTGGTATTAGTGATAAGAAAGTCAACCGTGGAGAAAGGAAATTTAATGGACCTTGTACTGAAAGGTTCAGAGTGTAGCTGGTTTCGGGCTTGATTAGATACAGGCTCAGAAATGATGTCACCTGTCTCCAGGTTCTCTCTCCTGGCCTCTCAGCTCTTCTTCCTCTTTGGTGGCTTCATCTCAGACAAGTTTCCCTCATAGTCTTAAAACATCTCTGGCTGGGTACTGTGGCTCATGTCTCTAACCCCAGAACTTTGGGAGGCTGAAGCAGGAGGATTGCCTGTGCCCAGGAGTTTGAGACTAGCCTGGGCAACATAGCCAGACCCCATCTTTATAAAAAATTTTTAAAAAATTTAGCCAGGCATGGTGGTGTTTACCTGTAGTCCCACCTTCTCAGGAGGTTGAGGCAAGAGGATCACTTGAGCCTGGGAGTTCAAGGCTGCAGTGAGCCGTGATTATGCCACTGCATTCCAGCCCAGGAGACAGAGTGAACCTTGTCTCAAAAAACAAACAAACAAAAAACAAAAACCCCCAAAACCTCCAAAACCCATACCAAACCAAAAGCAACAATAAAACAGCTGTGGAATTCTAGGCTTCATCATTTCAGGTTTTAGCTCAGTGAATACAGGTTTATTTCCCAGAAGCTCCAGTCAGTGTCTCATTGGCTTTGATTGGTCATGTGTCCATCTCTGAACCACTTAGAGTGTCCAGGGCCATGAAGGCTTTTGTTGACTCAGCCTGGAGCTGGCTGTAGAGTCAGCTGCTCCAGAACTACATGGGCTGAGAGTGGGGCAGGATGGCTCACCAATAAAAGTTGTTAGCTATTCTGGAAGCAGGGTCAGCGCGTAGAGTATGAAGTCAATAAAGGTGGATGGAGTACTGTAGAGACAGATTCTTTCCTGTGACTTAGGAGTGTAGATTCAGTTTTATCTTGAGAGTTGATCTTTGGGAAAGCTGTCACTGAGGATCCATTTGGTGATATGACTTAATGACGTTCCTTACACTGCTAATTGGGACAATAATTATGTACTGCTGAAGTGTGTTTAAGGGTTATCCTTAGATAAGATTGGATTTATAGCTGGAAAAGAAACACAGTCCCTTTAAAAGAAGGAACAGATGTATTAAAGAACAAAAGCATCTTAATGGTTTTGTTAAGGTTGCTATGGAAATGACTGAATGCAAATTTCACTTTAAATCCCTTGAAGTTAGCAATCTATTGAGAGGAGAGAAGAAGTTTGCAGCAGAAATTTTTTTTTTTTTTTTTGAGAGAGAGAAGGAGGAAAGGGAGAGGAAGAAGACTTAAAGTTGGGGCAAAACTCTTAAGGTTAGGGGCAAAAGGAGTTTGAGGTTTTTAGGGCAAAAAGAGTTTGAGGTTTTTTAATCTGGAAGAGACCTGTGAGATTGTTTAGGCCTATGGTTCTCAAATTTGAGTGAGAATCACCTGGAAATTTTCTTAAAACAGATTTTTGGGGTGCATCCTAGAGATTCTTCTTCAGTTGGTCTGGGAAAGGGTCAAATATTTACATTTCTGATAAATTCCCCAGTCAACCTCATGCCAATATTGTGGCAGTGAAACTGGCCACATTTTCCCATAGAACTGATATTTACAGGTATGTGTGTGTGTGTGTGTGTGTGTATGTGTGTGTGTGTGTGTGTTTAACAAACGTAGAAGTTGACCCTCTGGGGTCTTAAAACTTGAAATTTACTTTGCCTAATCTTAGTTCCTTCCTCAGGAAATGGACCCTCAGGGAAGAGACTAAACAAGAGATTAAAACTCACCAGATCACTGCAACCAGGTAATGACAGCCAGACCCTTCATTTGTCATGATTGCTTGCTTATCCTGCCCTAATTCCTTCCTGCCCATAGCTACATTCCTTCTGCCAGTACAGAAACCCCCAAATTTTAGTTGGCCAGAGAGCCAGATTTGAGGCTTTGTCTCCTGTTCTCCTTGGCTGCTGAACCAGGTGAAAGCCTTCTTCTTTGGTAATAGTCATTGTCTCAGTGATTGGCATTCTGTGTGGTGAACAGCAGGACCTAGACTGACCCTTGGCGTTTGGGTAACAGTGGCTGATGCTACTGGTGGAGGAACTACACCTTGAGAAGCACTGATCTAGGCACCTTCCACTCCTCTCAGTCTATAGATGGGAAAATGGAAACTCGAAGAGGTGAGGGGCTGGCTCACAGTGATTCTGGGAGAAAGCAGAGGTGCTGGGGCTAGAATCCCCTCTCCTGGCTGCTTCCCTGCCTTCCCCTTCTCCCCTCTCCTCTTTCCTCTCCCTGCCCACCCCTTCCCTTGCCTCCTCCTCTCTCCCCCATTTTCCTCCCCTCCTGTCTGTCTTTCCCTTTCCTTCCTTCTGTAAGGGAACTGAGCCCTGGTCTAGTTAATGTCAAGGTTATAGAGTACAGTCAGGAAAGAACCCAAACTTCGTGACTTCCAGGGTGGTGCTTACCCCACATGTCTCAAGTTTCCTGCTTCTGGAGAAGCAAGACACCAGGAGATTATGGAGTTTCGCTCTCAGTAGCTGGATCATTCTGAAAGTGTTTTTCTTTGAAGGTGAGAACAAACAGAGCCCGCATTATTAGGGAGGATGTCCCTGAGCCACATGACAGAGGGAGGCTGTCAGCAGTAATAAAGAGGCTCTCTGGTTTGAGGAAAAAAAGATGCCTGTAGTTGTTGTGGGAGAGGAAAAGCATTTCTTCTACTTTCTTATATTTAGTACCTGGGGGCCTACAAATGAAACTAACGAAAGACAGATTAACAGGAGGAAAAGAAAAGCATACAGTTTTATTCACATTTTATGTGCATAGGAGTTCACAGAAAAGAAGTAAAACTCAAAAAAGTGGTTAGTTAGGCTCCAGGGCTAATATCCTATTTTAACAAACGAAAGGGGGTTTAAGCTTCAAGGGATGACACATGGTAGGGAAGTGACTGGAAAATCCATGGAAGAACTAATGGAAGATAAAAACTTATTTTAGTGGGGTCTGTTTTTGCAAACTCCTCTTGGTGTCACCTCTGTCTCTGGTGATGAGTGCTTTTGCTCCCTGGTATTGGGGTGAAGGCTGGGACACCTTCACAAAAGGAAATTTATACCCTGCTTTTAGGCAGACAAGAGGAGGGTAGAGAACTCTTCCTGCATCTGTTGAATCTCAATTGTCTCCAGCTCAAAATAATCCTTATGCCAAAGTGGCATGTTTTGAAGCAGCATATTCTGGATCCCTTCACTGGATGGAGGATTCACAGACTTGCCAGTATCAGGGCTGGTGAAATGTAGATGCATGCTAGAGCAGCATCCCAGTGTCACAGGGTGAGGGAGTCAGGGCCATGCTCATCCAGCTCAGGGGAGCCTATGCTTAGATTAAAGGGACTTATTTAAGAGACTAGTAAAATTAAATTTCAAAAGATTTTTATTAAAAAAAGTACCTTAATTGTGTATTATATTTTAGAGTTTAGTATTTAGTGATGTTGCTTAATGAAGAGCTCTATTTTGGCTTTTAGAAAATATCTGTGTTATCCATACCTGTAGGGGAGTATTTTTGGTGCAAGGGACCGTCCAAGAAACCCTGAAATCTGATCAAAAGGTGACTGCAGTGTCCTCCCATCTTTGCTGTTCTCTTAATGGGGCTCACTCCTTCCCTGATTTTCTGGTGGCCTCCAGGTTCATCAGCAGTTATTTGGATGGTCTTCTGATGTGCAAGCGGGTAGCAGGATGTGGTAGAAAGGGCGTATCACACGCTGGTGCTGCGTCGGCTCAGTTCAACCTCAGTTCTGCCACCGTGTGACCCAGGGCCAGTTATTAACCCTCCTAGAGCTTTGGTTTCCTTAGGTGCAAAAGGGGACTCATTTATATATATGTACACACACATATGCACACATATATATGCATATACATATAAAATATATTAGTACAGATTAAGAGGGGTAACATGTAAAGTATCTGGTACAATAAAATCTAGGCCATCGCAGTGTGGGTTTTTGGAAGCTGATGCTGAGATGGAGTTTGGGGTGCAAGACATTTATTAGGGATCAGCTCTTGTGCTTAGAAAGGGGAGGAAGCAAGAACTGGGCAGAGGGACAGGTTGAGCTGCAATGTGGTCCCTGGAGAGCCTTGGCCAACCCGAGGAGCCCTGCAGTGAGTATTGTCCGTCTGTATTGTCCCATGAGGGGCTGAGATGGCCAGCCTCTAGAGCCCTGCCTCACTCAGTCACCAGACCTGGCTGCCCTGGGAAGGAGGTGTTCTTGGGTGAAGCAGCTCCTGCTGCAGAGGCAGCCCCTGAGCTGCTGTCAGAGGCTGTCTGCTCTGGCCACCTCCTGCAGTTGCACAGCAAGTGCTTCCTGAAGGATGGTCTGGGTGGCTCATTTTCATGCCTACCACATAGGCATCCAACAGACATGTCTCCTCCCAGCCGCCAGAACTATCCTCTTTTTTTTTTTTTAACGTTTTTCCACCTTCTTTCTGTTCTCCATCTGTCCTCTTCTCTTGCAGCTGCTTCTTCCATCCATCCATCCTCTCCACAGTCCAGGGAGCTTGTGGCTCCTCTGCAGGGGCCCTAGAAGTGGTGCGTGCCTTTGCTACTCTCTCTGCCAGTCCCACTGCAGCAGGAAGCATCTGACACATTTTTGTCTCATGCAGATAATGTACAAGTCACCCATGACTCCTCTTTTACTTTGGTAGAGGGAAGAAAAGAACCAGGCTTTATTCTGCAGAATAAAACAACACAGATGCTGGTGAATGCACTGTCAGCCCATGCCTGCCAGCTGGGACCAACAATAGGAGAGGAGGCATTGGCTGCATCACTAACAGATTTCCAAGAATGCTATGGGCAGCCAAAAAAGCCATTTGGGCTTGTTTCTTTTTCCTCTGTTGCCTTTCTGAGAGATGAAGAGGCTGATGGATCATGAATGGAGACATGAATTGGATAACATTTGGAAAGAGGTTAATGGAAACCAATGTATAATCTACAGAATAGGAGAACATGGCAGATTTCTAAATGCCAGTACCATTTAGAAGCTGCTCTTAAAGCAAATTTGAAGGTGAGCAGGCGGTGGACAGGGTCCGAAGCAGCTGTAAGGGCCTCACATGAGTTTGGAAATGTCTTCCTCATATGATGGATCCTGGCATCATTCCACACAGACGCCAGGTAGGTGTCCCCATCCACAGCTCTCTCAACTCCTGGGATAATTTCAAAATGGCAGAGAGTGAGGGCATGTGCATCATTTGACCACATCATAGAGGGCACCACTGATTCACTGTACTGGCAGTTTGTTTGCTGCACGTGAAATCTCTTATATCTGGCCTAGAAGCCCGCATCAAGGGACTGGGAAATACCACCAGCTCCCTCTTTGAGTGGCAACCACGAAATCCACCATCCAGTGGCCTCCTGTGGACTGTGGACTAATTTCCTTCAGGGGGCCCAGGAAGTCCTAGGGAAGTGGAAACTGTCTTCCATATTCCACTTCAAGACTCAGCCATTGTGCAGAAGAGGCCAATAGCAAGACCCCAATTTAGTTCCATGTCTGAGGAGTTCAGCCTAAAATCCTAAAGTTGCACAGGGCTTTACTGTCTTATTCCATTCTCTCAACAATGCTGTTTCATTTGTGAGGACAATGGCACTTGGAGACATTGAGTGACTTCCCCAGGTCTCGCTAATTGTAAGGAGCAGGGTAGGTCCTGAGTTCTGGCCTCTTCTGGCTCCACAGGGTTCTGGTACATGGTTATCCCGGTTCTGTTTTTTCTCAAATCAGAGAAGACAAGGGGACAAGGACATTTAATCCCATGGAACCTCTTGTCAGTCTCACTAAGTAACCAGGGCTTCAGAGGATGCCACTAGCCCTTGCTTGCAAGTAGTCAGGCATTATGCTGCTGCCCGCTAGACTGTATTGGCCACTAGCCACACTTGGCTACTGAGGCCTTGAAATGTGGCCAGTCTAAACTGAGACATGTGTGTGAACTTCAAAGGCTTCAAAAAAGAAGATAGGGCTGGGTGCGGTGGATCACGCCTGTAATCCCAACACTTTAGGAAGCCAAGGTGGGAGGATTGCTTGAGCCCAGACATTTAAGACCCGGCTAGGCAACATAGCAGGGCCCTGTCTCTACATTAAAAAAAAAAAAGAAAAGAAAAAAGGAGGTAGATACCTCATTAATAATTTTGTATTGACTATATGTTGAAATAATATTTTTGATATGTTGGGTGACATACTTATATTTAAAAACTATAACTTATATTTATAAAAATGAAAAATATGAAAAAATTTATTTTACCTACCTTCTTACTTTTAACAATCGTGCCTACTAGGAAATATAAAATGCCCCATGTGGTTTGCATTACATTTCTATTGGATTACTCTAGATTCATCTGCATCCCTAAATGTCTTTACCCTATTTTTAGCTTCTGCTTCTTCACTCTACATCACTGTTACTGGTAGCCACTGGGTAGGTCATCTGCTTTAGACCTTGAAATTTAAGAGGCAGTTCACAAAATGACTGCTATTTCACACTCAGGTGAGCGTGGTCATAATTGGGTGCTCACAGGGCACTTGGCAGTTTAGTGTCAATGAAGAAGCCTCCTAGGGGTGATGCCTCATTCATTCAACAAATATTTATGTAACAGTTTCTTTATGATGGATGATTATGCCAGGTTCTGGGACTATGCCTGGGAACAAGAAATAGTCACAGGCATTGGGGAGCTTATAATCTGGCAGGGGCAGTAGACATTGTGATGGTTAATTTTGTGTGTCCATTTCACTGGCTACAGGGTGCCCAGACATTTGGTCAAACATTTTTCTGGGTGTGTCTGTGAGGGTGATCTTGGTTGAGATTAAAATTTGAATTGATAGACTAAGCAAAGCAGATTCCCCTCCCTCAATGTGTGTGGTGCTTGTCCAATTGGTTGAAGGCCTGAAGATAACAAAAACACTGACTAAGAGGGAACTTCACTGGCCTGACTGCTTGAGTTGCAACATCAGTCTTCTACCCTTGGACTGGGTCCAGACTGGAATCACTCCAGCAGCCCTCCTAGGTCTTAACATGGCAACTGCAAATCTTGAGATTTCTCAGCCTCTATAGTTATTGATATGAGTTGGCTCTGTGTCCCCACCCAAATCTCATCTCAAATCGTAATCCCTACATGTCAAGGGAGGGATGTGATTAGACAGGGGGGCAGTTCCCCCACGCTGTTCTTGTGATAGTGAGTGAATTCTCATGAGATCTGATGGTTCTACAAGTGTCTGGCATTTCCCCTGCTGGAACTTCTCTCTCCTGCTGCCATGCAAAGAAGGTCCTTGCTTCCCCTTCCATCATGATTGTAAGTTTCCTAAGGCCTCCCAGCCATGTGGAATTGTGAGTCAATTAAACCTCTTTCCTTTATAAATTACCCAGTCTCAGGTATTTCCTTATAGTGGTGTGAGAATGGACTGATACACTTGTGTAAGCCAGCTCCTTACAATAAATCTCTCTCCCTCTCTCTGCCTCTCATCTATGTACATATGTATCTGTCATCTATCTCCTATAAGTTGTTTCTTTTGAGAACTCTGACTAACATAGACAATAAGTAAACAATTTATATACTGAATAATTATATAACTACTGCTTGGAGGTGTGGTTGTGGTGTGTGGTGAGGGAGTGTAGAAATGTCTGGGGGTTGATCTAGCCTAACACCTTCCGGATTACCCTAGGTTCTGGCCTTTCCTCAAAGAGTCCTGGTCCACTCAGTCATCTCCCACAATTTGGCCATTTTCTTGGATCCTCAGGACAATAAATGACTCAGCCAGATCTCTACCCTAAGTCTGACTTAGGATGGAAAAATCTCTCGTTATGCCTTTATCAGTTTTGACTTCAGGTAAGGGAGGTCAGAAAAATGAAATCTGCTCTACTTTGAAAGTTTCCTTCATTTCCTTCTTATTATTTAAATTTATTTTTATAAGGTGAATTGATGAAAACAAACACCTTTAACACCTTTATCCCCCGGTATTCTACACATTTCCTGTAGTTTTGACAGTAAAACTAAAAATGTCATAACTCTTCACATACTTCAATACTATTCTTGCATTTCTAGTCTTGCATTACTGTTGGGGACTCTGGGGGTTGGAGATGGGGGTTACATTGTAAGGGAAAGCACATGGTTTGGATGTGGTGAGAGTATAATGAGATTAGTGTGCAAGTCCAGCTGTCCATCCACTGTCTATGTAACCGTGGATAAGTCATTCAAAGTTACCTCACCACAGCTTCCTTGTTTAGCCAGTGGGGCGCATACCACATACCTAGTGGGTTTCTGGGAGAATTAGAGATAAAGCACAGAAAGCACCTAGCACCACTCTGGCATTTAATAGATGCCCAGTAAGTGGTCTCTACTGATATTTTTCCTCATTTCTTGGCCCTAGGCTCGTCAGATTGTCAGAGGAATGGAATTTGACCACTTAATTAGAACAATGTTTCGGTTATTTATGACTGCGTAACATACAGTTCCAAACTTATGAGTGTAACATATTATTATGTACTTATATCCTATGGGTGAGAAATTTGGGCAGTGCATGCAGGGATGACTGTCTGTGCTCCACCATGTCTGGGTCCTCAATAGGAAGGCTTGAATGGTTGGGGCCTGGAATCATCTAGAGGCTTCTTCACATACATCTAGCTGGGATGACTCAAAGGCTGGGATCAGTTGGCACCATTGAACAAAGCACCTGTACCTGTACATGGCTTGGGAATCTTACAACAATGCAACGGAGCTGTGAGAAGCGGAATCTTAAAAGGGGGTGTCTGAAGTGAACATTCTAAAGAAGCAAGGCAGAGGTTGCAAGGTTTCTTTGATCTTGCCTTGGAAGTCACACAGTGTCACATATTCCGCTTCTCTTGTGACAGGTGAGTTACTAAGGTTAGCATAGATTCAAGCTGAGAGCAACTAGATTCTAGCAGCAAGGCCACATTGCAGAAGAGCATGTAGGATGACAGATATTATTAAGGCCATCTTTGAAAAATGGTATCAGCTACAAAGAACAACCTACATTAGACTCCTTTAGACTTATTTGTTGGGCTTTTCGAAAGGAAACAGTGGAGCCCAGGAGTTTGAGAACAGCCTGGGCATCATAGTGAGACCCCCATCTCAATTATATATATAAAAAAGGAACAGTGCACTGTGCAGTTCCCTTCTCAAAGGGAACAAACACATTGTTTATGTCAATGTATCTTCAGAGAACAAGTTTCAGCAACATTGTTGGATTTGCCTGAGGTCACACTGTAAGTTAATAGTGAATTACACCCAGAAGTTTCAGATATTGGCTATATTCAAAATTATAGTGTATTAAAAATAACAGCTTTATTGAGATACAATTTGTATACCATGTAATTTTTTTCATTTAAAGTGTACATTTCAGTGGTTTTAATATATTCACAGAGATGTGCAACCTTCATTGCAAGCAATTTTAGAACATTGTCATCACCTCACCCAGAAATGAAATACCTAGTGTAACAAACAGCTGCGTTTCAGCCAATCACAAGCAACTATTAATAGGATTCAGCTAATCTCAGCAGCCAACTCATTACACCATGTCCAAATAAGGCAGAGGCCTACCTGTAGCCAATTAGGTGATTTCTCTGCTTTGCTTGCCTGTTCAGCCTTTAAAATCTCTCTGCCCACACTGCTGGGCAGGGCTCTCTGAACTTCTTCTGGTTCTGAGTGCTACCCAATTTAATTTGTCTAAAATTTTTTTGCTAACAACAATATTGGAAGAAGTGTATTCACTGCAAAAATGTCTAGCGTATATTTTGTTTAGCTTCTAAAAATAACATTGACATTTTATTTCAACTTATCAACAAATACAACTCCAAAACACAAATACCCTGATCATTTTCTAGTAGCTGTTCTCCAAGCACAGAGGTGAGCTTTTAATGAAACTGATTTACTTCTTCTTCACAACATCGCTGGGGGTGGTATGGGATAAGCCTTAAAAAAAAGTCAGGTTTTATTGAAAACACTACCTGGGAAAATAGAATTGAGATACACTAATACTCCTCTCAACACCAAAAACTCCTAGATGTGGGAGATCTTGCTTAGTCAACCCTAATTTGGAACAAGAGTTTGCATTTGATCACATCCAGTGATGACATATACTTTTATCCTTTTCCAAGCTCTTTTCAAGGATCATCATATATGATCCTCAAAGCATTCCGTGAGGCCCACTTTACTGTGATGTTACAGATGAGGAGACAATCCAGAGGAGCCAACAGATTTAAGACCCAAAGTGACCTTGACCCAAAGCCTGCCACCCACACCATTCCAGACCCCAAAGACTGGTCTGCTTTTTATGTTCACACTTATTGGAAACTTTCTTTCATTTGCCCATGGTAGTGTTTCTCTTTCTAGAAGCTTCTTTATTGTTTTGAGATGAAAAAATTCATGACCAATTTCCAGAACCTCAAAACACAAAACAACTGCTTATTTTCCTGAGCTGCTGCGTGAGTCGGTGATTCCCAGTGTGGCTGTGCCTGAAAACCCACCGCTAATGACAGCGCCTTGGGCTGTTGAGTTGCACGCGGCGCCCCTGCATTCCAGGGCTGGGGTTAGTCCGGCAAGCGCGCGGCAGGCAGAGCATTCCCAGACACATCCGGTAGATGGCAGCATTGTGCAACCGATGCGTCCTCTCCCGGATTGCGTCTCATTTTCCCGTTTCCCCCTTTCCTGGGCTCAGCGGTGAGGCTCAAGTACCGCGCCGCCTTGATGCCTACTATGCCGTACCATCTCCAGATGGTCCGCACCTGGCGGGTCACTTCAAGTCTGAATCCACAGCATGGGGCCGACTCAGGAGTTTTTAAGGCTCCAGGCATAACCGTTGCTTTGGATAAAATTGGTCCAGTTCCCTTGACCAAGGAGAAGTGCAGAGGAGGATAAACGTTCTCATACACGTGGTGTCCTCTCCCGACTCCTTTCGTGCAGTGAGCTTTATTTTTAGAGACTCCCGCGCCTGCCCGCGACTCATGCTCGGGTTCCCCGAGCAGAGGGGCTTCGCGTGCAGTGTGATGCCCACTGTCACCGGCAGAGGGCACCGTCGTCACGCGCTGTGCAGGAGCCGGCGCGGGAAGGCGGCGGGCCGTCCTTCCAGGTCCACGTCCTACGCGTGACCTTGGGACCCGCAACTGCCTGCGCCGGGGGCATTGCCTCTTCTCGACTATGGAGGATACTGCACGGTGCTCCCGATGGCCTCTTCCACGCCTGGTTCCTTACTTCTTGAAGCTCACCCTTTTCTTATTTGATCTTTCTAGAACTGGCGCTCTCTCCCTTCAAACTCTGTACCACCTTGGCTAGGTTCTGGTTCTGAGACTTCTGTCTGTTCCTTTCTGTTTTTCAGGAATTTTCTTCCTTTGCCAATCCTTTAAACGTCCCTGGTCCCAGGATTGTTTGCTCTTCTAAGACTCACTCTGCGCACCTGCAAACCCACTGCCACCCTCTTCACTGCCTTGTCTCGACAACAACCACATTTTAATCTCCAGTCTAAGTTTATCTTTTGAGCTACAGACCCATTTCTTCATTTTGCCAGGCCAATAGGGACTGCTTGGAAATAATGCTTAGAAAGTAGCCAGTCTAAGAGCTGCTATTCCATTGAGGATGGTAGGCAAGGTTGCCTTCTGTCTAGAAATACTTTGAATAACAAGTGCTTTGCTTCCAGCCAGCTGGTGTTTCTCTCCAAAGCCTTCTTCAAGGTGGTTTTTTTAAAAAAGACTTTTAAAAAAAGTCTTCAGTGCTTACCTGGAGATGCAGTCACCAAACTTAACCGTTCCCCTCATTCTTCTCCTCTGCTGAGGAAACCATGCCAGGCCACGGGACCAAAACCTCCTTTGCTAGCTCCCTCTGGTTGGACCTGGGCAGGAGACCTACCTTAAGGCGACAAAAATGCGTGGGCAATGGGCCAATCAGAGTCTTTTGAGATTTTGGGACTGGAACGTTGAAAAGAAAATATGGAGAGCTCCCCTGAAGAATCTGTAGACAAAGGAGTGTGTAAAAGGTGAGTTGCCTGAAGGAGCAGGCTGAGGTAGGAGGAGGACAGAGCAGACAGAGGTAGTGGAGAGGGCCAGAGCACCCCAGAAAGCTGTTTCGTTCCTCAAGAAACTCAACAGTCCTCACTGTTCTTAGTTTTGGAAGGTTTTTCTTTTTAAACGTTTTAAATTATTATTATTATTATTTTGTAGAGACAGCCTTGCTGTGTTGTCCAGGCTGATCTTGAACTCCTGACCTCAAGTGATCCTCCCACCTCGGCCTCCCAAAGCGCTGGGATTGCAGGTGTGAGCCACTGTGCTTGACCTATGAAGGTTTTTCTATATTCTGTCGATAGCCCCTTCATTTTGAGCCAGTGCAGAACTGTAGCTAATTCATGAAGAAGCAGAGGACATGAAAAGGAAGGAAAGGGAAGACGGGCTGCTGACGGGGTCAGCAGAGGTCAGCAGAATTCAGCAGGCGGCTCTGCTGGGCTGACAGAGTTGGGAGGATAGTGACTGTTGTGGTGGTCGGGGAAGCAGAGAGGTTACATTCCATATTCCCATGTGGAACTTACCACTCGCCTTCCTGAAAATCCCCACATCCCACCTATTGCTGGATCTTAGCAGGTTGGTCAGCCATGACTCCAAAAGTCAAATGCTTTTTGCAAGTGTCACTAGACTTGTCGCATGGGATAATACCAAAACACAAGCCCCGTCAAGTATTTATGAAATGCTTATTTTATGGGAAAGGCTGAGGTGAGAAATAAAAATGAATAAGATAAGATGCCTACCTTCAAGGAGCCCACCATCCTCAGGGAACGCAGGCACTTGAACATAGCACAGGCACTAACATAAAATTAAGTTCAAAATGCTGCACAAACACAGGAGAAGGGACAATTAATTCGCCTTTGATGAAGGTGGGAATGAGCAGGGAGATCTTCAAAAGGGGAGGTGACTTTTGAGCTGGACCTTGAAGGATGAGTAGGAGTTTGTCAGACAGAGAAAAGAGATTTGCATTCTAGGGAGAGAGAGCAAAGGGTCAAAAGAATACAAGTGCATGGTGTATGGGAAGACTTTTAGTACTGCGGAGTATCTTTGTTGTGTGCATATGGGGTTGGGGTTGGGGGTGTCAGTGGCAGCAGATGACAGGGAAAAAGGAGGCAAGGGCCAGAATGTGAAGGACCTTGAATGTCAAGATTAGGAGCTTGGACTTGATCCTGAGGACACTGTGAAGTCACAGAAGCTTTTAATCAGGGAGTCTTATATTAGCTGCCTTGGAAGGACAACTGGAGACTGAATAGAGGATGCCTGGAAAGAGGAGAGAGCAGAGGAGGTCAGTCACAGCGTCTGAACTCAGCTGCAGCTGATAAACTCTCTAGCAATATCCTGGGGCTAAGAGAAGAACAGGCAGGCTGTACATTTTAACTGATTGAAGCACTGTCCTCAAGGAGAGCTGATGAATCTGTGCATGCTCACCATCAGCATGGAGGGTCATGGTTCTACTGCTGAGCCACAGGGCGCTGCATTCATTTATTGCTTCCTTCCTTCCTTCATTCATTCAGTAAACATTCATTCAACGTCTCTAAGGGCCCAGTATATTCCACCCTCTTCAGCCTCAGGGATTGGTTCCACCATACCCAGGGTACCAAATCCACAAATGCTCAAGTCCCTTACATAAAATGGCATAGTACAGCTGGCCATTTGGCAGATTCACCAACCAAGAATGGAAAATATGTACGAACAGCTGGCCCTTGGTGTCACTGAGTCTTTATCAGCAGCCGGTTGAATCCATGGATGCAACCGTACAACTGTACAACTGTACAGCTCTGGTGCTAAGGGTAACATGGGCAGGAAGTAGACATGGCCCCTGCTGTCATAGAGTCCGTTGTTGAGGGAGAGAGAGACAGCTATTAATCAGACGATTTCATGACCTAGTGCATAAATTTCCCATTTGGAAGGAAAATAATATAGTTCTGTGAAAGTGTATAACAAAGAACTCCCCCCGGCCTCAGCTTTGGCTAAGATGCAGAGTACTACTGGGAATTTACCAGGTGAGAGGAGGGGGTTGCAGGAGAAGGAGCAGAATGTGTAAAGGCCCTGTGGAAAGAACATGGTGTGGTTGAGGAACTGGAGACTGTGTGACGGGGCATTGAAAGAAAGACTGAGATGAGCTAGTGAGAGAGACAGGAGCCAAGCCATTGGATCTTTTCCTTTCCAGGTCAAGCTTTAGATAAACTATTTGTTGAGCAGAATAGGTCAGTTAAATCTGAATGATGCAAAGCTGAGAGGAAAAGTGGAAAATTTGAATTGCAGAATCAAGATTCAAGGCAATCTTGCAGGTCTAAATTAAAAGTGATGGAATTAAACAAATGTAAAGTTCTACATTTATGTTAAAAGTTTTAATTGACTTACAAAGCTTTGTGTATAAGGATGTTTATCACTGCATATTTATAGCAGTGGAAACATGGGAAAGAAGAAATATGCAACTGTAGGAAAATGATTAAATATGCTATGTGTTAAAAAAAAGAGAGCATTAGCACTGAAGGTTACTTGGGTTCAAATGCTAGCTTCTTTTACCAGCCGCAGTGGGTCATTGGACAAGTTACATAACCTCTTTGTGCCTCAGTTTTCTTATCTAGCACATGGGGTTAGTAATACTGCCTCACATAGTAGATACTAAATAACCGTTACATCAGTTTTAGCTATTGTCATTACCTAGTAGTACTATGTTTACAAATATGTTTAATGTCATTAGAAAATGCTTGGTAGATAATATTAAGTGGGGAAAAACCATATAGCATTATGCAGTTTAATCCCATTTTGTTGCAAATTGTGTGTATTTGTATTTTTGTGTTGCTTATGTCTTTTGCTTCAACTTGGGGTGTAAGAAGCGGTCACGTGGCCAGGTGCGGCAGCTCATGCCTGTAACCCCAGCACTTTGGGAGGCTGAGGCAGGCGGATCATGAGGTCAAGAGATCGAGGCCATTCTGGCCAACAGGGTGAAACTCTGTCTTTACTAAAAATACAAAAAATTAGCTGGGCAGGGTGGCACGCGCCTGTAGTCCCAGCTACTCGGGAGGCTGAGGCAGGAGAATCACTTGAACCTGGGAGGCGGAGGTTGCAGTGAGCCGAGATTGCACCACTGCACTCCAGCCTGGTGACAGAGTGAGGCTCTGTCTCAAAAAAAAAAAAAAAAAAAGAAAAAAGAGAAAAAAGAAATGTTCACATATCTCCATTGAACTGAGTCATTGATCTCCTCTTCCCAGCACCATGAGAACCATCCCCTGACCAGCTGTGACAGCGCAGACAGGAATGGCCCAAGGTTGAGTAGCCAACAGCTTTCACCAGTTTGTACCATGGTAGCATGCATAGATTTATCAGCATTAATGTGCTCATCTCTCTTTCCCAGTGGGCTCCTTTCTGTAATACATTTAAGGTTCCATAGTCATAGTTTATTCAGGCTAAAGGATCAGTGATACTCCCAAATCCCTTGTAGAGACAGCACTGGAAAATAGGATGGGTCCACCGTGGGCTGCATTTGCTGTTCCCTAACACCAGCGTCTGGTGAAGGCAGTTGTCCACACAGCCTTGAGCTATCACTGTCTGTGCTGTCACAGCTGGTCAGGGGATAGTTCCTATGGTGCCGGGAAGAGACCTCTTCTCACTCTCCTATGCCAGCAATGCTCTGCGTTCTCAGTGTTTCAGCTTCTTAGTTTGTCCTCATACACACGATTCTCAAACTCTGCCCATGGGGCTGCAGTGGCTGCTGTGGTATAAGGTTCCAGCCTTGGCAATGTGCTACATACCTAAAACACCTCCCCACTAACACCAACAATTTAGTAATGCAGGCTCCTGCAGAAGATCCACTGAGCTCATCAGAGATGTTTGAAAATGAGTGAACCTAAGGAGAAGTAGTTGGGAGTCTTGATTTGTTTTCTCCTAGGAGGCTTCTAGGCCCCCTCTCAAGTGGGCTCAACTGTTTAATACTTTCCAGTGACATTTGGCCTTGGTATCCTGGAGAACAAATGGGGAGCTGAGAAGAAACATTACCTAACATTCCTGCTTTTGGTCGATGATCGCCTCTGCCTTAAATTTGCAAAGCTAAAAGAAACTGCCTGGGTGATTGTTTCCAGAACAAAAAAAATGTGTCCCAGGATGACTTGTTAGACGTGGAAGTGGCTGGCAACTTTTAACTTGCAGATTTTCTTGCTAACAAAAAATTTTAAAATTCTGTCTCATTGGGGATACTGCTACATATTCATGAAAAAAAAAAATGACTAGTAAGAACTATACCACAATATTAGCCATGCTTACCTTTGAGTGGTGGGATTCCAATGGACTGTTTTCTTTTTTATTTTGTTTTGTTGTTCAGATTTCTGACAACAAACATGTATTACTTTCACAATTAGAACTATAGATCCTGCCAATAAGTTTACTTCGATCCATCCTAGTTGTTTCAAATGACAACCCCATCCCTCGCAGGCAGATCTGGCTCTCCCATGGTACCAGTGAGGGGCCAGTGGGTCTGTAATACAAGAGTTTTGTATAGCCACACAGAAGGAGGTTTGGAGTTAACCTCCATTTTGGGTTGTAACTCTCTCTGAGTTCTAAGTCCTTCAACAAGGCTGCCATTCACAGCCACCCCTTCCCGAAGGCTGCCATTGGGAAGTGTGTGTAGGGTCCCCAAGTCCACCCTCAGGTTTGATGATTCACTAGAAGGATTCAGAGAACTCAGAAAAGCTGTTATACTCACAGTTATGGTTTATAGAGCAAAAGATACAGATTAAATTCAACAAAGAAAAAAGGTATACAGAATAGAGTCAAGGAGAAATTAGGCAGGAGCTTCCAGATGTTGTCACCCAGTGGGGCCACATGGATACCACTTAATCCCCTCAGCACTGATGTGTGGCAACATGCATAAAGTATTGCCAGTTTGAGCCTTGATGTTCAGGGTTTCTATGAGGGGTAAGTCACATAGATAAAAAACACTCATGTGACTGATCTTAGCTGCTAAGGCTTCAGCTTCCCCAGAGGTCAAACTCATCGAGCATGGTCAGGTGACTCAAACCAGGGATTTGCCACACATCACCTTGTTAGCATAAACTATCTGTTGTGGCTTAGGGAATCCAGATATACAAAGATACTCTTTTTTTTCCAGGCAGGATATTCCAAAGTCTGACAGGTTATCCCTCAGGAGCTGGTCAAAGGCCAGTTCATTTTTTTGGAATGTGCAGGGTTTGGGCGCTCCAAGCCTCCTGAGTTAATCCTTTTCCACACCAGAGGTCAGGCCTTACAAGCATAGGCCTTGCTCCCTTCTGTTTGTATCTTTTTTTTTTTT